>NC_090436.1:331406205-331709235 GCF_031143425.1 Pleurodeles waltl | reverse complement strand
AAACTTTCTGACTGCACACTTGAAGGCTACGTGGGATGAATGTGGGGTGACAAGTTCATCACCCCTTAACATGCCCAAACCAATTGACTTGTGGAGAGATTCAGCAAGAACATAAAAAAGGGTTCACTAACAAAATATTACAGCCCTAAATCTCATGATACAGAAATATTGAGTTAAAAATAGTGTTTTCCTATACTTATAATTGAAAATGAAAAAATATAAAACAAAAATCCTTTTACACTAATATCGAAAAATATAGATGAAAATATTGTTTTATAATATATATTTATATATAATGTATGTATATATATGTTTTTATATGTATATATATATATATATGTATATCCAAGAAAGAAGTGACTCAAACAGATGATCTCACTAAAGAACAAAAACATATTTCTACTACAACGTTTCAGCTTCCGCCTTCCTCAGGTAGGAAGGCGGAAGCTGAAACGTTGTAGTAGAAATATATTTTTGTTCTTTAGTGAGATCATCTGTTTGAGTCACTTCTTTCTTGGATATTACATTTTCTTGTGGCTCTTTGTATCCTTTGGGATCCAGATTTTTGCCCTGGCTGGCTGTTGTTTTCTTGTGATCCTGCATCTTCCAGTATATATATATATATATATATATATACACACATAGTAAATTAAAAACTGTAACAAATAAACATTACACATAAAAAAGTAAACAACATAAAAAATGCATTTTACTAAAAATATATTATATATTACAAACATTACTAATTAAAAAATACATAGAAATATAATATATAATTTTAAACAATGTAAAGAAAACTATACATTTCTAGGAATACTACATATATTATTCCCACTCAATTCAACAAAGGAGGGAAAGCGTTGGACTCAGGAGGAGTAAAATTTACTATTCACACTCTAGTCAGTACAACAGTAGTGAAAGCGTTGGGGTCAGGAGGGGTAACATTTACTATTCTCACCCTAGTCCCTGCAACAGTAGGGAAAGTGTTGGACTCAGGATGGGAAAAATTTATGATTCCCTCTCCAGTCAGTGCAACAGTAGGGAAAACATTGTACTCAGGAGGGGTAAACTTTGCTATTCCCACTCCAGTTGGTGCAACAGTAGGAAAATCGTTGCACTCAGGAGGGCTAAAATGACCTATTCCGACTCCAGTCTGTGCAACAGTAGAGAAAGTACTTCACTTTAAACACATACCTTATTTTAATACCAGTATTAATTTAATAAAATTCAAATTATAAAACTATTGACATAAAATTAATTATATACATTAAAAACAATTAAACAATTAAAATAAATATAAATTGTTTAAATAATTATTATTAGAAAAAACTGTTATATTTGCACAATTTACATAATTAACAATTAATTAAATAATTATAAATATATTTAATTACCTTATCCACCTACACCCCTACAATTCCAACAACCCACACCTTGAAATGTAAATTCAGAACTGATAATTACACATCTTTCATAATTAATTAGCAATTATCTAATTAATAATTTATGATTAATTAATCATTAATAAAATATGGTTTAATTAGCTTCCCATCCTATATCCCTGCGAACCCAACCACCCACACCTAAAATATAACTAAAATAATATTTATACAATTTACATACTTAATAAAAAGAAAATAATATTATTTAAAAAAATGGATTAACAGATTATACATAATTAACTTCCCCCCGTACCTCTACAAACCTCACAACCTGCTACAACACTATAAATTACTATTTTACAATTAAATTAAATATATAAATAACCTACAATAACAAACTATATTTAAAAACATTAACAAAAATTACACAAACAACATAAAACAGACAATTAAAACATTATTTAAACACATAAAAAAACTTTACAAATTATGGGGGTCATTCTGACCTCGGCGGTAAAAGGCTCCTACCGCCGGTCAGAAGACCGCCATTCTACCGCCGCGGCCGCGGAAAGCCGCCACGGTCATTCTGGCCAACAACTGCCAAGCCGCCAAAAACCCGACATCCACGGAAGGCCGCCTCATCAGCGGGCAGCGATAAACTGGAGATGACCAAACCTCCACCGCCACGCCAACACAAACACGCCCATGCCATTACGACCCACCAATCCACGCGGCGGTCTTTCAGCCGCGGTATTCCATTGGCGGTACACACCGCCGCGGTCAAAATACACACCCAGGCTCCAAAACCCAGCCACATTGGACAATTTGAAATACACACACCTGATACACATACAAACACCACTCCCACACATCCAAGCAACTATAAAACACACATCCACATCACCCACAAACCCCCACTAGTTGGAAATCGGAGAGAAGGTGAGAGAGAGAGAGAGAGAGAGAGAGAGAGAGAACATCAATCGAAAACCCCAACACACACAGGAACCCAACATCATCAACCACACCACATCTACGCACACATCACCACACACCACCACTCACATCACCGCAAACACCACCCCACACCTCATCCACACCACCCCATGGCACCCCAAAGACACCCCAGGTTCATGGTGGAGGAAATCATAAGGGTAGAGCCCCAGCTCTTCGGCACACAGGTGCAACACACCACAATAGCCAGGAAGGCGGAGCTATGGCAGAGGATTGTCGACAGGGTCAACGCTGTGGGACAGCATCCCAGAAACTGGGAAGACATCAGAAAGCGCTGGAACGACCTACGGGGGAAGGTACGGTCGATGGTCTCCAGACACAACATCGCTGTGCAGAGGACTGGCGGCGGACCACCACCCATCCCTCCTGAATTCACAGCATGGGAGCAAGAGGTCTTCAACATCCTGCATCCTGCGGGCCTCGCTGGAGTAGGCGGAGGAATGGACTCTGGTAAGTCTAGTCTCAACTACTCCCCACCCCCAACCACCAGCATGCCAACCCACACCCCCACCCTCACCCCCAACCCCCCAGCACACAGCCTCCCTGCCAATGTCTCACCAGCACAACCCACCCAACCCAAAACCAAACCCTGAATGCCAACACAAACCATGGACACCCATCACCTATGCATGACCACTGCACATACCCATCCCCCCCACAAACCACCCTCACAACTCCTGCCACAAGGGGATGCCAGCACTGGGGGACAAGGGCACCCACAAATCGCACACCATGGAACACAAAGAAGCAATAACCATACTCTTTCACCCCTGCAGGGCCCGAACGCCAACACACCGGCCAGGAGGGTCCAGATATGTCCATCCCACCCCCAGAACAGGCCCGCAGTGAGGACAGCAGCTCTGTCGACCTGGAACCTGATGACCAGCCCGGACCATCGGGGACCTCTGGACAGTCGGTTCCCCACACACAGACACAGGCCACAGCAGACCTAACTCCCTCTGGGAATATCAGCACCACTCCCACCCAGCGGGCCCATGCCTCTGTCTCCAGGACAGGTCAATCAGCGGTGTGTCCGCCACTACAGGGCACCCAGGCTGACCCAACACCCCAACAACAACAGGGACCTGGGGGCAGTGGTAGCGGGCACACCGTCCAGGGGACAGAGGCCCGGGGAAACAGGGCAACTGGGAGGGCTGCAGTGCGACAGGGGGGGGGAGGACAGGCCCAGGGAACCGACTCTCCAAGAGGCCCTCACCACCATCATGGGAGCATACCACCGCTCCCAGGAGACGATGGCGACGGTAATGGCCAGGTTCCAGGAGATCCAGGCACAGCAGGAGGAACGGTACATGGGGTACAGAGAGGAGCTCAGGAACATCGTCCAGGCCCTGAACCTAATAGTCACCGCATTGCGGGACCATCTGACACCCCAAAGGGCCCCTATCCCCAGCCCGGACCAGGAACAGCCTACCACCTCCGCCGGCGCTAGTGGACAGGAGGCCCCCACACAACGACGGGCCACCAGAACCCCACCTCCTGCTGAAGATCAACCACCCCGCAAGAGGAGCCTGAGATCACAAAGGAAGACAGAGTAGGATGCCAAGACCCCCGCCAGCCTAAGATCCCCCCGGATGTCATTCCACTGTCCCACATCGTCACCCTGTCCAACCTTGAACTGCCCCTGCTCCATCCTTCCACTGGCATATGGACAATGCACCTGTGCGACCGAGAACTGGACTCTGCCATGGACATCACTCCACCCCCACTCATCACTGTTTTACTATCATGGACCTATATGTAGCACTTTAAATAAATCACTTATTGCACATAAAACACTCAGGAGTCTGCTTGTATTCTTAACAAATGTATTATGCATAACGGGTCAAAAATGTGCAGTTACTTTGTGATGACAACATACCAATGTCAATTTGCTTTACTCCATTGCCGAACAAACCAGATGTCACGCAGTGGGTCATACAGCTCTGAAAAGCCAAGGGAAAGTCACAATTCAGTTGAAAGGAACTGGGGGGAAACACAGAAAATAGAGATGCAGGAGGCCAGAAGGAAATGTAAAATGACGTGGGGGATTCTTACCTGGGTGCTACTGAAAATACTGTTGTATGACCGTGTCCCTGTTGTCCGTGTCGTCCCCGTCGTCTTCCTCCTCTTCACTCTCCACAGGCTCCACAGCTGCTACAACACCACCATCTGGACCATTCTCATGCAGAAAAGGCACCTGGCGCCGCAATGCAAGATTGTGAAGCATACAGCAGGCCACGATGATCTGGCACACCTTCTTTGGTGAGTACATGAGGGATCCCCCTGTCATATGCAGGCACCTAAACCTGGCCTTCAGGAGGCCGAAGGTCCTTTCTATGATCCTCCTAGATCGCCCATGGGCCTCATTGTACCGTTCCTCTGCCCTGGTCCGGGGAGTCCTCACTGGGGTCAGTAGCCACGGCAGGTTGGGGTAACCAGAGTCACCAATTAGCCACACACGGTGTCTCTGTAGCTGTTCCATCACATAGGGGATGCTGCTATTTCGCATAACATACGCGTCATGCACTGACCCAGGGAACTTGGCATTTACATGGGAGATGTACTGGTCAGCCAAACAGACCACCTGGACATTCATAGAATGGTAACTTTTCCTGTTTCTGTACACTTGCTCATCGTCTTTTGGGGATACTAAGGCCACATGGGTCCCATCAATGGCACCAATGATGTTGGGGATATGTCCAAGGGCATAGAAGTCAGCCTTCACAGTGGCCAATTCACCCTCCTCAGGGAAAATTATGTAGCTCCGCATGTATTTCGTCAGGGCAGACAACACTCTGGACAAAATCTTAGAAAACATAGGCTGAGACATCCCTGATGACATGGCCACTGTTGTCTGAAAAGACCCACTTGCCAAGAAATGGAGGACTAACAGAACCTGCACCAAAGGGGGAATTCCTGTGGGTTGGCGGATGGGGGACATCAGTGCTGGCTCCAGCTGGGCACACAGTTCATGTATAGTGGCTCGGTCAAGTCGGTATCGAAGTATTATATGACGTTCCTCCATTGTCGACAGGTCCACCAGCGGTCGGTACACGGGAGGATTCATCCTTCTCCTCGCAAGTCCCAGCGGACGGTGCCTAGGAAGGACAACATGGAGCACAGAGTCAAACAACCCACAGGTACGTAACTACAGCTTGCACAGTACACGATTGTCAATGCATTGAATGGCTTGTATGAGTGGCAATGCAAGGCCTAGGCCTGTGTGACGCAGTAGTAATTAAGCCCTGTGGCCCCTTGTAATGGGGGCTGCCTGACCTGAGAAGTGTGACAATGGGATGTGAGGTCAATGCGCTGGCGTGACACACCGTGGCGGTAGGCGGTCGAAGACCGCGGCGCAAACCCGCATTGGTTAACATCGTCCCCTATGGGTTTCACGGGCCAATGACTAGCTGCGCCGGCGGTCGCGGAACGCACCGCGGCGGTACGCGCCGCCGCGGGCGTGACTGCCATTTTCTATCTGATTAATCACTCGAGACCTGATCATCCACAGGAGAGGACCTATACTGCAAGTGCTGCTGTGACCTCGGTCTGGGAGATACAATGGCTGCTGCGACTGGGGAAAGGGCCCCTGCCTTCACGACAGAAGAGTTGGAGAAACTTGTGGATGGGGTCCTGCCCCAGTATGCGCGACTCTACGGTCCTCCAGACCAACAGGTAAGTACACTGTGTGCACGTTGCATGGGCTATGCCTGGGTTGTGTATGGTGGATGTAAGATGGTGGGGTGGGGAGCGAATGAGGAGTGCAAGGCACGACAGATGAGAGCATGTGCCACATGGCAAGGTTGGGGAGGGGGGGCCAATCGCATCTATCATGCGGAAAATTGATGATATTTCAATTTCCACCCTGTACATGTCAAATAGGTCAGCGCCCATCAGAAGATCGACATTTGGCGTGCCATCGCCAAGGAAGTCCGGAACCTGGGGGTCCACAACAGACGGGGCACCCACTGCCGCAAGAGGTGGGAGGACATACGCCGCGGGACCAGGAAGACCGCCGAGTCACTGCTGGGGATGGCCTCCCAACCTAGGAGGGGTGCCAGCCGTACCCTGACCCCCCTGATGTCCCGGATCCTGGCGGTGGCCTACCCCGATTTGGATGGGCGCGTGACGACATCACAGCAGACACAAGGGGGTGAGTACCAGCACATTCAGCTATCTTTACACGCAGTGGAGGCGTCTGGGTGGGGGAGGAGGGCTGTGGGTGACATCAGGCCAGGGCGCTTTCTGTAGTGTAGTCCCCTCCTTTAGGCATGGCCCTGTGCCCCCGCCTCCAACCTCCTGTACGGTGCCAGGTACAGCTAGCCATGGTCCTGCATCACCCATGTGCGCGTTTGTTGTCCCTAGACCTGTTGGCCCAGTCACAAGTACTCAGTAGTGTACCCCGATTGCGCGGCTTAGTGCATGAGGCTCCTGTGTCTGTCCTCTCTGCCAACGGTGTTGACAATGCATGTACTCAACCTTTTATTATGTCTCCCCCCACCCTTTTACTTTGTCTTCTTGTGCATGTGTGCTTCAGCATCATCAGGCGGAGGAGACTTGGCACCGGAGCACGAGGGAGCTGCGACTCACAAGGCCCCGGTGGGCCATGGCACAGACACCGAGGCCACCAGTGATACGGAGGGCGAGGGGAGCTTCACAACGGGGAGCCGTGGTGAAACCAGCGACACCGACACGTCCTCGGAAGGGAGCTCCCTAGCGGTGGTGGCAACATCCGTGCCCCCCGCCTCTACAGGTACAGCCGCCACCCAGCGCACCAGCTCTGCCCTCCCAGCAGCCCCTCAGCCTACGCTCCGTGCCCGCTCGCCCAAGAAGGCGGGCGTCTCCTTCGCCCCAGGCACCTCAGGCCCTGCCACTGTTACCCCTGCTGCCCTCAGTGAGGAGGTCATTGACCTCCTGAGGACCATCATTGTTGGGCAGACTACCCTTTTGAATGCCATCCAGGGGGTAGAGAGGGAGGTGCATCGTAGCAATGCATACCTGGAGGGCATTCATTCGGGTCAGTCTGCCCATCAACGATCGTTCAATTCTCTGGCCTCAGAACTGACGGCAGCCATTGTCCCTGTTTCCAGCCTCCCTCTTCTAACTGCATCCACCCTGTCTCTGTCTCCTGTTCCTCTGCCTATCCCACCCACACCATCAGACCAGCCTGCACACACCTCAACACCCAAGGGCAGCTCTTCCAGACATAAGCACCACAGATCACACAAACATTCACCCAAGCAACACCCAGATGCAGACATGGCAACAGCCACTACCACCTCTGTGTCCCCCACCTCCTCGTCTCCCTCCTCCCTCCCTGTGACGTCTCTACTCACACCTGCATGCACACCACCAACACCCAGTACTTCCATCACCAGCACACCCTCCAGTACAGTCCGCACACGTGCAGTCACCACCCCCACTGCCGTTTACACGTCCCCTGTGTCCTCTCCCACTGTGTCTGTCACCCCCTCTTCCAAGACACACAAACGCAGGCAGCCACCCACCCAACAGCCAACCACCTCACGACAGCCTCCAGTCCATGCACCTTCACCCAAGGACAGCACACCTGACTCTCCTACAACCACCTCCTCTTCCTCCACTCCCATAACCACTGCACCTACCTTTTACCTTGGTCCTAAAAAGTGTTACCTCTCCAATCTTGACCTCTTTCCCTCACCTGACCCACCCCCTCCATCTGCTAAGAGTCCCAAGAGCACCTCAGCCACCACCAGCCCAGGTTCACGTGTCAGCGTAGTCCATGGATTTTGGAGTCCCCCCTTTGCCAGCAGTGAGACATCGGTCAGCAGCAAGGCGACAGCCAGCCCCCCCCCCTGGAAAGAGGACCCGGAAAGTGAGGGGCCGCCGCGGGAGGAGTGCCACGGCTGCCCCCAAGGACCAAAGTTCGGACACTTCACCTGCCACAACATCCAGGGGAGGCAAGGCCCAGAGAGCCACAGCGAAGGAGGGCAAGGGCAGCAGGGCGGAGAAGTCAGGCAGCAGGAGCGCGGACCAGGAGGGCCCCACAAGCCCCATCCCGGTTGTGAGGGAGGACACCCAAGGGCTCAGGACACCGTCACCGAAGGGTCCAGCAACTGCACGGTCGGAGGGCGACTGAGCAGGGAGTCCTGCCCAGGTCAGACTCCCTGGAATTACAGGCCAAACACCGCTGAAGAGGGCCCCGCCGTCCTGAAAGGCACCGCTGAAGAGGGCCCCGCCGTGCAGGAAGGCACCGCTGAAGAGGGCCCCGCCGTCCATAAAGGCACCGCTGAAGAGGGCCCCACCGTGCAGGAAGGCACCGCTGAAGAGGGCCCCGCCGTCCATAAAGGCACCGCTGAAGAGGGCCCCGCCGTCCTGAAAGGCACCGCTGAAGAGGGCCCCGCCGTGCAGGAAGGCACCGCTGAAGAGGGCCCCGCCGTGCAGGAAGGCACCACTGAAGAGGGCCCTGCCGTGCAGGAAGGCACCGCTGAAGAGGGCCCCGCCGTCCAGAAAGGCACCGCTGAAGAGGGCCCCGCCGTGCAGGAAGGCACCGCTGAAGAGGGCCCCGCCGTCCTGAAAGGCACCGCTGAAGAGGGCCCCGCCATCCTGAAAGGCACCACTGAAGAGGGCCCCGCCAAGACAGGCCCCGCTCCGCTGGGCCCCGCCGTCTCAAGCACCGCTCCGCTGGGCCCTTCATCTCAAGCACCGCTCCGCTGGGCCCCGCCGTCTCAAGCACCGCTCCACTGGGCCCTTCCTGTCAAGCACCGCTCCGCTGGGCCCTTCCTGTCAAGCACCGCTCCGCTGGGCCCTTCATCTCAGGCACCGCTCCGCTGGGCCCCGCCGTCTCAAGCACCGCTCCGCTGGGCCCTTCCTGTCAAGCACCGCTCCGCTGGGCCCTTCCTGTCAAGCACCGCTCCGCTGGGCCCCGCGGTCTCAAGCACCGCTCCGCTGGGCCCTTCCTGTCAAGCACCGCTCCGCTGGGCCCTTCCTGTCAAGCACCGCTCCGCTGGGCCCTTCATCTCAGGCCCCGCTCCGCTGGGCCCCGCCGTCTCAAGCACTGCTCCGCTGGGCCCTTCATCTCAAGCACCGCTCCGCTGGGCCCCGCCGTCTCAAGCACTGCTCCGCTGGGCCCTTCCTGTCAAGCACCGCTCCGCTGGGCCCTTCATCTCAGGCACCGCTCCGCTGGGCCCCGCCGTCTCAAGCACCGCTCCGCTGGGCCCTTCCTGTCAAGCACCGCTCCGCTGGGCCCCGCCGTCTCAAGCACCGCTCCGCTGGGCCCCGCCGTCTCATGCACCGCTGGGCCAATGACTGTGCCGGTTCTGTGTCGTGCTAATGTTCACGCTGCACTCGGCCCACCCTGCCTCCTCCATTGCCTGTGGAGACTGTTATCCACTTGATGGACTGTGACTTTGCACTCCCCAGGATATGACAGTGGGCAAGCCACCCACTTGTGAGACTTGAGAGACTGTGGCTTTGCACTCCCCAGGATATGACAGTGGGCAAGCCACCCACTGTAGAGACTTGAGAGACTGTGGCTTTGCACTACCCAGGATTGGACGGTGGGCATGGTGGCCCCTTCTTGGATCTGGCGTCGTGGACTCATGTGGCTGTGGTGCCCCCCCTTCCCTTCCCCCTGAGGTGCCTGTAGTTTTGTCATGTGATGCCCCTGCAGTGTTCTCTCCAACGGACTCAGGTCTCCTTTGTGGGCTTTGCCCATGTGTTGATACACTTCGGCCCACGGACATTTGCATTTTCTGTGACTGTGCGGGACTTTCTGCCTCTATTTCTCGGTCACGCAATGTTTACATTAGATAATATTTCCATCATTTTCCTATTTTGCCATGTCTTCAATGAACCTATTTTGTACATAAATGTTGTTTCTCACTTGAATCATATCTTTTCGTTACTCCGGGGGGTTTGGGTGGGGTAACTTTGACTTGGTGCTCTGCATTGGTGTGTAGATAGTTGGGGGATGGGTGTGATGCATATGTGTGTGCCCGTAACCCTTCCTCCTCCCCCCCTCCCCTGTGTCGTAGGTGCGGTACTCACCGTTGTCATCTGCGCCGGAGTTCGTACTCGTGGTAGATGAGCAGGTAGACGTGAGCGGGTAGGATGTGTAATTCGGGCTCCATGCTGTCCTCCGTCCTCGTGGAGTGTATAGAGGTGAGCGTTTTCCCGTTCGTAGTCTGTTTCCGCCGTGTTTTTATCGGCGGGGCTCCCGCCCCGGATGAGGTGGCGGATTGGTGAGTTGTGATAGGGTGGGTGGTACTTTGTCTGCCGCCTGCCTGTTGGCGGTGACCGCCGCGCTGTTTGTCTGTCCCGCCGTGGCGGTCGGAGTGGTAAAGTGGCGGGCTGTGTTGGCGGTTCCCGCCAGGGTCAGAATTCCATTTTTTGAACCGCCAGCCTGTTGGCGGATTGCCCGCCGCTTTATCACCGACCGCCAGGGTCAGAATGACCCCCTATATTTCTTAACTTAAAACATTGATATTTCTATGACCAATATTTTTGCACAGGATATTTCTGTGTCACAATATTAAAAACTTGATATTTCTGCAAATGGATATTTTGGATTCAATATTTTGTCCGGACACCCATAAAAACCATGATGCTGGATGGGGGTGTCCAAGAAACTCCACAGGAAACAGGATAGCCTAATATCTTTCCTTTCATTTGTCTACAAGGAAGTACTGCAAACATCAGTACAATTTACTCTCTTTGAGCTTTTGTATAGGCACTCTGTCAGAGGCCCCTTGTATCTCTGCTGAAAAGGGTGGGGAAACCTCTCAAGGAACCCAAACAGGACATTGGTGCCTATGTGTTTGGCCCACGTTTCTGCATGGCTGAGTACATGGAAAGGGCTTATAGGAACTTGGGGGCCATTCCGGAGCTGATCAAGCATTGGAATGACCAAAAAACAACCTTGGAGTATCATCCAAGTCAGAAACTGTGGGTTCTGGAGCCCGTTGCTCCTAGGACTTTCCAAGACAAATGGACTGTGCCCTACACAGTTCCTGAAAAGATGGATGAGGTCACCTACCTGGTGGACCTTGATAACCTCTGACTCCCCCACAAGGTGATCCATGTCAACTGTTTGAAGCCCCACTTTGACCGGGCAGACATGAACATGCTGATGGCCACTGACGCAGAACGGGGAAACAGAGTGAAGCTCTCCCAAACCTCCTATCTCACAATGCCAAGGAAAGTTCAGGGGAGAGAGTAGTTTTGTCCCCTACACTGACAGAGCAGCAGCAGAGAGACTGTCACCAATTTCGGGGCAGTTTGTTGGACTGATCTTACTGGATTGGCCCATGGTGTGTTTACAACATTTACAGTGGTGATAGTTTATGTGCCAAAAACAAAGCATACAGGTTGTCAGACAAACTAACAGCCAGTAAACAAGAAGAAAAATCCAAACTATTGTTTCTGGGGTTGATTGAGCCCTCTAGTAATCTGTGACTCTGCCCAGTGTTGCTGGTGCCCAAAGCCAACAGGAAAGGGGGGACCCCAGAGGTGAGGTTTTGCGTGGGCAACTGAGGACTTAGGGCCAGATGTACCAAAGGGTTTTTCCCATTCTGTGTCAATGGGAAAATGTGTTCGTACATATGGCCCTTAATGCTGACACCAAGACAGATGCAAACCTGATCCCCAGAGCAGATGAGCTCATCGACCAGTTAGAGGCTGCCATGTATCTCAGCACATTTGATCTGGATTCCAGGTACTAGCAGATTGCTGTGACTGAGGGAGCAAAAGAGCGATCCCCATTTCCAAATCTTAAGGGCTACTTCCTATTGAAGATAATGCCATTAACTGAAGAATGTCTCTGTAACCTTCCAGAGGCTGGTGAACAGGGTACTGCCTGGGTTGGAGACCTTTAGGGCAGTATATTTTGATGATATTGCTATGTTTAGTTGCTCCTGGAAGGAACACCTGACCCACCTCAGGGAAGTGCTTCAGGACCTATACGGGATATGACTGACTGTCAAGGCCAGAATGTGCCAGATGGGACAGGCCTCAGTAGTATACTTGGGCCACTCAGTTGGCTGAGGACATGTGCCACCTCTCCAACTCAATATCTAGACCATTGTGGCTTGTCAATAACCAGATTAATGACCCTATACCTCCCTACAAAATCCAGACTCAGGTCAAAGCTTTCTTGTGTCTAACAGGGTACTAAAGGAAATATGTGAAGGGGTATGGCACCATTGTAGCACCCCTGACAAAGCAGATTTCCAAGAGGCAGCCCAAGAAGTTCATGTGGGCTGAGAGGTGTAAGAAGGTCTTTGACACTGCTGAAGGAGGTGCTTTGTGCAGCACCTGTGTTCAAAGCACACACCTGATTTCAGTAAGGAGTTTGTGGTTTAAACAGATGCTTCAAAATATGGTATTGGGGCAGTGTTATCAAACTTAAGCAATGAGGAATTAGGATCAATTCACTGCCTCTGTCAGCCATAGAGAGGGAAGCTTTTGATATGGTTTGATCACTGAAGAAGCTGAGACCCTACCTGTTTGGGATCCACCTTGGGGTTAAAACTGAACACAGGTCTCTTAGATTTCTCATGCAGATGAGAAGAGAAAATCCCAACTTGTTCAGGTGGACCGTTTCCCTAAAGGTATGCACTTTACAGTGGAACACAGACTTGTAACTGACCACACCATGTAGATGGATTTTCTAGGGTTCTTCTGCTTGGATGATGAGAACTTCCAAGGGAATGGCTCAGTTGCTCTTCACCTTTCATCTGGAGGTTTCCATGTAAGAAAACCATTTTTGCATCAACTCCATTTTTTATGCACAGATGCTGCTGTTTTTTTAGTCTGTGCACTGGGACTCTGATAACCATAACTGGGACACCTAAATCATGTTGAATTGTGGTTTTACTCCTGGTTACTTCTGATTGATATTAATAACATACCTATACGTCCCTAGCATATGTTACAAAGTGTACCCAAACCTGTAAGTTAAATGTCATTAGTGAACTGCAGCTTCTATTGTGCCATCCACTATAGTGTTAGAGTAAACATGGTTTCAGGCCCATCATTGTAGCCTGACTGTGACAGTATAAAAACTTCAACTCAACCTGAAAAAAAACATTTTGAACAGGTCCAGCTCCAGTGGGGAGGGAGTTAACCCCACAACAGGTTTGGAGTGACAACTGAGCATGGGTGGCTCATTTCCCTGGCCACACCTCTGGGGTGGGCATACCACCTCTGCACAAGGAAAGAAGGGTTTCACCCTCTTATATTGTTATTGAAAATATGGAAGAAGGAGAAGGCCCACTTTTGCTAATGCATGAATTAGGAGGAAAATGTGCAGAATTGTACATGATCGGAGAAGAATGCAGGCCCTGAATGCTCATGGCATCCAAATAGAGAGCCCAGGACAGCAAGCATGGAGGCAAGGACAAGGGCAAGCAGAAACATTTATTCATAATGCAGCTGGAAGTAGAAGGCCATAGAAAGCTTGAGTCATAACTTGATAACACACACACACACAGGGAGGGTGCACATTCCAATCCACATTCACAAGGGAAGGATACACCCTGGTGGTTTTGGAAAGGGAACACGATAAGCTTTGATGCTTAAAGGCCAGCAGCTGTGCAAGGGAGGACAGACAGAAATGTTACCAAGTGTAGAGTTAGCTAAAGGAGAAAGTACTGATAGGCTTCAGAACGTGAGATAAAAGTGTCACTGCGGTTTATTAACAAATGTGCTCATGATAGATATTTAACCTTTCTTTTCTGTAAATGCCTAATTAGATGCTTTCTCAAGGAGAAATGTGGCTTTGTGCTAACATAAGTGTACAATGTACCAAGCAAGCGCTTAAATCAAAATGCATGACATGTAATAAGACTCATTCAAGGTATCGTGAACATATAAAAGAAGCTGTTTGTATTGACAAAGTTGAGTGCGGTATCAGTCACTGAGCTGTGCTGCCCTCCCAGCCGTTATTCATAAATGTTCATATTATTTGCCAAACAGAGTTGTGTTGTTCTTTCATTTCCTGACCCTACAACATCTGCCTTAGCCAGCCAAGAGCTATCTTCTCTTTCCCAGACTGCAGCTGAAGGGGGCACCGCCTGCACTGCTTGAATAGAACACTGCGCAGAACAAAAACAGGTGAGCTTACACCTGCCTATTCAAACAGGCAGTCAGGAATTCCAGATGTTGCTGTCCTAAAGGGTGGAGAGAGGTTGGGCTTCGTACCTTATTATTTTTTAATTGCATGATCCTTTTGTCAACTATAATATCACAAAATGCATGCATTATTTATGTGGGGTTTAAATGCAATATTATGTTGTTATACTTAAAATGGACTGTGATTTCCCTGTCAGACTAGAAGACTAGCTATGGGGCTAAAATGCAATGTTTTGTTGGTATGGTACTAATGAATTGTGATTTCCCGCTTAGACCGGAAGACTAGCTAGTGCGACTTGTCGGCAGCAGTGCATTACCCAGGAGGCATGCCCTGGAAAAGACATTCATTTGGGAATGTCTACCAGATATCCCGGGTAGATCCGGAGGATCAGAGTAGAAATAGTGCGGTGTACCGAGTAACAAGTATGAAGTCTGACATGGTAAGAGACGGTCACTTTACCGGCGCCAGAAAACTTTGCTCTGAGTGAGTCAGACACCCGGTTCACCAAATTCCCAGATTTAATAACATCTGGAAGGCGTCTTTGAGGGAGAGCGACCAAGGCTGAGATATCAGTGGGGAGTCTGACATTTAGGTAAGGGGACAACCTGATGGTTGGTGCCAGTTGACTTTGCCCTGAGCACCCTGCTGTTTGAAATAATAACACAATCACCACTTGTATTAGAGGCCCTTCTTGATGCATTTCTCACAGATATTAGTAATTTCACAAGCCTAAACAATGAATGGCTCAACACATCCCCGAGCACCACAAGTAGTTATGTACATACATGACAACGTTATAACACGTACTGCGTCAGGTACTAATCCACTCAGGCCCCCCATAAATTCACCCGTCCCAGACATCACCATAGAAGAGGTGTTACACAGATTGGCGATAAGTATGGCTGACGTTCACCAATTCGGTCTCAGAACAATACATGTAAAGTCAGGTAATACTGAGTAGGACTATCCCTACACATCACTGCTATAGGTCAGTAACAGTGCTAAAGGTAAATACACATTAAGAAGAAAGACAAAAGATGAAAAGAGATACACAGCGCAGCGGTCAGTTTGCAAGAGGTACGCATAGGAAACACCCGTCCTGTGGGGACCATGGATACCCCTCTGGACCATATGATAAAAACCTTCCCTTCAGATAAGAAAAGAATAATAAAATATTGTAAGCAGTGGCACAAAGGCACTGAGGATCACGCTCAACCATGGCCAAAAGAAGGGACATTTGATGACAACATAGCTGAACACACATTGACTTACATTCGCTCATCTTATAAGAAAAAGAAAAGACAGAGGAGGGAAGCTATTCTGTCACTATGGCGGGTATTCTGTCATGAAAAAACAAAGGTAAAGTCAACTGCGCCCGAAGAGGTAGTGGCACAAACGCGAATGGAATCCCCAGGAGAGTCTCTAGGGGAGCCCCCACCTTATGGTCTTTACCATGTCCTGCCAGCTGCAGTGTACCAAGATCCAGTTCAGGTTGAGCCTAAGGAGGAGAGGTTAGAGGCGCAGAGAGCTGAGGCAACCCCCGCTCCCGTCCCATCAAATTCTCGAGCTGACCTTGAACAGAGCAGGAGAGACAGGCTAATAAGTGAGTTGCAACACATGGTGAGACAGGCAGAGCGATCTAGTTGCCTTGTCCCCCTCTGGGGACAATGGACTACAGGGCATGTCATTCTTAGTCTTGGAGACACATCTGCAGACACACTGAGAGAGGCAGCAGAGGAATGGATAGAAGAGGAAGAACAATGGGAGGGAGATGTAGAGACTCCACAATATGAGGAGCCCCCGGATGGCTCACAGGTCGTAACAGGGCAGAAGATGATGAGGACTGGGACAATGGATTTAATAAGAGTGCGCACGAACAAGGGGTCAACAGAAGATTATTACATTTTTGCCCGTGCCCTGCACTAGAATTAGTAATGACAGCAAAAGGTGCCACAAATACAAACAGACGGTCAATCCTAAAAACAAGGTCAGAATTGATACCTATAGCGATAATAGAGCAAGAGGAGGGTAGCTATTATTGTCACCCTTTCTCAGATGAATTAGCGAGGTGGACTAAAGGAGAAGGAAGGAAGCCATGGCCCCGCCAAGGGTCTTTTCAACCCTTTGATTTAGCGACTGCAGAAGATTGCATATGGCAGGGACGGGGTGACCAAGATTGGAACTTCACCTACATGCAAGAATGTCATGCAGTTTGGGAGAAGTATGCCATAGACAAACCAACTAAAGTGATACGCAGTACTAGACCAGATCCAAGGTTAAGTCTCAGGGCGGGAAGCCCTCGACCAATAACTCATTTGCCCCTTATTTTTAAGGGAGGGCGAATGCCAACGTACATGCCATGGCCTCAAATGGACAAAGAGAATTTAAAAAGAGCACTACCACCACTGTCTGAAGGTGCAGGAAAATGTATAGGAGGCTTTGAAAAACACACTGCTGGGGTCAACCTTGCCTTAGGTGATGTCAAAATCCTGCTCAGCTCATTAGTGGGAGATGAAGTAAACACAATTTTTGTTAGGGCAGGGTTCCCTCAAGTAACATTGATAAATACACAGTTTGACGGGTCATCTTTTAACAATATCCGCCATCATTATTGGGATGCACTTCGACGGACATATCCAGATAAACCAGACATTGGAGCCCTTATGGCAGAAAGTATAAAGCCAACTGAGGATATTGCAGAATTCATTACTAGAATGATAGAACAATGGGTGCAGGAGGTAGGATGTAGCTGGGAAAACACGGGAGGAAATGCAATTTTGTTTTATAATGTATTAAAGCGAGGCCTTCCCACTGATCTACAAGCAAGCTTAGATGGAGTGGTGGGAATAGAGGCTAAACCATGGCCCGAAATACAGGCCCACAGAATACATTATTTTAAGCGAAAATAAGAAAAAGACAAGGAAAGGACAGAACAGGCAGAAAGGGCCGCAGCGAAGTTGGTGCAACAAAAACTTAAGAAGCCGAGTACAGAAGGGGCACTTGTGACTACACCACAATGACTGTCACAACGCCAGTACAGGTACAGGCACCAGGAGGCCAGCTAGTAAGTGATACCAGGAAGGGACAGGGTAGTTTTACAGGAGAGCAAGGGTCAACACAAGGGAAAAGACAAGGAAGCTATAGGGCAGGACAACAATTTTATTATTGGGGTAAAATGGGCCATTTTGCAAGAGAATGCAGAGCCAGGAAAAACGATGAGGGAGTACAAGCTTAGAATACCCCACAGGGGCAGGTGAGGCCTCAACAGATGCAATGGGCACCCCAGCAGCAAGCAATGCAGGGACCCCCACAGGGCCCCCAAGCCCAGTGGGTTGCACCCAAAGGGCCAATGTCGCAGGGCGAGCCCCAAGGTGTCAGTAACACTACGGGAGGGTATGCACAGATTCAGGTGGGAGGAGTAACAGTGCAAAAAGGCAACCCCTTCTATGCATCACCCCAAATATTCTGGGAAACACCAGCTCAAAATTATACCCAATCACAGTGCCCGCAGATGGCGACTGTGTGTCCGATACTATCGGTAACCCGCAGGTCAGATGAGGAACCCACTGTGACAGTAGCCATAGAAGGTCGTCCCTACAGGTTTTTAATCGACACTGGGGCCACCAAATCATGTATAAAGGAAGGAACACTACCACTTTCTTGCAACTCAGTGGACACACAAGGGTTTTCTGGGGCTGTGAGCAGGGTTCCATTCACCAAATCAGTAAGCATGATTGTGGGAGATAAACAAATGGAAGGACCACTACTGTACTCCCAGAGTCACCAGTCAATCTTCTTGGGAGAGATATAATGAGCAAATTGAACATGACCATCTCCTTCCTGGAGGATCTGTCAATGGTATGTTACACACCAGGGGGGTTATTCTAACTTTGGAGGAGGTGTTAATCCGTCCCAAAAGTGACGGAAAAGTGACGGATTTACCACCAGCCGTATTACGAGTCCATTATATCCTATGGAACTCGTAATACGGCTGGTGGTATATCCGTCACTTTACCGTCACTTTTGGGACGGATTAACACTCCTCCAAAGTTAGAATAACCCCCCAGGTGTCATACCGAGCAGGATACTCTCCCTCATAGCTCATGAGAAGCTAGGGCAGCAGGTCAGAGTGGTTCCTGTCGATACAGAGGCTTTTTTGCGCAGTATATATGCCATGATAGCGCACACACCAGCGATTCGAGGGAAAACAGTGCAATTACCAAAGGAGCTGCTGTTCAGGCCTTATGAGCCTGTAAATCCAATAAAGGAACCTGAAATGATATTGGAAATATCCGCCCTTGAAATAAGATCAACATATGCCGTTCTAATGGCAACTCACAAGAGATGTGGGCATCAATAATTTTCACAGATCCTGGGGTTAAATTAAGAGATATATCAGACGAAGAAATATTAGATGATTGCCCACTAATTGAGACAGTTGTGTTTGAGATGGACATTGCCATTAGAGTTCAGTTACAATACAGAACAGTGTCCAGACACACACAAGACCGAACAATAATAGATAGAGATTTGGCAAAAGTCCCAGAGGTGTTGTGGACAAAGGGTCCATATGATGTGGGACTGATCAAAGGGGCTGAGCCTGTGTAAATTACATTGAAACCTGGAGCAATCCTGCCCAGAATACACAAGTACCCCTTGTCCAAGGAGGCAGAAGAGGGGATTCTCCCTACAATTCGAGCTTTACTTGAGTAGGGAGTAATATATTATAAGTCGACACCGTGCAACACCCCGATTTTTCCAATACGCAAGGCAAAGGGGGATACTTGGAGAATGATTCAGGATTTACGCTCCACAAACGATGTAGTGATACCAGAATTTCCTATGGTACCCGACCCATCAGTCATACTAACAAACATTCCTAAAGAAGCCACTTATTTCTCAGTGGTCGATCTGAAGAATGCGTTTTTCAGCATTCTACTGCATTCTGATAGCCAATATTTGACTGGATTTACCCTTAGACAGACTCAATATTGCTATCGGCCTCTTCCACAAGGCTTCTGTGAGTCCCTGAGCATTTTCAACAGAACAGTGAAAAAGAATTTAGCAAATGTAAAATGTAAGAGTACTCTGTTACAATACGTTGATGATATCATGGTTTGTAGTGCCACTGAAGACATATGTAGAGATGACACCATTGGTCTCCTCTACATGCTTGCAGAAAAAGGTTACAAAGTGGACAAAAATAAATTGCAATACGTGCAGACAGATGTCCACTATTTGGGACAGATAATACCTAAAGATGGGAGGAGGGTGACACCGGACAGAGTAGAGAGCATTAGGAACATGTCTAAGCCCACAACCACTAAACAAATGCAGACATTTTTAGGACTCTGCAATTATGTGAGGCAGTGGGTATTCGATTACGCCACTCTGACGGCACCACTTCTACCTACTTTAAAGGAGTCCCACACAAATGCAAACAAAATCAACTGGACTGACGAAAGGGAGACAGCCTTCCTGGAGCTAAAGAGAGCAATTACGAATGCCCCAGTGTTAGGTACACCTGATTATAATAAAACATTCTACCTCTTCTGTCATTGTAATGGAACGACGATGACAGCAGTACTAACTCAAAAGACATCTATGGGACACAAACCAATTGCCTACTACAGTGGGCTGCTAGATCCCGTCATGAAAGGGCATTATCCATGTGAGCAAGCACTGGCCACAACAGCTTTTACAGTTCAAAAGAGCACCACCATAGTGATGGGATCACCTTTAACACTGTATGTAGAGCATGCAGTACTTGCTATCTTGGAAAAGAGCAAGAGCACCATTACAACTCAAAGGGTATCTGGATATGAAGTAGTACTTTCAATACCATCCTTGCAAGTGGTACGGTGTCACACAGTTAATCCAGCAACCGTCTTTGCACACCCAGTTTCTGATGATGAACAAGTACATGACTGTGCCACTTACACTCCAGAAGAAGAGAGCAAGGTAGGAGAAGACCCCATTCCTGGGAGCACGTTGCTCTTTGTCAATGGGCCCTGTTTCATAGATCAGGAGGCTGGGATTAGGCACTCAGGAGCAGCCGTTGTAAAAGCCGAAAAGCAGGGATCCTCTGACACCTTACTGTAGGAAAGTACCATCTTGCCTGGCATGTTACCCCCATTTTTCACTGTATATATGTTGTTTTAGTTGTATGTGTCACTGGGACCCTGTTCACCAGGGCCCCAGTGCTCATAAGTGTGCCTGAATGTGTTACCTGTGTAGTGGCTAATCAGAACCTCAGTGGTTATGCTCTCTCATTTCTTTCAAATTGTCACTGACAGGCTAGTGACCAATTTTACCAATTTACATTGGCTTACTGGAACACCCTTATAATTCCCTAGTATATGGTACTGAGGTACCCAGGGTATTGGGGTTCCAGGAGATCCCTATGGGCTGCAGCATTTCTTTTGCCACCCATAGGGAGCTCTGATAAATCTTACACAGGCCTGCCACTGCAGCCTGAGTGAAATAACGTCCACGTTATTTCACAGCCATTTTACACTGCACTTAAGTAACTTATAAGTCACCTATATGTCTAACCTTTACCTGGTAAAGGTTAGGTGCAAAGTTACTTAGTGTGAGGGCACCCTGGCACTAGCCAAGGTGCCCCCACATTGTTCAGAGCCAATTCCCTGAACTTTGTGAGTGCGGGGACACCATTACACGCGTGCACTACATATAGGTCACTACCTATATGTAGCTTCACAATGGTAACTCCGAATATGACCATGTAACATGTCTATGATCATAGAATTGCCCCCTCTATACCATCCTGGCATAGTTGGCACAATCCCATGATCCCAGTGGTCTGTAGCACAGACCCTGGTACTGCCAAACTGCCCTTCCTGGGGTTTCACTGCAGCTGCTGCTGCTGCCAGCCCCTCAGACAGGCAGCTGCCCTCCTGGGGTCCAGCCAGGCCTGGCCCAGGATGGCAGAACAAAGGACTTCCTCTGAGAGAGGGTGTTACACCCTCTCCCTTTGGAAAATGGTGTGAAGGCAGGGGAGGAGTAGCCTCCCCCAGCCTCTGGAAATGCTTTGTTGGGCACAGAGGTGCCCAATTCTGCATAAGCCAGTCTACACCGGTTCAGGGACCCCTTAGCCCTGCTCTGGCGCGAAACTGGACAAAGGAAAGGGGAGTGACCACTCCCCTGCACCTCCCCTGGGAGGTGTCCAGAGCTCCTCCAGTGTGCTCCAGACCTCTGCCATCTTGGAAACAGAGGTGCTGATGGCACACTGGACTGCTCTGAGTGGCCAGTGCCACCAGGTGACGTCAGAGACTCCTTGTGATAGGCTCCTTCAGGTGTTGCTAGCCTATCCTCTCTCCTAAGTAGCCAAACCCTCGTATCTGGCTATTTAGGGTCTCTGTCTCTTGGGATTCCTTAGATAACGAATGCATGAGCTCAGCCGAGTTCCTCTGCATCTCTCTCTTCACCTTCTGATAAGGAATCGACTGCTGACCGCGCTGGAAGCCTGCAAAACTGCAACATAGTAGCAAAGACGACTACTGCAACTCTGTAACGCTGGTCCTGCCGCCTTCTCGACTGTTTTCCTGCTTGTGCATGCTGTGGGGGTAGTCTGCCTCCTCTCTGCACCAGAAGCTCCGAAGAAATCTCCCGTGGGTCGACGGAATCTTCCCCCTGCAACCGCAGGCACCAAAAAGCTGCATTACCGGTCCCTTGGGTCTCCTCTCAGCACGACGAGCGAGGTCCCTCGAATCCAGCAACTCTGTCCAAGTGACCCCCACAGTCCAGTGACTCTTCAGTCCAAGTTTGGTGGAGGTAAGTCCTTGCCTCACCTCGCTGGGCTGCATTGCTGGGAACCACGACTTTTGCAGCTACTCCGGCCCCTGTGCACTTCCGGCGGAAATCCTTTGTGCACAGCCAAGCCTGGGTCCACGGCACTCTAACCTGCATTGCACGACTTTCTAAGTTGGTCTCCGGCGACGTGGGACTCCTTTGTGCAACTTCGGCGAGCACTGTTTCACGCATCCTTGTAGTGCCTGTTTCTGGCACTTCTCTAGGTGCTACCGGCTTCAGAGAGGGCTCCTTGTCTTGCTCGACGTCCCCTCTCTCTGCTGGTCCAATTTGCGACCTCCTGGTCCCTCCTGGGCTTCAGCAGCGTCCAAAAATGCTAACCGCACAATTTGCAGCTAGCAAGGCTTGTTGGCATTCTTTCGGCAGGAAAACACTTCTGTACAACTCTCCACGGCGAGAGGGATCCGTCCACCAAAGGGGAAGTCTCTAGCCCTTTTCGTTCCTGCAGAAACCTCAGCTTCTTCTGTCCAGTAGAAGCTTCTTTGCACCCACAGCTGGCATTTCCTGGGCATTTGCCCATCTCCGACTTGCTTGTGACTTTTGGACTTGGTCCCCTTGTTCCACAGGTACCCTAGATTGGAAATCCACAGTTGTTGCATTGCTGGTTTGTGTCTTTCCTGCATTATTCCTCTAACACGACTTCTTGGTCCTTAGGGGAACTTTAGTGCACTTTGCACTCACTTTTCAGGGTCTTGGGGAGGGTTATTTTTCTAACTCTCACTATTTTCTAATAGTCCCAGCGACCCTCTACAAGGTCACATAGGTTTGGGGTCCATTCGTGGTTCACATTCCACTTTTGGAGTATATGGTTTGTGTTGCTCCTATCCCTATGTTTCCCCATTGCATCCTATTGTAACTATACATTGTTTGCACTGTTTTCTAAGACTATACTGCATATTTTTGCTATTGTGTATATATATCTTGTGTATATTTCCTATCCTCTCACTGAGGGTACACTCTAAGATACTTTGGCATATTGTCATAAAAATAAAGTACCTTTATTTTTAGTATAACTGTGTATTGTGTTTTCTTATGATATTGTGCATATGACACTAAGTGGTACTGTAGTAGCTTCACACGTCTCCTAGTTCAGCCTAAGCTGCTCTGCTAAGCTACCATTATCTATCAGCCTAAGCTGCTAGACACCCTATACACTAATAAGGGATAACTGGGCCTGGTGCAAGGTGCAAGTACCCCTTGGTACTCACTACAAGCCAGTCCAGCCTCCTACACTTACAGATAGTAAGTCAAATACCACTTCCATCCTATTTATCAGCACAAGCTGCAGAATTAGTGGCCATTATTGAAGCGCTACAACACGCCGAAAGACTAGAGGTTACCATTTATTCGGATTCAGCATATGTCACCACCATCGTGCATTCTAGCATTCACCGGTGGGAAAGGAGGGGCTTTCTTAAATCTGATGGATCCCCTGTAATGCATAAATATTTATTGGCTCAATTGATAAAGGCTTTAACTCTACCATCCAAGAAAGCAGTTATAAAATGTGCTGCACACACCAATCAGCAAGACCTTGTCTCCAGGGGAAATGCCTTGGCAGACTGGGCAGCAAAAGAAGCAGCTAAAACATCTCCAAATTATAGTGAATAGAATGAACACACGTTAGGGATGATGACAAGCAGACAACAGAATGCTACTGAATTACCACCCCCATATACAGAGACAGCACGATTACATTTACGCGAATTGCAAGAACAAGCACTACCTCATGAAAGGGAGCGTGGGAGCAGCAAGGGTGTATACAGTCACCAACATAGATTTTATCTATATGCAAGAAAGCACAGATAAACCAGTAATGCCACAAGCCCTGTTGTATACAGCCCTAGAGCAACTACACCTCCCTGCACACACTGCCGAAGAATATCTTCTTGCTACGCTGCAGACAGATTGGTTCATCCCACAATTATCTGAAATGATAACTATGTACATTGCAGAATGTGCAGTATGCCAACAATACAGCCCCAGACCCCCACTAAAAGTAATTACCTCAACAATACCGCATCCGACAGGCCCACTTAAAAATTGACATTTAGATTCTGTTGACATGATTGAGAGATGTAACAATTACAGTTACCTCATTGTGGTGGTCTGCCCCTTTTCAAGGTGGATCGAAGCAGGACCATGTGTACATAATGATGCTAAAGCAGCAGCCAACTTTCTGATAAGAGAGGTGATACCTAGGTGGGGAATCGCAGAAGCGATCCTCTCAGATAAAGACACACACTTTGTTAATGCAATGTTTTAGCACATCTGCACCTCTCTAGGAATAAAACATAAATTATCATCTGTTTATCATCCCCAAAGTAATGGTATAGTGGAACACCTTAACAGCCTGTTAGAAAACAAAATTAGTAAATTATGTGCCACACTGCAGAAAAACTGGCTATATTGCCTTCCACTAGCTTTATATGCCCTCAGGAACCAACCAGGAAGTGATCATCCGTTGACCCCTCACCAGATAGTGACAGGACGTCCTATGCCAACTGCTTTAACGAAAGCTTGACAGAAGACAGATGCTCAAAAGACAGCTGAGGTTTTAGGACAAGAGATGAGTAGTTATTTCTCTCAGTTACTGAAGTCTGTCAAGTTCTTCTCTAAACAGGTGTTACGACAGGAGAAGTGCACCACCGCAGCCCAGCAGACCAGTCCAATTTCCGTGGGTAAGCAAGTGTATATCCGCAATTTTGTACGACGATGGAGCGACAGCAAGTTCGAGGACCCCTACTTAGTTTCCTAGAGCACCCCCACAGCAGTGAAGGTGGAGGGCAGGAAGCCATGGATACATCTGTCAGATGTTCGATTGGCCCCTGCTTTATGTCACGCATCACCATCTTCACAGGAACTTTTAGAGGAGGGCAAAGAAAAAGACGAAGGACAATGTTCTTTCTAAAGAGGCCAGCAGAGCTCCTATTTGATACTGCTGGTGGACAGTTATGTATTTAAATTTTGTTTTTCTGTTCATGTCTTTTTATGCTAGCAATTACATTTCAATGGTATTTTAGCCCATGCATGGCATTATGACAGTATACTAAGCGCTTGCAGAGAGAAGTATGTAAGTATGAAAATGTATCCCATAATATTCATGCTAGGTTGCTAGACAACATATGGTATCAGCATATGACAGAGATATGTATGCAGACTACTAATGAATCATGTTTTGTTTGTTCTCTGATTCCACATGCTAGGGACACAGACAGGCTGCACTCGTCAAAAGAGGTACCCCTGAATGTTACTCAATGTTTATTACATTTGTATCTTTCCAGAATGCGAGCATGGATGCAACCCTTACAGATAAGACAGGGAGCATTCCTAGTAAACACCACACAATATGAGGAGGAGTTAGCCGATATAACAAATGTCCTGACAGACCATAAGGAGTTAATAGTGAAGTTAGAAAAAATGGCTGAGACAGGGGTAATAAGGTATAAGAGTAAAAAATGGAAAACTAGAATATTAGAGCAGGGGTTCCTGAGAATATCACGACCTACACTTTTCTGTAAAAACTATTCAGCCACACCTCTGCCCCATGATTGTCAGGAGAGGTCATATTTTCGAGTAAATGGATCAGTATATGTCCATGGTCAGTGGTATCATGGCACAACATTTGGATGTAGACTCTCTTTATGGATGGGAAATCAGAGTGACAATAGGACGCAACAAAAATGGCAGGCTGTATGGGATGAAAATATATCTAGATTAACATGGGTAGAAATATCATCCACTCTTCGAGCAGGTAGAACACCAATTGTTTTCTTTTTATGTTTCAGGGGGAAATGGAACGGTCCCTGTATGGAGGAACATCAATTGCATCAGCATAAGGTACAATGCTGACATGAAATGGGGCACCTCCAGTCTGATGGACTACTGTTGGCAATGCGGAGAATGGCTGTACTTGCAACTTCTTTCCGGATGGCGAGGTCTTTGTTCCTTAGTTACTGTGCACACCCCCTCCTTGGTGATTCCAGGGGTGGACATGTCAAAGTTACATGACTACCCCATGAGCCGTCCAACCACCTTGCTACACCATCGGAAGAAGAGATCTGCAGATTATTTAGGCACTACAACCTGGGAAGGAGTTCCACAAGAGCACAGGTTGTTCAATGATGCCCAGTTCTTCGGAAGCATCTTCCCATTTGTCCAAGCAAAGGCAACTGCCCGCTGGCTGCAAATAACTTGATGGGAACTGATGAAGACTATTAACGCGACTGATGATGGTTTCAATGCAGTCAAGAAAGAAATGAGGGCTTTGAGGGTGATGCTTATGCAGTATAGGTATGTGCTAGGCTTGATGACAGCCATGGAGGGTGGGGTTTGTGCCAAAATCTGAACTGCCTGTTGTACATACGTGCCAGCTAATGATGCAGACAATGGAACAATAACAGAGGCCATACAGACTCTACATAACCTACAGAAGAAGATGGCAGATGAGGGGGGTGCCCCCGACGAATAGTTTTCAGGGTGGTTTGTATGGATGCCATCCTGGTTGTCAGGACTGTTTAAGGAGTTATTCCTGATACTTGTGGTGATCCTATTGATGTTTTGTATCTTCCAAGTAGCTGTAGGATTCTGCAAGAGAGTTAGCCAGAAGATGGGTGGGATGTTCACTATTAGGGTAGCCACGAAAAGTACAGGAAGACGAGGACAACATATACACACTAATGAATGTATATAGGAGGGAAGATGAGGAAGTAGTTGAAAGTTCAGCTAAAGGGGGTAATGTTACTGAAAATATGGAAGAAGGAGAAATCCACTTTTGCTAATGCGTGAATTAGGAGGAAAATGTGCAGAATCGTACATGATCAGAGAAGAATACTGGCCCAGAATACTCATGTCGTCCAAACAGAGAGCCCAGGGCAGGAAGCATAGAGGCAAGGACAAGAGCAAGCAGAAACATTTATTCATAATGCAGCTGGAAGTAGAAGGCCATAGAAAGCTTGAGTCATAACTTGATAACACACACACACAGGGAGGGTGCACATTCCAATCCATGTTCACAAGGGAAGGATACACCATGGTGGTTTTGGAAAGGGAACACCATAAGCTTTGATGCTTGAAGGCCAGCAGCTGTGCAAGGGAGGAAAGACAGAAATGTTTCCAAGTGTAGAGTTAGCTGAAGGAGAAAGTACTGATTGGCAGAACGTGAGATAAAAGACACTGCGGTTTATTAACAAATGTGCTCATGACAGATGTTTAACCTTCACTTTTCTGTAAATCCGTAATTAGATGCTTTCTCAAGGAGAAATGTGGCTTTGTGCTAACGTAAGTAGAGATACAATGTACCAAGCAAGCGCTTAAATCAAAATGCATGACAAGTGATAAGTCGCATTCAAGGTATTGTGAACATATAAAAGAGGCTGTTTCTACTGACAAAGTTGAGTGTGGTATCATTCACAGAGCTGTGCTGCCCTCCCGGCTGTTATTCATAAACGCTCATATTATTTGCCAAACAGAGTTGTGTCGTTCTTTCATTTCCTGACCCTACAACAATATTTAGGCAGAGAAGGGCACTGTGGGATTGTTTGCAGTAAAGCACACACAAACTGCTGAAAATGTGTTATGGTTGCCCCTGGGAACAGTTACCCTATTGGTTAGGGAGGGCACAATCACTCTCATCCACAGGATAGTGCCAGATGTAAAGGTGGCACCCAGGACACCCTTTTCAGAACACTCTAAAGAGAAAAACAAAAGAAGGACTGCACCTCTAGTGAGGAGACCTGAAGAGCTGGACCTATTCCCACTTGTAACCAGGACAAAGAAGTGGACTCCAAGGGTCAGTTGGATGACCTGTTAAGCAATAGGTACACAACAAGCTGAAAGACTTCTTTTCCTGGAGGAGCCCCACTGACCACTTCCAACTGGACCTTGGTGGTGCTTTTGCTGGAGTGAGTCATGACCCTCCAAGTGCTGTTCCAGAGGTCCTGGGACCATTAGCTGTGTCAAAGTTTACTCCTCCTAAAATCCTGAAAAATCAAACCTGCCAAGTGAATCTGACTAAGCTCTGTTGCTGCTGGGCTGAAGATTCAAGTTTCTCCTGCTCTGAGCTTTTCTAAAGCAGTAAATCTGTTTCAGTGGGACCTGAATTAGAAAGTATTCAGCCTTGTGAGGCCCTCTTTGGCTACAGTCTGCAGCCTTGTCCCGCTCGAAGGATCCAAGCTTCAAAGGAGTGACCATGTCTGAAAGTAGAAATCCTAACACGGTGAAGGCACTAAAAGTATCCAACCAGTCAGCAGACTTCTCGAGGTGCAAATTTTATATTTTCAACTCAGGGCTTTTCCTCTCTAAACCAACGGCTTCACTAGGACCTCATCCAACAACTATCCAACATCGTAAAGCAATCTTCATATACAGCATGGTGCCTTGACCCCCTCAACAAATTTGACTTACACTTTCAAGACTAAGAGGCAGATTATGAGTTTGGCAGTCCGACCGAAGGACTGCTATTGCGACAGTTGGGAGGAAGGTGCCAAGCTGATGCCATCCGACCATCGTATTACAACACTACCACCGGGTTGACGGTATGTCCACAGCTGTGGCACTGCAGTGGCATGCCTCGGCTCCTAAAGTGAGCCTGAAGTACATGCCGCCGCAGTGCAGCACCAGATGCACTTTGGGCGTACTGTTGCCATGCACAATTTTGTGCATGGCAAACAGTGTCCACCCACAATGCAGCTATGGGGGGGCACAACATTTGTACCTAGCCACACTGCCCACTGGGCAAATTCGTCCTGGGCCCTGTTTGGGCCCCTTCCCTGCCTTTCCCTCAAACTTTTAAAGGTGGGGTTCCGCCATGAAAAGCTTGGTGCAAAGGCAGGTTGTGATCAGCACGGTACTGCCGGCATCGGCACTGCTGCGATTGATCACGGCTTTCCTCACTTCCGCTACCACCAGATCCAGAATCTTGCAGATGTCTTGTGGTGGTCCGACTGCTCTTTTCATAATCTGAAGGTTGGACTGCCGAGGGGGCAGCGGACAGACTGCCACCGCGGGCACGGTGGTCCTAGGTCCATCGTACGTACTCGCAATCAGGCCCTGAGTCCAAAGGTAAAATCTCTGACCAGATCGATCATGGTTGGTGTATCTGACCTTTGTTCCATCAAGGCCAGGCTGAAATCACATCTGAGTCCTGGTCTACTGTGGCATTTCACTAGCACTGGCATTTAACACTTTTGGTGCTATTTTTACATACCCTTTAAAAAATCATATCTATGCTTCTCCTTACTGGATTTCTGTCAATTTGGTGTCATTGTGTTCATTAACTAATCCACATTTTTTTATAATTTGGATGGGAATTAATATTGTGTTATGTGGTTCAGTGGTTAACTGTTTTATAACTTCGAAATGTGCTTCGAAATGTTTTACACATTGCCCTAAGCCTGTTTGCTCTGTGTTGTAACTACCAGGCGTTAAACTCATGTTTAAATTGCTGAAAACTTTACTGAACCTAACAAGATAGTGACATTATTACTTGGACTCCTATTTACCCCACTCTTGCAGTACCTCATATCTGTTTTCCTGTTGAATTGAAGGATACCAAAGAGAAAGACAGAGCGGGAAAAGCAGGGGTGTGAGAGAGAGAGAGAGAGAGAGAGAGAGAGAGAGAGTGAGAGACAGTGTATATTAATCTTTTACTCTTGTTTAATATGGAGGTTAGATTCCAACAAATGAACACCCACATGTGTAAATACAAGATTAGCACTGTAGGACATGTGTTTAATAATGGAATTTAACATTCTCCTATTTTAGTGTTCATGTTCATCGCCTATGGTGGAACACGTCAGTTGCACCTATATCATTTTGAAATTGTGTAGTTCTATAGAGCAGTGGTTTCAAAACTTTCCAGAACCATGACCCACTTTTTAGAACAACAAACTATTGCGACCCACCTGCCTTCAATGGACATGAGGAGGGGAGATTTTTTAATGTAACTAAATCATTGTGTGGTAGATCATTGTCATTTACAGACAGCACATTTTCCATTAAAATGGCCACTAAATTTGCACAGACATACAGTTGTACTGATAAAACTATATAACACACAAATGATAATGTATGAGAATTGGGAATATTTACCATTTGTGCCTCACCGTGTAAGTGTCTTGACATGTTTTATTCCTACTAAAAACTCTGTTTTCAGCACACTTCAGAATTACAAAAACAAAAATTATTTTGGCTTTCCTAACTTCTGGATGCATGCAGTTCATTCACCTATATTTAAATTGTACTGTGCATTGTAAAAAACAACATCCGACATTGTCATCTGCTTCACTTTAAAAACTCCTCTCATTTTGCAGTCAGAGAAAGAAAAGTAAACACCAATCCTCATGTTAGAAGAAAAAGCAGCTTAACATGCAACCTCTGCCTTAGATAAACACAGAATTTAAAGCTGTCTTGATTTATTGTTCTGTCTTTGCGACCCACCAAAAATCAACTCCCGACACACTGTTTGGAAAACACTGGTATAGAGACATGTCTTCTCCATTCCACTCATTATATTATAAAATATTTATGACTTGACAAATGTATCACTAGGATATTTACCACTTTTGTCAGTTCATGTGAATAACAGGCTGCAAGAGGTCATGTCCTATTGTCACAATATATGGAGTTATAGATGGGTAACAATGAATTATGAGAATGTCTTTCACAGAGGGGTTCTGAGTGACACCAAAGATTAAGTTGCTATGATGTCACTTAGAGCCCCAAGGTGAAAAACATCCTCATCATTCACTTTTCACCCATCTATAATTGTATGTCATAGATGGCCCTCATTATCATCTTCCCCTGCTTTCAACTGCTACACAGGTGCAGAGGAATGATGGTGGAGCCACACATATTAATGCCTGTCCGTCTAGACCCAAATGTGAAAAAAACACCTTACCTGCCACCCTTAACCAACCTGCACCAACTATGCTACCTATCTCCCACCTCCTGCAGCTGTGATTTTTGCTTTCAGTCAAAGCAAACAAGCAGCGCTGCACTGATAGGCTCTATGAGACCCCTGTCATCCTGGCTTGGAAGGCCTTTATGATGTAGCAATAGCGGGTAATGAGTTTTGTTATCAACTGTTGCTACTTCATAGTGCTGACTTACCAGATTTAGAATCTGCTCTAAACAACAGAGAATTCCTGCGGAAGCTATCCGTAACAAGTAGGATTATAGATGGGTATCAGTGAATTGTGAGGCTGTTTTTTACCAAGGTGTTATGAGTGACATCAAATAGACAATGAGAGTCAAACTTGAGTTGTCTATGATGTAACTCGGAACCCTGAGGTGAAAAACATCATGTTAATTCACTTTTTACTGAGCAACAATTTTATGTTATGTCCCTCAAAATCATCTGCCCCTGCTTTCAACTGCTATGAAGGGGTAGACAAATAATGGGGAAGCTATACGTGACATGGCCTCTCCTCCCTGTCTTGAATGTAAAAAAAACAACTATTGGAAATGCCAATAGGTCTGGCTTTTGGTTATACAGACTGCTGTATGGGAATGTAAAACGTTTAGAAATAGTAAGCATGGGAATGCATATATATTTGTATGGTTGCAAAGAACTGTAGAGTAGCACTGTCAAGTAATACCTAAACACCCATGTAAGGTAATGACTGTCCTCCTCCCATCTGAGCTGCTGCCTGAGACAAACACTGTAAGAAAGTAGGCGATTAGTTGTGAATGGTGGAAGCCCCACTCAAATAATAAACATAATCCTTGTAAGGGTGGGCCACAAAAGTCTCTAAATATACCTGTGCTTAACCTGCTGGTAGCTTATCTTAAAGGCAATGTGTGAAGTATTCATGCACCACACAAACAGTAATAAAGTGAAAAGAAATAGCACAAGAAAAATCCTAAACTAATTTAGAGAACTAGAGTAAATTTAATTTTAATAGATAAAATGATACCAGGATGACAAAACTCCAATCAGTAGGACTGGAGATACACAATGTAAAGGCTGTAAGTTAAAATAGCACCTAAAAGCACAAAGTGCCACTCATGGTAATCAGGCTGCGCTAGGTGCTAGACCTGGTGGAAGGTCATAAACTCAGGCCCACCGCGGTGGAGCATGGGTCGGATACAGGAATCAGGTTAGTCGCACTGAAAAGTTACCTTCTTAGTCCGGCACTAAAAGTTCTGTTTGCGGTGGATGGAAGGCTACAAAGAAGAGGCAGAGCATTGTGGATGGCCATCGCTGTACACGAAGAACAGGTCAGGCATCATAGATGATCATTGCTGTAGTGCAAAGATCTGTTGCAGAATCGCAGATTGTCATTGCTGTAGCTTTGTGCTGGAGGTCTTTACAGGCTGCTGTTGCTTTGGGGCAAAGTGCAGTTCTCACATTGCTGTTTTCCACGCACAGTCATTGTCAACAGAAAGAGCTGGTTTCATCAGAGTTTTGTGTTGGCTGTCATCGTGGGTGACAGAATCTTGGCCCCAACAGGACATTATTAGGTGGCACAATGAATGCTATGTGGCCTCTATTATCATTCAATTTACAAGCCCTGAGCACATGTAGTACCATTTACTAGTGGCTTATAAGTAAATTACATGTGCAATTAGGCGTTGGCCATGTTTTAAGGACATTGCACAAGCACTTTAGCACTGGTTAGCAGTGGTGAAGTATACAGAGCCGTAAAGCCAACAAAAACAGGAGGTGTGAAGGCACACATTTGTGAGGAATACCATACCAAATATGTCAGTCTAACACCTGGTGTAAGAGATTGGGATATTAGCTGAGAGGGCACCTGGTGGAAGAGATTGGGTTATTAACTGAGAGGGCTGAGAGCCCCACTGAAGTAATAATCACAATCATTGTCAGGGTGGGCCACAAAAGTCACTAGATAAAGATGTGCTTAACCCTCTGCTACATCAGCACAAAAACCCGGAGATATTACATTTTAAAGTTTTTGGTATAAGTGGATCTTAGAAGCACAAAAGGCCAACTGCTGTTATCTGATTACACTGGACAGGGACAAAGTTAAAATTTCAAGCCAACTGCGATGGAGGTTAGGCAGGATACATGGGACAAAGTGACCACTTCTTGCCAACTGTGATGGAGGGCAGGCTGGATACATGGAACAGGTTAGTCCTGCAGAGAATTACTTGTTCCTCATGCCCTTGATGTGAGGCTTTGCATTGCAAAGCATCAGATCTGATGAGGAGCTGGGAGAGCTGCGACATGAGGTCTTTTGATGAGTTGTGTCACAATGTGTTTGCTGGGAAGAAGCTGCTGTTCAGGAGCTCTATTGTGAGGTTCTGTGTTGAGTTGCTTTGTGTTGTGTCAGTTCCGATTAGGTCACTGATCAGGACCTGTGATGTACGTTCCTGCATCAAGTTGCACCACACTGCATCAGTTCTGATGGAACCCACAGTTAGGCAGGGAGGAGTACGCTCTGATGCCAGCTACGGTTCCAGGACCTATGAGGGACATCTTGGGATCAGAAACTCATTCCAGAAGAGACCAGTAGGGCTCAGGCAGGCTCAGTTGCAGGTCCAAACAGGTCCAGTGCAGCAGGTCAGCTGGGCAGCTGCAGGGATGACTCTGCAGCTTGTTATGTCCCTGAAGCTCAAATAGAGGTTCAAGCTACTGATCCTTTTAGTCACTCATGTTAGCTTGGGATGAAGGTAAGGAGGTCCAGTTTTCCTTCTCAGACAGCAAGACAGTTCTCATGCAACAGGGCAGTCCTCCGGTAGCAAAGCAGTCCTTCTCCTGTAATGTCCACATGCCCAGGAGTGTTCTTAAGAGAGGCTCTGAACGTCCACTGTTTATTCCTGATGCCAGCCTTTGTGGTGGGAGGGGTATTCCCTATACTACCCTCACATATGGTTCTGGAAAGTTCTTACCTTCCCCTGTCAAGGACCCAAGAAGTCTGAATAACAAGAGGACTGGTTTTAGGTTCCTTTGTGTTTGATGACGGCAAGCCCTTTGAAGTGCAAGTGGGGCAGGGCACAGTTCCATCTGCAGCCACCCTGCCCACACCTAATCCCCTTTGTTCCACTGTCTGGGAGAAATACACAAACCCAAACAGTTGAGCCATTCACAGTCATTTGACTCAGGACACTGGCAGAAGGTACAAATGGTTAGGACAAGAAATGCCAACTTTCTAAAAGTGTCCTTTTCAGAATTGTGACTTACAGTCTGACAATTCCATTAGAGGATTTAAAATTACAATTCTTTTGAGTCTAAAAACTATGGGGATCATTGAAGGTTTGGCAGTCGGACGAGCCAACCACCAAACTTTCAGGCATGAGGAAGCCGTCAACCTGGCTGTCTCACCCCCCGCCGTATTACCATGTTCCCACTGGGCTGACCCACGGGTACCACTTATGATGCTCCCGCCAGTCAGCCCGGTGGGAACAGTGCTACGGTATTGGTCTTGGCTCCTTTCCAATAATGTGGCACACCAGCACCCTTGGAATGCTCAGTCTGCAAAGCAGACAATGCGCATTCTGAAGATGCTGGGCAGGGGGGCCTGCACTGTGCATGGGCAGGGCATTCCCCCCCCGCACAGCCTTTCCGCCAGCCTTTCCATGATGGTTGAACCGCCATGAAAAGGCTGGTGGAAAGGGGACTTGCGCTCAGCACGGCAGTGCTGAACTCAGCACTGCTGTTGCTGAGCATGAATCAGACCACTGTAAGCCTGTCAGGAACCATGTTCCTGGTTGGGACGGTGGTGCCCTGGCAGTCCAACCTCCAGGGTCATAATGTAGCAGTTGGACTGCCTGGAGTGCGGCAGTCCAGCTGCCACGGAGAGTCTGGCTGTCCTTGGGCCACTAGACTCATAATGAGCCCCCATATTTCTACCTGCTCCCGATCTAAAGCTATTACTTATTAAATTAAATAATGTAGCACAGTTTTAGTCAATGGGAGAGCTAGGCCTTGCAGAAGTGAGAAACGACTTTAGGAGTTTTTCACTGCCAGGATGTGGAAAACATAAGCATACATATCCTACTTTTTTAAATACAATGCACCATGCACTATGAGCCTTTGGGCCCTACTTCAGGAATGACTGATAAGTATTAAAAAGTAAGCTGTAGGCCTGACAAAAGGGTTATTTTGCCAGGTCAAAATGGCAGTTTAAGACTGCACTACAGGCTGCAATTGCAGACCTGTGACATGTTTTAATACTATTTAGTTACAGGTCCTGGGTACATGTAGTACCATTTACTAGGGTCTTACATGTAAATTAAATGTACCAGTCAGGTACATGCTAATTGTACCATGTTTTAGGGAGAGAACACAAGCAAGTTACCACTGGTTAGCAGTGGTAAAGTGCACAGAGTCCTGAAATCAACACAAATGGTTCAGAAACAGAAGGCAAAAATCTGGGTGGGAACTTGCAAAAAGGCCTAGGTCCAGGAAACACCAATAATTATCTAGTTATCTAAGATACTTTAATAGCTTTACAATGCCAGATGTGTGCCCCTAAAAAATTCAAGCTCAGGCAGCTGGATAAAGAAACAAAATGATCACAGTTGTGTGGAGGGTATGCACTTTTTTGTGGAAGCACACAACTTCTGCCCAATCGAAGCATGAACTCCTGGCTCTCAACACATAGGCAAAGCCAAAGGCCTTCTCCTTGTGAATCTTCTCACATAATTGTCTGGAGACATCTGCACTGTCAATTCAGACCATAAATATATATTCTCTGCCATCCATAAGGAACCCTAAATGCCAACAATAAAAATAAGACCTTAGTTTTTATTTACCACTTTATGACGCACTTCAGACATTTGTTAGCACTGATAATGTTAATGTTACATAAGGCTGAGTGGGCATTGTTGGGATTCAGATTTGTGACCTGCTTAGCATATGTCAGCAGAGAGTGGTTACTTGCGCTAAGCCATCCTGACAGCTCTGGAATGATCCTCCAGCGAAGGTGTGCAATAAAGACAGCACCTTGAATGTGGGTATTATTGCTAGGGTGCTTTAATCCAGGGGTGGAATCAATGACTTTTGTATTATTGCTATACTGCTTTGATTGAGGGGTGTCACAGCGACTGGGTATCATTGCTAGGCTGCTTTGATTGAGGGGTGTCAGCAATGACTTGGGTATTGTTGCTGGGCTGCTTTAATTAAGGGAGGGTCAGCGGTGACTTGGGTATTATTGTAAGGCTGTTTTACTCCAGGGGTGTCAGCAGTGGCATGGGAATTTTGCTAGACTGCTTTGATTGGAGGTGTATTTCGTCCTCAGTTAATCAGAGGGTGTACCCTATGGTCTCTGTGTCAACCCTGTGTTGGGACATAACGTGATGGTAATCTTGTACCTATGGTTCATGTTCTCATCCGCCACATCTGAGTATTGTGGTGATTTTCAGTTATCATTCTGCTGTCTGGCAAACAGAAATAATAGCAGCATCTCTTTCCTGCTTAGGAAAAAAGCCACAGCTGCTGATGAGGGAAAGCAGTGCACATGCTGAGCTAAAGTATTGTTACAATGCAGATTACTATTTTACTTTTTGCATACGGTTGGAGCTCGTGTTTTTGTTGTTCTGCCATTGAATGTGTCATGTTCTGGCTCTTTAAATCTGCACTTTTGCAGATGTGGTAATATTGGTTCTACTTTCACTGCATCTGGTATTACTGCATCTAAAAACTACAGTTACGTATATTTCCTCAGGAAGTTGATTCACTATATTTCAAATTCAGTAGCCAGGAATTCTTCCAAATGTAACCGCTCTGTATTATAAACACCCCCCGGAATATGTCTTCGAGTCGTTTAGACCCAGGGACAATTACGTTTGTGTCAAGCGCTATACTAATGGTGAATATTATTGTCTAAAATGCACATAATTCAATATTTTCTACTTGGATCCTGTGCCGTTTCATTCTTAAATGGAGGTCATACTTTTACAAATATCTGTTTTCAAGGATTGGAAGATATGCCAACTTTATCCTTTCCGAAAAATATAGAATATGATCAGATTACGAAGAACAGTCCAGATACTTGAAGCAGAAGATAACATTTTCCCACAGACTGTGTCTTGATTGAGGAAACGAATCCCTTTTTTTATAGTTTATAAGTTTTCTGGTGGATTTTCCTAACGTCATCCAGCATAAGAGTGTCCTTGATGCAAAGACCTTTCTCTGTCACACCTCGTTCACGTGTGAGCATGAGGGTCAGAAGCCAGCATCCAGCTCTCCTGCCGGTACTTCAACTCAATCAGCGTCTCTTCCTTAAAATAATGCCCAGGGCTGGAGATTCGAAGTAGCCAGACAATGATGTGCACAGAGACCACCAGGGTCAATGATCCAATTCCCTGGGTTAAAAAGGAATCCTTTCTTCAGCGATCCGATAGAGATGTGTCTTGGACTCAGAACAAATTAGTCCTTACACATTGATTTACCCGTTGGAAATAAGAAAATGTGAGCAGAACATAAACCTTAGAACAGCTAAATCTTAACCTGTTTTTTGTAGTATTAGACTATTTGCAGGCTAGCCTTTGTTCGGTAGGTGTCGCTGGTTGCTGGAGCAGGTGAGAAGTGGAAATGGTGCTGAGGTACCCCAGAGATCATGCCGGGGGGGTCATCAAAAGGGCGGGCAGGCTTTATTCTCTCGACCACATGCTTTTTTCGGGGACAAACACAAGTCCTGACAAATCTATTTGTAGATTTTGAAGAAAGACTGTTTATTAACGCAAATGGCGATAACCACACGTTGGCGCCACGTGCTGGCGCTGCCATGTTTGCTTAATCCCAGAGGACGTATTTCGAATTCGAACAGGTGCCCGTGACACTTGGGGTCCAGCAAAATGTTTCATTCAGTTTTTCCAAAAGGCCTGACGTACTTGAGTGCCGGGGGCGAAAAGAATGAGCTCTGCTGGACTCAGAGAGTCGTGAAGCACAGGGGCCCGAGACGTGAAGGTTCATTCTCTCGTAACATCGAGGCTTGTGCGCGAGCAGGCACAGGGCCACTCTTTCACGGTAGCAGTTGTAGATGCTCTCCGAGATGTTTGCGAATGCGGAAGCACACAAGCACTTTCTATGTAGGTGGGAGTTGCCCATTGATGCGTCAAGTACTGTTAGGGGGTTTCATAGCTGCCAAGGTTTCAGATTGCATATGTGTGACATTTTCATAATTTCAGTGTAATTATGAGTGACAATGAACGACTATGAGTGACACTTTTCAGAATATCAGAAGTTACACCCATTTGAGCAACAAGAAAATGTAAGCAGATCTTAAAACTGCTGCAAAGCACCAGAAATGGAAAGGCACAAACCTAGTGACCTTGCAACCATGCAATGTATAACCATGAGGGCTTTCCAGACCTCGGAGGCTGTGAGCTAAACTAGCCTCCACATTATTTACACAACCCCAGAACTGAGAATTGAAAAACAGGTAGCAGTAGTGACACTTACTGTTAGCGAGCAGCTGCAGTGCCGCCTTATGGCAGGCCAACCCGCCACAACAACTCCCAGCCCTGCACAAGCTCGGCCGCGGCCCTCCAGTAGTCAATAACCCTTCGTCAGCCACAGCATGCTGCATTCTGAAATTATACCTGACTTCTGAGTTTAGTGCTGCTGGACTGCACTGCAGCAGGCTGCCTGTGAGGCACCACCACTCTTGCAGCGGCCTGGGTCAGGGCCCGTGGGTCAACATACTTGAGTGTAACATTTGCGGCACAATCTGACTGAGTGAACAAATGTGCAGTACGAGCAGGGGCTGCCCAGCGCACTCCCCGTTGACAAACCATGCCGGCCCACCAATACGTGAGTCAGTGACAAAGAAGGTGAGTCCTGTCCTCTCCTGGTGATCTCTCTCTGCAGTAGCCATTGGCCATTTTCAAGAGTGACTCACTTCGTCATTTGACGTCACATCACAGTGAATCTGAATTCATTGCTGTGGTGGTGAACCTTGTTACATTGTAGCCTCTCAGTCTGCCTAAGCCAGTCAATTAGCGAGCTGAGCCAGCCACTCCCAAGCCTGCTGCAAGCATCGCGGACCACGCGCTGCAGCCTGCCTTTCTGACAGTGCACGTAACAGTGCTCCAGCTTGACAGCGGAGATGCTATAAATACGTGACTTTGCATTTCAGTGCGGTGATGTGGACCACCCCACTGAAATGTGTTATTCTAATGCTTGATGAGTGATACTTGGCAGGGCCGGAACTTGGCACACGAACAGGCACTCTTGCCATGAAGCAGAGTCACTTTTTCTTGCAAAGGCTCTTGAGGCTCCAGGAAATACTTAGGGATCTGGGCTCTCAGGTAGAGTGTGACACCCACAAGGCTCTCAGGCACAAAGCCATCCAGGCTTTGCTGTGGTTACAGGCCTTCCATTTTCGGTAGTCTGAAAACCCTCATGGCAACTCACTAAGTGCAGCTGTCAGGCTCTGGTGCAGGAAATATCTGCTTCGCTACGCACCAGGAAAACTTTCTCCCATTGTTCCTTTTGTGGCATCAGATCAGTTTTCATCTCGAGTGCATGGGTAAATTCCCTACCCATTCAGGTAAGACAGCTAAGATTCTTGTCTCTTGCTCCAGCCTTCCATGACAAGGCTGCACACTGGATAAGCTAAAGGTGTTCAGTTTATATGCAGAACAGTGGCAGTTGTATCCCACCCAAACTGTCCACTCACATTTAAAGTTACTCCACAATATTTGGAGGTATCCAGTTCAAAGTGTATTTTATTCAGGAGTGACACATCACTGAAGAAACAAGGTGAAACAAGGATTTTCGTATAAGGTGCACAAGTTTGGCCACAGCCTTTTGCAGCAGTAATTAGGTCTGACGTTAGCAAAGACCTTTTGATTGTACTAATGTATGCATACTATACTTACATTTAGGAGCTTTCAGCCACCTTTCTTCATTCATTGATCTGTTCTTGTGTCATTCACATTTTGCTTCTACCCATGACAGCATAAATCATAAGGCAGTGGGTCAGCCTACGTAAGCCATTGTTTAACTTCAGTCAGAGTGACTGCATTTTGCTCTCACACGAGGAGCACATCCGCACACAAGCTAGTTCTCTTCAGTACAAGTGTTTTTGTTTTTACTTTATAATTACTTTAGTGTGGCCTGATGTAATAGTGGGGCACTTCTAATGAACATTTTATCTTTATCAGAGCTCATCTCCTGCCAATGCTATTGTAAAATCCATTTTGCAGTAGTTGCTTTCTGACTGCTGCTATTTCACAGCACTGTTCTGAATTAAGTAATCCTCTTATGTTTTCTTTCTCGCCTTCTTTCTTTCTTTTCTTCATTCTTTCCTAGTTGATTTCCTTCCTTATATCTTTCATTCCTTCTTTTATTTTAGATCAAAGCCTACCAGACAACACAGCTATCTGATTTGCAAAGGGATCTTGGGGACACTCTGAAAGCTTTCCTTTGAATGCATTGCACCCATTGCTTACCAATGACTGTGATTTGTAACTCACATCTGCTTGCTTTCTATTTGCTGGTTTTATTTGCTTCAGGCTCTCAGCATGTCTTTGTGCATTCCGTGGAGCATCGCCTGTTTAACATTGCTTCTTGTATTTGTCACAAAATCACTTGGTTCCTACTGCGGAGACAATGTTGGAACTCTAATCCCGCCTGAGGCGGAGAATGAAATCAAGTAACCACAACTTTAAATCACTAACTGACTCCGAGGGGAAGGGGGTTGGGATAAAAAAAGAAAAAGATAGACTAGCATCACTGGGTCTGCTCTGCTGCCTTGCAACACTGCACAGGAGGGTCTGTTCTCATTGGACCTTTTACTGTTGATGTGGGTGTGGTGCACTAGTAACAAGAAGAGTTGTTTACTAACAGTTTTCAGCATATGGCGTTTAAACAGTTATTCACAACAATATAATTTACAGGCTTTATCACCATTGAAGCTCAAAGTCGTTCTGTGTTCTTAATACAAAAAACTTGTCAAGAAATACAAACATGGAGACCTTCAGTTCTGAGTCAAATAAAGTTAGGAGCACCCACAAAGTAAAGTGTTCAGAGTGCTAGGACTTTCAAAACATAGAAGCACATAGTCTGATTTCCAAGAACAGGTTTTTTTCTCCTTGAAGAAACTAAGGGGGTTATTCCAACTTTGGAGGAAGTGGTAATCCGTCCCAAAAGTGACGGTAAAGTGACGGATATACCACCAGCCGTATTACGAGTCCATTATATCCTATGGAACTCGTAATACGGCTGGTGGTAAATCCGTCACATTTGGGACGGATTACCACCTCCTCCAAAGTTGGAATAACCCCCATAGTCTTAGACAAATCTCAAAAAGTAACTAAGGATTAGTGCGCACCCACCAGAGAATCAAGTACTTAGCCTAGTCTTTGATTCTTCAACTGGAATCCTGTGAAGGCTGAAGGCTGAGGAGCAAGAAGCCCAAGAGGAGGTGGAATCATAGCTCTGGATGCAAAGACTCTGGAGACGTAGACGGAGTCAGGATCATGGGATCAGCAGGAAGGCTCAGAAGACTAGAGCGCTGGAGGCTCTGGGTCACTCAGAAGGTGAGTGCAGTGAGGATGCATGCGCAGGATTGGAACAAGGCCAGCCCCGACTCAGCTTCAGATGTGGTATTTATAACAACTGGAAAGACTGTTCCAGAAGGGCATATGGCTCACAGGGAAGGCTGGGAAATTCCAATGGAAACCTGGGTGAAAACGTGTTAACCTAATGGATGTGACCTTTGCAGATGGCAGGTGCAAGTGACAGTTAGACTCAATTAACCAAAACAGCCAGAACTAAATATCATTAGCCACTAGAGTCAATAGGCCACCTCAATAACCAACACAGGTGGAAAAAATCCCTAAATGGTTACATGCAATAGGTAATGTCAGATAGCACTAATAAACTAGGAAACATGACATTTTTCCAAGAGTGCATTCAGGGGGAGCAATGGTACAGGAGGTAAAAAGCTTGGGGAAGGGAACAATGGTTTTCAGGAGGCCGTGAGGTGCCACTTGAAAAATGCAACATGAGCTCTGTTCACAAAACCCACAGAACATAGGGCACAAGAGGGGTTCATGACATTATTCTTCTACGAGTGCTCACTTTCTGTAAACAGGCCTTTACATTTTGTTCTTATCTTGTCACATTTGTTGTGCATTCAAAGGCAGAGGTCAATTGTCAGGCTGTCTTCCGAAGGAGCTTGGTGTTTTCTTTCTCTGACTTCAAAGTGAGATGATTTATGTGACAATCCTGCTGGGTACCCATCTGACAAGAAACGTTGTACGATGTTATTTTTTTCTAGCACCCAACAAAATGTCAATGTCTGTATATGAACTGTGCAAATATTTCAGAATATATCAGAATTAGGAAAGCACAAATGAAACACATATTTTTTTAATTCTGAAGTGTGGAGAAAACAAATATTTTAAAATGCTGAAAAAAAATCAGTACACTTAGTGATGTCAGGAATCCCCAAGGTGCCTCCTGCGTTATCTGTCAGCATCCCCAGAGATTAGGGTTAAATCATATCTCTGTTCTTGGTTAAACCTTCATGTTTCTAAGTAAACATAATGTGCTGTGTTACACAGTTGGTTTTATCAATGCTTGTTTTACCAATGCTTGTTTGCTAATGTGAGCAGGTGTAGACATGTGCTTCTAATTGGGCGTGGTGAATCATCCACATGTGGAAACTCAACTGCTTTCCTGATTAGCTATAAATAGCAGAGTGAAGCATGCCTCCCTGCTTGGCTTTGTTTTGCTTCCTGATCTCAGCATCTGTCTTGGCAGTCCAGCCCCTGCTGTCATCCTCGTGTTCAGGACTTTTGAGGCAATTCTTTTCTTCGTTCCTGTACCAGCTGACACCAGGCATTCCTCCAGCACTCCGGAAAAGACTGCAGCTAAGTGACTAGTATTCTCCTGGGAGATTGTTCTTTGAGCGCCGTACTTTCCTAGAACAGCTGGTGTATTTCAGACCTTTTTGGCAGAGTGCTTTTCTTGAAGAGACAAATGCATTTCTGAACATTCTACATTATTATTGTAGTTACTTGCCTAAATGTGCTTCAGGAAATCTGCTTGAGCTCTAGTACTACAAAAAGTGACAGTGCAATTTTAACAGAGAATTTCCATGACTTTTCTTTCTCTAATAGCATAACTCTTGGATTTAAATTGTGTCTTTCATGTCTGTGTTTCAGGTTTGAGGAATTTGCTGTTTGAAGGGTTTTTCACACACACAGTGAAACCAAACCAAACTGTGCCACCCTAACTGTTTGAACCCAGAGTGGACATTTGTATTTCTTGGATTGTTTTTGTTCCTTTTAGTTTAACCCTATGCATGCATGAAAGTTATATGCGATATAATGAATGCCCTTGTTTGTCTTTCTTGTGCATGATAAGTGCAACCACAGTTCTAATTGTAGTGTGCAACAGTGAATCTCTGTGAAGCCAGCCCTAGTGTTGCAGTACTTATTGTTATGGTACTCATTTTGTGTTTTTGGTAATGCAGTGTTAGTAATTGTGCCAACAGTTATTATTATCCAAGAAAAGTGCTGGAGCATCCCAGTGTTCTTCTACCGCTCACGTGCCCATTATCAGAAAGAGAGATTCAGTTTCAAGGAAGTTGAGTGCACTAACTCTACTATCACTCTGTTAACAACAACCTGCCCCCCTGAAGATACAGGGTGCCTGGCTGGACTGGCAAGACGTGGCAGTGTTTTGTCTCTTTCTCTTCCACTCCCCCTTTACTTTTGGGACACCTGCTGGGGTTTCTGTGTCCACCAAAAGGTGCCGAGAGGTGTTCGAGGAGGTCGGGGGCATACTATTGCCCTTGCAGACATCCTGCATTTCAGGGAGTGGCCTCGTCTCTGCAAGTGATTCTATTTTCACACATCATTGTTTGTGAGCTGTATAGTTTCATCAGTGAAATGGTATGTCTGTGCAAATGTAATGGTCATTTAAATTGAAAATGTGTTGTTTGTAATGGCAGTGCACTACCACACCAGGCATACTCTACTCTATGCATCTCTGCTCTATGACACTCTACTCCACTCTCTGCCAGTCCACTATACAACACTCAACTTGATGACACCCTGAAACACTCAACTTTCTCAACACTATGCAACCCCACTCTGTGCCACTCCACTTCAAGGCACTCTGCTCCACTCTACTCTTCTCCACTCTATGCTACTCTACGCCAGTCTGCGTCACTCCACTTTGTGCTGCTCTACTGTATGCCACTCCATTCATACTCCACTCTAAAACTTTACTTCATTCTTTGACACTCAATGACACTCTATGCCACTCCACTATACTCCACTCTACACCACTGTATGCCATTCTGTACCACTTACTCTAATGCCACTCTAGGCACTCCACCCTACGCCACTCCACTCTCCTCTATGACATGCCACTCCACAATACTCCACTCTTTAACACTCTACTCAATTCCACTCTACTCCTCTCCACTCTTTGACACTCTTTGCCACTCCAGTCTATGACACTCTATGCCATTTCACTCTGTGCTTCTCCATTCTATGCCCTCCACTCTATGACACTCCAGTCTACTACCCTCCACTCTACAATAAGCTACACCACTCCACTCTACGCCACTCTGCTCTACCACACGCCGCTCTGCTCTAGGCCACTCTCTCTCCAGCACTCTGTGCCACTCTACAACACTCCACTCTACAACCTCTAAATCACTTTATTCCACTCTATGCTGCCCACAAAACTGTACTTCACTCTATGCTGTGCCACTCCACGCCCCTCTACTCTATTTGACTCCACTCTACAGCACTCTACTCCAACCTACAGCACTCTACTCTATGCCACTCTACTCTACGACACTCTGTGACACCTCACTCTACTCTACTCTATGCCCCGCATTCTGTGCCACCCCATTCTATGACAAAACACTCTACAACATGGCACTCCACTCTACACCACTCCACTCTATGACATTACACTCTATAACACTCCACTCTACACTACAACCCTCCACTTTATGACACTCCACTCTGCTCCACTATTTTACACTTTACTCCACTCTGTGCTACGCCACTTTACATTCCTCTACTCTATGTCCCTCTACTCTATGCCACCATACTCCACTCTACGCCACTCTACTCTATGACACTCCACTCTTTGACACTCTGAGACACAGCACTCTTCTCCACTCTACTCCCCTTTATTCTAAGCCTTGCCACTCTATGCCACTCCACTCCACAACACTCCGCTCCAAAATACTCCACTCTATGACACTCTACTTCTTTCCACTCTAGTCCACCCCGTCACTCTACTTCAGTCTATTCCACTCTATGCCACTCCCTGTACGTCACTCTCTGACACTCTCCAATACTCTATGGTACTTCATTGTAGGCCACTCTGCTCCACATTACACCACTCTATTCCTCTTTACATACAATCCACTGTATGCTACTCCACTCTATGACACTCTACGATACTCTACTCCATTTCTTGATACTTTACTACACTATGGGCCTGATTCCAAGGCCGGCGGGCGGCAGTCGCCGCCCACCTGGCGGGAACCGCCATATGGCCGCTCCGCGGTCGAAAGACCACGGAGGCCATTCAGGCTTTCCCGCTGGGCTGGCGGGCGACCGCCAGAAGGCCGCCCGCCAGCCCAGCGGGAAACCCCTCCCCACGAGGATGCCGGCTCCGAATGGAGCCGGCGGAGTGGGTATGTGCGACGGGTGCAGTTTGCACCCGTTGCGTATTTCAGTGTCTGCATTGCAGACACTGAAATACTTTGTGGGGCCCTCTTACGGGGGCCCCTGCGGCACCCCCTACCGCCATCCTGTTCCTGGCGGGAGACCCGCCAGGAACAGGATGGCGGTAGGGGGTGTCAGAATCCCCATGGCGGCGGAGCGCGCTCCGCCGCCATGGAGGATACTCCCGAGCAGCGGAAAGTCGGCGGAAGACCGCCGACTTTCCGTTTCTGACCGCGGCTGAACCGCCGCGGTCAGAATGCTCGACGGAGCACCGCCATGCCCCAACACTCTACGTCCCTCCAATCTATGCCCCTCTACTCTGTGCCACTCTATGCCATTCTACATCACTCCACTTTACATCACTCCACTCTACACTGCTCCACTTTACTGCACCACTTCATCCTACTCCACTCTATTCTGCTCTCCTCTCCTCTGCTCTACTCAACTCCACTCCCCTTTACTCTACAACAATCTACTCTAATCCAAAACACCCCACTCTGATCTGCGACACTCCACTCTATGACACTCTATACCACTCTACGACACACCACAACAATCCACGTCACTCTACACAACTCCACTTTATGTCACTCTTCTCCACTGTATACCACCCTCCTCTAGCCATGCTGAACAGCAACTACACTGGTGTATAACATGGCTAAAACACAATGGCAAAGCCAATAGGTGTTGCATGCATGAAACCTATTGGCTTTGGCAATGATTGTTTTTCTTCCCTTCTTTCTTACTTTCTTTCATTCTTGCCTTTCTTTCTTTCTTTCTTTCTTTCTTTCTTTCTTTCTTTCTTTCTTTCTTTCTTTCTTTCCTTCTTTCTTTTCTTTCTTTCTTTCTTCCTTTCTTTCTTTCTTTTTTACCTTCTTTTTCTTTCCTTCTTATCTCCTTTCTACTTTCTTTCCTTTGTTCCCTCTTTCATCCTTTCCTTGTTTTCTTTCTTTCTTTCTTTCTCTCAAAGGCAGGAGGCTTGGTAGCTAATGACAGACTGATTGACTTTTTTAGACAGTATTTTGGAATATAGACTACAGAAAATTGTAAGTAAAATTATTCTTTAAAAAATATTGTTAATTAAATTATAAACTTTGAAAGGTGTCTATTAAAATTACAAAAATATCAACAACACAAATATCATCAATTTAAATATTGCTATTAACAAATTATTCACATATAACGTAGATAAACAAAATTCTCAGTAAGAATGAGTTAAATTGATGAAACTGAAACAGTCTGTTACATTGCACTGGCCAAGCAAAGAAAAATGGCGATGATTAGCTGCAGTCTGCTGTATATCTACGTAGATACATAAAGGAAGATCAGCATAGAGGGCTATGTAAGTGCTAGCGTACCTGGTCCTTAGTAAGTAAACTTACATGGGGACGCATATAGGTCGATGAACCTTTTGAATCGCATGGAGTATCCTAGTCATGCAGTGATTACTGATCCAAAATTCAACATTAATAAATCCATGTCAACATTCAAATAACCAAGAACGGAAACCTTAATAATCAAAAATAACCATCGGTCACTGCAAAAGGTTAATCATTTTTATTCCCTATTGATTAGAATTCTAGTCAATCTTTATGTACCTTTTTATTAATAAAAGCTTTATTAATCATCAAGAAAACATTGTTCACCTAAAGGTCACAAGCAACAAAGCATCATAAGACAGCAATTATCATCAATAATGGAGTAATTAAGCAATGCAAATTCCCAGTCAATTGTCACCGTCAACGTCTCCCCTGTCAACCTATCTAACCAAGATTAGCATCAGCATGTAGGTCTTCATGCGAAAACAATTTTGGATAAAACATTAATTTGGAAAAATCTATCTAAGAGTGAAAAATCTATTGAGAACAGCGTAGTTGGCACCTAGAAGAAAAGGCACAAATTTTGTCAGTCACATTTTCATAGCTACCTATCCAGGATAGATCAGCAACGGATCAGTCTTCGTCCCCAGGTCATCAGTGATCAGCAAAGTATCAGGCTCACAGAGTGTAAGCCCAATTATCAGCACTTCGGACAGCGTCTCCTGACGTCATCGACTTTTCCCTTTCTGCTCTGATTTTGCTCCTCTTGTCATGACTTTTTATTAGGGTCTCTCAGTCCATCCCACTGTTAGACTTTTCATCCTTGCCGTGGTCTCCCTTAACTTTTTGCCTCTGTTCCCCAGGTTGTTGATGTGTGCTGGACTCTGATTTTACTGTTTTTGTTACTCTGGGCACTTTACCACTGCTAACCAGTGCTAAAGTGCAAGTGCTCCTTTTATAAAATGTGTATGTAATTGGCTTATCCATGATTGGCATATTTGGTTTACTAGTAAGTCCCTAGTAAAGTGCACTAGAGGTGCCAGGGACTGTAAATCACATGCTACTAGTGGGCCTGCATCACTGGTTGTGCCACCCACATAAGGTTTAACTGTAAGTTCGGCTTGGCAAGTGAACCCACTTGCCAGGCCTAAACCTTCCCTTTTCTTACATGTCAGACACCCCTAAGGTAGGCCCCTAGGTAGCCCCAAGGGCAGGGTGCAGTGTATGGTTAAGGTAGGACATATAGAGGGTCATTCCGACCCTGGCGGTCATAGACCGCCAGGGCCGGGGACCGCAGATGCACCGCCAACAGGCTGGCGGTGCATCCAGGCCAATTCTGACCGCGGCGGTAAAGCCACGGTCAGAAAAGGGAAACCGGCGGTTTCCCGCCGGTTTTCCCCTGGCCTGAGGAATCCTCCATGACGGCGCAGCAGGCAGCGCCACCATGGGGATTCCGACCCCCTTCCCGCCAGCCTGGTTCTGGCGGTTTTGACTGCCAGAACCTGGCTGGCGGGAACGGGTGTCGTGGGGCCCCTGGGGGCCCCTGCAGTGCCCCACAAAGATTTTCAGTGTCTGCATAGCAGACACTGAAAATCGCGACGGGTGCAACTGCACCCGTCACACCTTTTCCACTCCGCCGGCTCCATTCGGAGCCGGCATCCCTGTGGAAGGGGGTTTCCCGCTGGGCGGGCGGGCGGCCTTCTGGCGGTCGCCCGCCAGCCCAGCGGGAAACTCAGAATGACCGCAGCGGTCTTTTGACCGCGGTACGGTCTTCTGGCGGTCCCCGCTTGGCGGGCGGCGGGAATGACCCCCATAGTAATGTGTTTTATATGTCCTGACAGTGGAATATTGCAAAATTAGTTTTTCACTGTTGCAAGGCATGTCCCTCTCATAGGTTAACATGGGGGCTACCTTTAAATCTGATTACAGTGTAGATTCCCTTTGGGAGCGGATGGACATGTGGAGTTTGGGGTCTCTGAGCTCACAATTTAAAAATACATCTTTTAGTAAAGTTGATTTTAAGATTGTGTGTTTGAAAATGCCACTTTAAAAAAAAAAGTGAGCATTTTCTTGCTAATACCATTTCTTTGACTCTGCCTGTTTCCCTCTCTGGGTCAGTTTGGCAGTTGGGCTGGTTGCACCTCACACTAGACAGTGACACAAAGGGAGCTGGGGTGTAGTCTGCATTTCCTGATGGGCCATCTGTGCTAGGAGGGAGGGGAGAAGTGGTCACTCACACCTGAAAGTGCTGTGCCTACCCTCACACAATACAGTCTCTAACCCCCTGGTGAGTGTCTGGGGCCTGGCCTGGGCCAGGCAGGATTTCACATTCAAAAGAGACTTTACTTTGAAGTAGGCCTACTTCAAAGGAGAAATTGGGTATAAGAAGGGCACCCAAACCGCAGACTTTAAGTAACACTTCTGGAAACAAGAGGAACCTCTGCCTGGAGAAAAGCTGAAGAGCTGCCCTGCCTGTGACTGTGCTTTGTGGAGCTATCCTGCAGTTGCTGCTTCTGCCACAGTAAGGGGGCAAAGACTGGACTTTGTGTGCCTTCCATCTTGAGAGGAAATCTCTGAGGGCTTGATCTAGAGCTTGTCTCCTGTTGTTTGAAGTCTAAAGGACACCTGAGACTTCTCTCTGCCAGCACCTGGAGTCTCTGGAGAGACTCCTACTCTGCCCTGTGGTGCCCATCCAGTTCCTGGGACCCTGAAAGGAAAAGCTGGCAGCCTAAAGACAAGGAAATCCACGCACAGAGCACCGTGCGGGGAAAAGATTGACGCAAGTCCGATCTGCGGCTGAAAAAATGACATGCCGCCGGCTCCACAGCTGAGAATTGACGCTTGCAGAAAATGCAACCGAAGAATCTACGCATGGAGCAGGAGAAACAACGCGCAGCATCGCTGACGGAGGCTGGGAGATCACCACCCGCGCTGCAGGGTTTTCAGATTATCGTGCAGCTGGATTTCTGACTCAAGTACTGCTGGGCGTGGAAAAACAACGCGAGGCCTGCCCGGACCTGAGAGTGTTGACTGGATTGACGCATCGCTCTCCTGCGGAGAGAAGAAACGAGGCGCCCGACCCGGCGAAAGGAGGACCGATGCAAGATCCCGCTTGTGAGTGGTATCAATGCATCGCAAGCCTTTTTGACGCGCACTCGCCCGTGCAAGGTTATTTTTGACGCGCCCAAAGTACTTTTTCACGCTGACAGCGTTAGTGTGTGTTTAAAACTACTTAAAGACTTTTTTTTTGCATTTTTATGAATAACTTGACTTGTGTATTGTGGATTTTTGTCATTTTGGTCTTGTTTTGTTTAGATAAATATTTCCTATTTTTCTAAACTGGTATTGTGTCATTTTGTAGTGTTTTCATTAAGTTACTGTGTGTGTTGGTACAAATACTTTACACCTAGCACTCTGAAGTTAAGCCTACTGGTCAGCCAAGCTACCAAGGGAGTAAGCAGGGGTTAGCTGAGGGTGATTCTCTTTTACCCTGACTAGAGTGAGGGTCCTTGCTTGAACAGGGGGTAACCTGACTGTCAACCAAAGACCCCATTTCTAACACCCACTAATTGCTAATTGGTCAACTTATCAGAAGTTATGACTCTAACTTATAGTTTTTGTTTACCAAATCTACATGTCTGCTTAGGCTTCAAGTTCCATTAATTTGATTGGTCCTCCTGGTTATGAGAACATCATCTGGCTCTTCAGGTAACAAAATTGATGCATACAAGTCTTTAGTCAGTGCTCCCATTGTTCAAGTCCTGGTAAAGTACATTTAGCCTACACTACACATAATTGTATCAAATTGCCTTCATCATCTCCTGTCCGTTGGTACATTTTCAGAATGTTCTAGCAGAGCCATCTGAACTCTGCACATTTCAAGGTCCTTCACTCCGGTTACCAGTCCTCGCAAGCCTCGTCGTGTCTTCACGTTGTAAGCAGGCAAGGCCCAGTGAAACCAGGCCTTTTACTTTGGCTGAGTTAAGAATGCAAATTATCATAAAACATAGGTTATACATCCAGTTATGATACATTCATACAGTTTACATGAATTTTCTCATTATTTAGCATCTTGTTAATACAAATGGTGACCACTCCCCGAGGGCACATTTTGCTTACACACGTTATTTTCTAATATTAGTTTCTCTATTAAATTTTCTCATCAGTTAGCACGCATTAATCATTAGAAATTTCTCAAATTAGCATACCTGCTCCATCATAAGCAATGCTGTATGTTAGGGGTACCAAAGGGTTGCAGTGCTGCTCATACACCGTTAAAGTCACCCATGAGGACTACACATGCTACAGTTAGCAGAAGCTGTTCCAGATGGAAGGAGTCTTCAAGCCTTCGCAGAAGGGACCCAGGTACTGTTCACCTTACTGGGCTTTTTGACTTTGACCCCCAGAATCTCAAAGAGCAAATCCTGATCGTCTTGAACTGAGGGCACCTGCATATTTAAGCTTGTGAGTGGTCCCATACTTGGAAGAATATCAGTAAATTACCTTGAACTTCAGCTGACCCACACTGGTAAGTAGGTAAGTTGTATCGGGTGAGCATGAGCAGGGGCCTTTGCTGTGCTTAGGGCACACCGGCAGTTACTTCTGGACAGTGCTTAATTTGAGCCAGTGGTTTCCGGTGTGAGGCACTGCACTTATTTTTGAGGGCTGGCACTCATTTTTCTGCCTCAAGCATTTACTGCGAGCAGAAGACACATGGGAAAGACGGAGGGAGAGAAAAACAAGTCACAAAGGTAGAAAGGTAAAGGTTTAAGAGTGAGCTGAAGGGGCAGGGAGTGGCTGTAAATGGATTAAAGAGGCCCGAGATGACTTCAGGATTACGCTGCTTCAGTAGTCAGTGCTTGCACATTGAATTGCAGCAGGCGCGTGTTGAAAAGGAGAGCTTTGGACACTGACACGTTTTTATTTATGAATCAAGCACTAGGTGATCAGTGCTTGCTGGACTCAATTATCAACTTGCTGAGTGGGATTTTATCTTACAAAGCACCACACCTCGTGTCACAATACCTTGAGACAGCCCTGACAAGACTAGAGGTGACAGTGTTCCAGCTGCTCTATCAGCTCTGTTTTGCACTGACTGCAAGAGGGAGGTGGCATTGTGTGGCATCCTTCGTAGATCATCCTGGTCAATGCAGATCCCTATTGTAAAGGATGAAACTGATGACCTAAGAAATGAACAGAGATACAAAGCATTGGAGATATAAAACATTATAGTCATTTAGGGATCCCTGGCTTGCCCCTTGGGACGCCTGGCACTGCCTTTGCGCCCCTGCCCTCAGAGGTGGCAAAATAAGGGACAGCTCGTCCTTACGGATTTCGGTTGGGGCTCCACTTTTCTTGTTTTCTGTCCGTTTTTGTAATTACTCTAATAGTGAATAATATATCATTTACCATTAGTGTAGTCAAAATGTAGTACAATTTGCTGGACTATGACCTTCCCTGGCAGCTGAGACAAGTAAAAAATGCTTTTAAATGTATTTTGTGTGCGTGCTTGTGGGCAGGAGTGTGCTTATGTAAGTGAGTGTGGGCATGTGGATATTTGTGTATGTCTAAGCATGTGTGTGTGAGTGCAAGTAAATGTCAAATTGGGTGTGATGTCACTTCTGCCAGCCCTGGCGCTTTGGTGAATTGATGTCAGTGTTCATTCTAAGGACAGGCCGTGAATTTGAAAGCAGGGGGGAGCATTCTTTTCGTTGTACTCGAATTTAAATAGCAATGAATACAACGATTGAGGCCGAAAGAGCAATCTAACTAAATGCGAAGTTTTCTGAGTCGAATGAAGCCTTTAGGCGGATCGACCCTAATCCAAGATCAATAACTGAAACACTACCAGAACTAAATATGTAATCAATATCTGTAAATATGTGGTGCTGATGTATTACTTTAATGCGCAGCCGCTTCGTTAGGCTGTTTCTGAAACATGCCCCAAATATGTCCACATCTGTGGCGTCCTTTGTTCAGTCTCTGGCTCTGAAGGAGGAAAGGCTGAGTTCCTTTTCATGTTTTTGAAATTGAAGCCGACAGGTAATGTCAAACTACAGTCGGATCCTTTCACAAATCACGTTGCTTTCTGGTCACTTCACTGGAATAATACTTACACGGCGACAATTTTTATAGTTTCAAACAGGCAATATCGTGGCATGCTGATACTTGATCTACACATACGCCCTAGAAAGAATTATAATATTCCATCAATACATGGGGATTAAGCGTTTTATACTAAAGGAACAATATGGACGTCGATTTACCATAATGCCAGGGGTAACAGAATTTTATGTTTTATTTATTTGTAAGTTTTCTTAATGCCGGTAAGAGGTTTTCAGAATGCCTATCGCTGTATAACACGAACAACAGTAAAACAGTGACAGTCAATAATTGCACAGGCTCTTTAGGCCTAGTTAACTTTGGTGAACTGCAGTGGAGGCAATTCAAATTAATGTTTATAAGCGCAGCTACTCACCCGTAAGGGTCTCAAGACGCTGAAGGGCTTTGTCCTCTGAGCTTCAGGTGACTGCCTGAGGTGCAGGGGCAGGGTGTTCTAGCTTTTTGGCGCGAGGAAGGCAAAGGGTCTTCCATATGCAGGGTACGGTGGCTAGCGCTTGTTGAGCGGAGCAGAGAAGTCTGGTGGGGGAGTAGAAGGTGATGCAGTGGTTAAGGTAGGTGGGTCCTAGGTCGTGGAGGGCCTTGTATGTGTGTATGAAGAGTTTGAAGTTAATCCTTCTTGATAGGAAGCCAGTGGAGGTCTCTTAGGTGATTGGAGATGTGTTTGCGGCAGGTAATGTCCAGGATGAGTCTGACGGAGGTGTTTTGAATGTGCTGTAGTTTCTTTAGGTTCTTCTGGGTGGTGCCGGCGTAGAGGGCGTTGCCATAGTCAAGTCTGCTGGTAACCAGGGCGTGGGTTACGGTTCTGCAGCAGTCTTCTGGGATCCATTTGTAAATCTACCGGAGCAGTCGGAGAGTGTGAAAACTGAGTTGACTTGGCGGGTCATAGTGAACAATGAGTCAAGGATGAAGCTGAGACTGTGTGCGTGGTTTGTAGGGGTTGGGGTTGGGGGTGCCGAGGGTAGATGGCACCAGGAGTCATTCCAGCCTGATGTGGAGGGTCCCAGGATGAGGATTTTGGTCTTGTCAGAGTTTAGCTTGAAGCAGCAATCCTTCATCCAAGCGGCGATTGCTTCCATCCTGTTGTGGAAATTCTTCTTAGCAGTTGTGGGTTTTTCGGTCAGGGAGATGATCAGCTGGGTGTCATCAGCATAGGAGACGATCTGCAGCCCGTGGTTCCTGATGATGTGTGCGAGCGGGCCATGCAGATGCTGAAGAGTGTGGGGCTCAAGGAGGAGCCCTGTGGAACTCCGCAGCTGATCTCTGTAGGTTCTGACAGGTAAGGAGAGAGTCCGAATCCCTGGGTTCTGCCAGACAGGAAGGAATGTATCCATTGTAGGGCCTTTCCATAGATGCCGGCTGCATGGAGTCTGGAGCAGAGGGTGAGGTGTGAAAACATGTCAAAGCCAGCAGATAGGTCCAGTAGAATGAGGGCTGCTGTATGGCTGTGGTCGAGGAGTGAGTGGATGTTATCTGTGGCGGCAAGAAGGGTGGTCTCCATGCTGTGGTTGCTCCTGAAACCTGATTGGGAGATGTCCAGGGTGTTGTTGTCTTCGTTGTGATTGAGTGTTGATGGCCTTTTCGAAGACCTTGTCTGGGAAAGGCAGCAGAGAGATAGGATGGTAATTCTTGAGGTCAAGAGGGTCAGCCGTGGGTTTCTTCAGGTGCTGGCGGATCTCGGTTTGCTTTCAGTCCTCTGGGAAGGTGGCTGTATCTATGGAGCAGTTGAGGTGGTTGTAGATCTCGGATGTGATGGAGGTGCTGGCTTTGTTGAAGATGTGGTGAGGACCGGGGTCCCTAGGGGCTCCGGAGTGCATGCTGCTCATGACATTGCGGGCCTCGTTGGTGATGAGAGTGGTCCAGAGGTGCAGGATCTGTGATGTGATGGTTCGGGAGGGGTCGGAGCTTGGGGGTTGTAGGAGGGCTCGGAGGGTCTTGGAGTCTGAAACTGTTGTATATGTTTTTGATTATCCAGTGGAAGAAGGTGGTTTTCCAGATGTCGCATATGACTTGATATGGAGGAATGTTTGCTGTTTCCGATTGGGGTTTGCAAACTATTTGACCACAGAGAAGATCTCTTTTGTGTTGTGAGCGGTGGCGCTGATACAGTCCTGCAGGGTGGCTTTCCTGGTGACCATGATGAGGTGGTGGTGGGATTTGGTGGCAGCTCTGAAGGCTTTGAAGTCTTCCAAGGCCTTGCTCTTTCTCCATTTTTTTCTCTAGCCATCTGCAGGTGTACCTAGACTCCTGGAGTGCGGGAGAGAACCAGCTGGCCTTCTTGAGGTGGTGTTTGGCTGAGTTCTTAGGGAGAGGTGCTAGGGTGTTGGCACATTCAGAGATCAATTGGTGGAAATTCCGTGCTGAGATGCTAGCATCTGTGATGAGGGGCGGGGGAGACTTGCTCAGGGTGTTGGCGAGCTGTTCTTCAGTGATCTGGTTCCATTTTCTGTTTGGGGCTCGGAGTGTGCGGAGGTGGATGGTCATTGAGGTGATGAGGAATTGGACGCAGTGGTGGTCAGTACAGTGAAGCGTAGAGTTGTCAACGGTGATGTTGATGCTGGTGGAAAAGATGGCGTTGAGAGTGTGTCCAGCAATTTGTGTTGGCGAGGTGACAAGCTGCTTTAGTCCTATTGTGGCAAGGTTATCGAACAGGGAAGCGGTGTTGCTGTTGTTGCCGTTGTCAATATGGTAGTTGAGGTCGTCAAGGAGGAAGTAGTTCAATGAGGCAAGAGCGTGAGGAGAGATGATGTCGACGAAGGAGTCTCTAAGGCAGGTGGGGGCCGGGTGGCCTGTAGATGAGGGCGCCGTGCAAGGTAGACTTGAGGGTGGTGTGAATCTGGAAATGGAGGTGCTCCATGAGGGAGGAGTGTTCTTCTGCGCTGGTTGTCAGGCAGAAGGTGGATTTGTGTACGATGGCCAGTCCGCCGCCTGGGCAAGTTAGCCGGTCTTTGGGTTTGTGCATGTCTCGGTGAGAAAGGTGATGTCCAGGCAGGTGGAGTCTAGAAGGTCCCAGAGTTCTACAGCGTGTTTGTGGAGGGATTGAACATTGAGGAGGATGCAGCTATGGTGCTCTGGGTTGGTGCTTGGTGACTCAGTGGTGGGAGGGTCCGGAGCTTGGTGCAGGGTGAGGGTGCAGTGGTATTAGAGGTAGGATAATGGTCCATGTGTGTTTCTAGGTGATGCAAAATGGAAGGCGTTGGAGCGTCCTGTGTTCAGCTCTTGGATGGTCTCTGAGTTGTAGCGATGGAAGGTCGGAGCGACGTATGCATCCTGGCTTGCCTCTGGCACACCAGCAGCGCTGTCATGCAGCGGCCACCATTAAGAAGGGAGCCAGGGGGGTCTGGTCAGCTGGGAGGTGGGAGGGCGGGAAATCGCTTCGTGGGAGGAAGGGGGCAGGGCCGCAGGGGCCGCAGCGGCAGGGAACACAGCATTATAAGAGTGAAAGGCTGAAAGGAGAGAGAAAGAGACAAGAATGAAAAGAAAGGAAAACATAAAGATGACAGATAAAATAGCAAAAAGAAAAGAGACAGCAGATACTTACACTCGGAAAGCCACTAGGCCACGGGGGATGTGGTGCAGGCGGGAGCCTGTGGGTGGAGGTGGAACTTGAACTGAGAGTCAGGCAGGCTCTCAGTTAGCTCACATCAGAGGGAGCAGCAAACAGGTGGAGCAGCAAACAGGTGGAGCTGCACAGAGGAGGGCGAACAGACACTGACCAGGAGGTCAGAGGTGTTGTCCTCTCAGTGCTCAGTGGCCACCATTAAGGAGGGGAGGGAGGCGAGGGGTCCGGTCAGCTGGGAGGCTGGAGAGCAGGAAAGCGTTTCGCTGGAGGGAGGGTTGCAGGGCCACAGGGGCAGCAGCAGGGAACGGAGCGCAGGGCGAGTGAAAGGCTGAAAGGAGAGAGAAAGAGACAAAAATGAAAGAAAGGAAAAAATAAATAAAGATGACAGAAAAAATAATACAAATAAAAGAGACAGCAGATACTTACACTCAGATGGCCACTCAGCCACCAGGGATGAGACGCAGGCGGGACCCTAAGGGTGGGCCTCGAACTGATAGTCAGACAGGCTCTCAGTTCACCCACAGCAGAGGCAGCAGCAGCTGCAGCAAACAGGGAGAGCTGCACAGAGGAGGGCAAACAGATGCTGACCAGTACCATAGGGACTTGGGGAGGAATACAGATAGTACAGGCTTCCAAAATGCATGCCTATTTATTTACATAATGTGGGATGTCAATTTACAAAATGTGATTGCATTTGAAACGTGCGATGACCTGCTCAGAAGAAACAATTAAGTGGTCATGAAGTATAGGGAACAGCAGTGTAAGTCATCAAATGGCGTTATCATAACAGAGGTGGTCTTTGACTCCTGGTGACAAAACATGTTTTTTCTGTTGTCCTACCCTAAGTCCCCCAACAACCTCCTGTTTGATACTGATGGCCTAAGGGCAGGAAGTAAAACTGCACAAATTAAACATGGCCTTTACAACTCCGTTTACTTTTCGTTCTTAACTCTATCCTTGCTGCCCCCTCAAGCTATGGTTTGAAAGAGCAATGTCCGTGGTACCAAAGGGAAAGTCATGGGTGGACCAGGCCACCCCTCGACCACCTCTAATTAACGTACATGTCATACAGAATGTAACTCTTTGAAAAATAATGCAGTCCCTCTTCCCTACTGGAGAGTGTTTTGCCGGCGAGTTGATAACGAGTTTCAGGCGCCAACTGCACTCCCTGTACCTCCCTAGTCATGCATGACTTCACTCTAAATGCAAGCAGTCAACCGGGGCGTAAGACTGGGGGGTGCGAGCTTTGGATGTTCCTGACAATTACGCTGGCATGTCATGTTAATCAGTCAGTCAGTCACTATGCTATATACGGCTAACAGAGCCATAACAGACAGCACATTAAAACATACAGTTAATAAAAACCAAACAATGAAAACAGTTAATCTGAAAAACGTAACTAAAGCACAATAGAATCAGGTAAGAAGATACAATTTAAAGTGCAAGCAGTGCAGCAGTACAAAAAAGGCAGACCATTAGAAGATCAACGATACCCAATTAGCAAGTCCCCTAAGTCTCTCCTAGTCCTAGGCAGGGTGAGATGCAACTAATCACAGCATGACAGAAGTCTTCAGTATTCAAGCACTGCAAATAGTTTGAGACTCAGGCTGGCCGATCTGCATGTATTCATTCATAAAATGGGGGTAAAAATTAAGCTCCGGAGATAATATAAAAACTACAAAAACATAAAATGGATAAGGGATTAATGACTGGTGTTATCACAAGGGCAGCAGGGTCAAATAGAAAAACCAGAAGCCCTTTTGTGGGAAAAGCAGCCGAAAATGAACTGTTCAGCCAGTTAAATAAAATCTGTGCTTCAGGTTGGAGTTCCAGGCTAAGTATGGTGTTGGGCTTTCGGGGGGGGGGGGATAATTTCCATTATTGGCGTACAGTGTTCATGTCTTCAGACCTATCAGCCCTTTTTGAATACCTGCTGTTTTGGAAATGGGAATGTGTAAGAGTCCTCAGGTTACCATCAATTTCCGCAGGAGAGTGGGATGCCAAGGACTTCAAAAGAATTTCTAATGTAGGCCAGACAAGCAATCTTATCGCAATGTTCTAGTTTGATGCAGCCACTGAAGTCTTCGCAAGGAAACTTTGTTAAAGGAGAACTCCAGATTTTGACCCACAATAGAAGCGGGTAGAGTTAATGATATCCTCAATGTTGGGGAGGCCTGCCTCATTGTGGGTAATAATTTTGTCAGTACTACTTGTACTGAAAGTGGGGGGAGTAAGTCTTTGTTTGAGGCTGGAAAGTGGTACAAACAAATTTCATGTGCATGTGAGTCCGGGGAGTAACTGAGGTCTGCAACGTCCTGCGTAAGCACCCTACTGATATGCCTTGGTGGGGATACAGGGTGATAAAGGAAGTCAAATGGAGTGTGCAAATCCTAGCATGGCTAGTAGCCAGATGACACAACCGATGAAGTAGGGAGTTAACAGCCAGGGACTTCTAAAGTTTATGACACAATCTCCATGGATAGACTTGGGGGAACGGCCTACCCATTCGACCCTGTGAACCATAAGAATGTCATCCACTTGGTCTTTTCTCCAGTCAGATTTGAACACTAGCCAATGGGCAACTCTCCATTTTAGTGCTTCAGAGTCTTCAGAGGGGCCTTCGGTCAAGGGGGAAATACTTGCAAGAACTATGATGTATGGCATACGGATGGGAGATAGTTACAAACGAGCAGTGCAAATGCAGTCAGCAGCTTCATGACCCCAAGGTTTCATTTGCTGAAGATGTACAATGGGGCTTGGAACATTAGCGGTGTTGCCGTGATTGGAAAGTGCTGGTGGTTGACTTGGATATCTAGGCACAGGATGGCCAATAGCACTAGGGACCGATGTTGTGCTTGGGCCGTTGATTATAAGTGCAGGGCGGGCACTGGGTTGAGGGGGCAGATTGGGGTAAGGCTGTGAGAGTAGCATTGAAAATCTCACAAGGTATGCGCTTTGTCATTTAGAGGTTATGTGTGAGTACTGCTTGCCAAAATTCCTTCAGTACAAGTTCCACGTTAGCAAAGAAAGCTTCACAGATATTCCGTAAAACGTGACTGACATCAATGTCCAGGACCTGGACGGAGCTGGATTAGTGGATAAGGTGACAGCTTTGATGCTGGGCGAAGAAGTCTTACCCTCTCCTCTATTTGTTTTGTCTTAATGTTGCCTGTGTTTTGAAGGTGGTGATTCAAGTGCGTTTTGGGGGGAAAACATGGCGCCAACAACAGAAAGCTTCTCCCCCGAGAAGTAGAGGTGGTGGGGTGGTGGTGGAGACCCCAGTGGAATGTTCCTCAATTTTTGGATGCCATCAATGCGGGTTTGCTCCATCTCAAGTTCTGTGGAAATAGCTCCCATGGCTGAGGATAAATATGAGGTTATCAAGGGTGATGAAGTGGCTCCTTTGGAACCCACTTGAGGTATCTGAGTGGATGTTTTCTTCCCTGTGATGCTAGCTGAAAATGGACGCGAGTAGAAGAAAAACCGGGTGTAAAGCAAAGAATCCTACCTAACTGCTGATGATGGATGGCAAATTAATGTTTAATTATTATATGAGAAATTGTGCATGAGTGGGGCTGGGGAGGCAGGAGATAGGAAAAGGAGTGTTGATTGTCATAGGGTACTTAAAACAATACTTTGTAAAATAGCCACGTTTTAAGCCCTTCAAAACAGAGACAAGAGTGTGTATGTGTGTGTTTTTTTGAGTATTTGAAAATCCCAGCTGAAATCCGACAAACATCTTACCATATCAGACTGAAAACTCTTGTACCCAACTATTTATTAAATAATACATTTATTAGGGGGTGTAGCCCCCCCAAACAGCCCCCTTTAATCTACACCCCTAGCCATTAAGTGGCAGTCTCTGAATTGCAAACATCACCCTGCCCGTTCACATGGATTTCATTAAATAGCATGTACAAATCACAACACATTCTTACACTCACAAAACAGCTGTGCACTATTCATGTACCAGCACACATGAACAAAATATTAAATGTGTCATGCATAGCAATGAATGACTTTGCGCATTATGACACTGGGTTGTAATATGGAATATAGACTAAAAAAGATTATTTAAAAGTATTGACTACAAAATAGTGATAACCAAAATATAAGCTTTGAATGTTTTTGTAAATTAATAAAATATCGACAACACAAATATCATCTATTAAAATATTGATATTAAGAAAATATCAAAGTACAAAATGTGGATAAAGAACATACCAAACTTCTTTCTATATTATCTAAATGTACAACAATGTAAAAACTTCAAATATTGAACACTGCCATATTGATACATTATTTACAAAATATATACATTAAAGTTAATAATCCCATCCAAATTTTGAAAGCAACATTTAAAAAATGATTGGCAAGCAAGAAAATAAGGATTTCATCTAAAATATTGTGTTGCACATTGGTAAAATGCTAAAGAGAGTATGAAAAACATAGGACCTCACTATGACTTTGGCAGTCCTAAAAGCAAACCGCCAAAGGCATAGGGAGAACGCCACTATCATCCTGGTGGCACCCCAGAGTGTATTACAATGTTCCCAAAGGGCTGCCTGGTGGGAACATTGTATTACACATTCCTGCCAGGCTGACCGGCAGGGACGGTGCTAGGGTATTGGCCCAGCTCCTTTAAGGGCGCCAAGGCCAACATCTTAGCACTCCAGCACCCTTGGAATGCTCACTGGCTGCAGTGAAGACAGTGCACATTCTGACGGTGCTGGGCATAGGGGTCCCTGCACTGCCCATGCCCGTGGCCCCTGACAATGGCTTTCCCCCAGCCTTTTTTATGGCGGCGTCCCCGCCATGAAAAGGATGACAGAAAGTGGGGTTGTAATCATCCAGGTGACGCTGAGTTCTCTCCGACACCAACCTCAGTCACCATGTCTGGAACCATGTTCTTGGCGGGAACAGCGGTCCCCTGGTGGGTTCACCCACCATGGTCATAATGTGGCCATCTGGCCTCCTCAGGTGCGTCAGTCTGTCTGTCACTGCGAGGCTGGCGGTCCTTGGACCACCAGCCTCGTAATCAGGCCCATAAATGCTATTGCATTTACAATAAAAATTGTTAACAAATCAGATCAAACTGCACAAATCAGATCAAACTGCACATTATTAAAGCACAAAAATAGAAGGAGTACCACATGTGCTATTGTCTTTGCACCCTACATAAAGAGGCCAGGTTCCTGTCACACTGTCCAATAATGTCCAACCAACTTTAAGAAAGTAACTACTACCATTAAAAAAATCGTATAAAAGTATTGAATCAAAGAAAATGTACTATTACAAATATTATACTGTAGTGTGGTCAGTTTTACGTATTCGTTGCGCTTTAGCTTCAGGCTTTAGGCCTTTATGCACTTTGCCTTGAATATATTTTATTCATTTGCTGACAGCTTAGAGCCTCTGTGCACTTTGCTCTACATGCTTTTTATTAGGCTTCGTACTGTTATTTTTCGAATAGCCAGTTCTACGGTGTTGTTTTGTTATTCATATCACGCTGTTTTGCCTACTTCAGCACTGGAGTTCTCCATAACATTTACTCTGTGCTTCAGTCAAGGATACAGTCTGGTACATTGCCGATAGACGTGGTAGGAGTTTAGACTTGGCATTCCTGCGTAGGGACATTTTGTGATCACAATGACATGTTAGTTATAAAATCACTTCCTTGTCCCAATACACGCAAGAGGGAGATTCCGACCAGGGAACCACTACTAGATGCTGACTGCCTCGTTGCAGATGCTGAACCAAGATCACAGGTCTTTGCTCAGGTATGAGGGCTGATGTCTCCACAGTGATTCTAATAGGCAAGCTAGAAGCTTAACATGCTGTGCTCTAAATAGAACAAGCAGAGGGAGAGTAGAAACTGTTAGACAATATGATAGCTTTGTTCTTATGTTTTACTCTCCTAGTGACTATTTCAATCCTACTGTGTTGTATCGTTCTGGTTATTGCGGCTCACGCCTTAATATCTAAAATACAGTTGTTTTATTAAAACATTATATAAAACTTATACTGTCTTTGTCATTTGTATATGAGATCATATTGTAAATAAGAGAGTTGGTTTGGATCTGAGTAACCACGACTTCCCTGAGAAGTTCCAAAGATGTCATGCGCTCGGCTGCCAAATTATTCCTTCCACATGGGAGAAATAAGGCACTGCTAGTTAGCCGGAGCAAAAACCGGATTTAGGGTGACAGAGTTCTTTACAAGTGGGTCAGACTCAGTCCCTCACACCGTTATCGATCCTGCTGCATAGAAATCCAGTAGTCTCATTTAGAATAATGAGAGCCCACGCGACATGGCGCCCAACGTGGGGCCAGGCTCTAATGTTTAGGTCCGACTGACTCTTGGTCTCATATATATTTTGACTCCTCGGTCCCGTATACGGAGACGTCCGTGGGGCTGAGGCTTTCCGCCGCCACGGGATAGGTGCTTCCTATTGCTTAGTGGTTGGTTGTTCAAGCTTGAACTTTGAAAGGAAAACCCCGATATTGGTGTGCCTTCTCTGACCTGGAGCTATTTTTTATAAATGGCGAATCCTAATGTAGTGAATATTGCAATCAATATGCATCAGCCGCTCACAGGACATCTGTTGGCACATGGACTGACAGTCCAGGGGGGTCCAGTCACTTTTGTGGTGGACGCCCATGCAGCCTATAGAACGGAACTTTTTTATTCTTGGGTCGGATTTCCAGCAGTGGATGGGGGTACAAATACTTTTCACGAATACACTGTTGCGAATGTCCCTGGACAATACAGGGCTTACGCTTATTTAGAAATACCTCTATCTTATCAAGAACACCATAATTGGCTTGATGGCGCCCTCCCACACACAGTTGCACAAGTTAGGTTAGGTCCACTGAGTAATGATGGTCCTACCTGGCCTTTATTGGCTACATATACACCTCATCCTGCGGTTGCTCAATTGGCAGTGGTTGAAGTTCGTCGTTTATATACAGACTTAACGGCTACATATAGACGATTAGTTCAGTTTGTAATGCAGACACTAAATACAAACGCAGCGCGTGCTGCTCCAGCGCACACACAGGCAGTGGTTCCGGGTATTAATCCGGCCACTGTACACTCTGTTATGGGTAAGGTACCGGCTAAACGAGAGGAGACTCCATTTTGGCTGGCGCAAAAAATTAATACGCTGGAAGCAGTATTTCCCCATACGGGACCTCAGGATAAGCATAGAATTTTGACGATGTGTTTGCCATATGGGATGGTTCCTCCGGTGGACCTTTGTAATACCTGGGGCACGGTGTTTGCCGCGCTCTACACTACGGCACACGGTACACCGACATTAGCTAATTTACCGGACGTGCTTAAACAAATTCAAGATGAATATGGGGCTGCCCCTGCCTTAGAGTTGGGCATGCAGTTGCTGGGCAATTTTGCCACAGTTTCTTCTATTATTTTGAGTAATCTCAAAGGAGAGGCAGTAGCGCTAGCGGTGCGAATGCGTCTTCGGGATGTTCCACTGCTTAATCAGGAGCGGGAACTTCCGAGAATAATAGCGGGAACATATTCTAGTATTGGTCGAGATAGCCTAGGTGCTAGACCACAGAAACCCCAGTTACAGGGTAAAAATAATAAAGATAATGCTAAACAGCAACAACCTGAGGGTTCAAAAAAGCGCTGGGACAAGAAACAGCAAACACCTAAAAAAGATGGTGGGCAGTCTCCGCAACCGGAGACCCCACAGAATAAGTATAATCTCCGGAATAGGGATACTTTGAAGACGCCTGATAGATATCAATATACTGATACACACCAATCTCGTTCCTTTCAGGACTCCTCGGAAAAGAGAAGTGAGAGAGGTGGGCGGTCAGAGCGGAGGACGGAGTACGTGAAACCGAGACAGGATTCACAACGCTCGGCGGAGGTTTCTCTTAAACAAGAAGAGAAACCGCTGCAACAAAAACAGCAATTTAAAAAGAAGAAAGTGGCAGCAGTCTCAGTTAGACATGCCGCTCAAGAAGAGAGTTCTCTTGACGAACAAGACATGGGCGTTGGCACTGTTAGACAGCGCGGCAGAGGTCACAATAGTTCGCCGGAGTCTTCTTGGACATCTGGAGGTGAAAGCAACTGATGACTTCATACAAGTCGAGACGGCGGATATGCGGGTCTCTGATCCTGATAGAGTATATGAAGTGACTCTGCGATTGGAAGGGGACATTGACCGTATTATAAACGCCATTTTTTGGGACCATGTGGTAAAATCATATGATGTTCTGCTGGCCGAACAGGATTGGCCACCTGACTTTGTTCGTGACTGTCCGGTGGGGGAGGAGGTTATTACACCTTCCTTCTCACCACTTGTTCCGAGAGAACTAGCGGAGTCCTATAGTAAATCATGGGCTCTAGCACTGGCTCCCGCCCTATATAGAAATAACGAGGGGTGGGACAGACAATCACCTTATCATGTAATTCCAATAAAGGGCGAACCTCAGCCACAACCGCAGTATCCTATTAAATTTGAAGCAAGGGCATCGGTTAGGAAAATTCTTACACAATTGGAGTACCAGGGTGTAATTGAGCCCTGTGTCTCGCCGATGAATAATCCCTTATTTCCGGTTGCTAAACCGGACCATTCATAGAGGATAGTGGTGGATTATAGACATTTGAATAGTCATACACGCACATATGCAATACAGAATTCACACAGCGCAGCGCTTATGAATAATATAGTACGTAAAAAATACAAAACTACATTAGATATCTCAAATGGATTTTTCTGCCAGAATATAGCGCCCGAAAGTCGGGACTATACCAGTTTCAGTGCGTTTGGCTCTCAGAAATTTTTTTGTCGTTTGCCTCAGGGGTATAAGAATAGCCCAGGACTGTTTTCGGCTCGTGTAACTGAAATGCTGCACGAGTTCGACCCTGAAGCGTTATCATATGTTGATGACATATATCTGACAGACGATGAGATTCTGCAACATCTAAGGCGTGTATCGCGCATTGTTGTGGGGTTTGCTGATATTGGCTATAAATTTAATTTTAAGAAATCAAAGATTGCCTTCCTCAGTGTCATTTTCCTGGGATATGAGTTGTCGAGTGAGGGCAAGAGCTTAGCGCCACATTTTTTGGAGAAATGTGCTTTATTGCAGCCTCCTAATACGGTTCGGAAGCTCCAGTCATTGTTGGGGTTTCTGAATTTTGGCAGAACTTACAATCCTGATTATGCTACGCGTATAAAACCCTTATACGAATTGATTCGCCCGAATTTTTTCAAGTAAATTTTGGACGATTGAGCATACACACATACTACGAGAGTTACAGACTGATCTCTTAGCAGTTAAACACTTACACACACGGGACAATAAGACACATTTAGTCATCAGGGTGATACCTGGGGCTGTTGGGTTTACGTATGTCACCTTTAATGAGGGTGAGACAGTCCTGATTGCATACAAGTCCCACTTGTATTCTGCTGCAGAACAACGATTTGCACAGACTGAGAAAATACTCACTGCAGTACAGATGGCTGTGATTAAAGAGAGACCGCTTGCCCAGGGCCAACGCATTATTGTCGTTTCCCCGATTCCGGCCTTAGAGGCTGTTACAAAAGCGAGTGTTCCTAATTCGAAAGCTTTACACCCGCGATGGATACAATGGGCTACGTCTTTGACAGCCACAGATGTAGATTATGTATTTGACCCTAAACTGCAGACTCAAGAATTTCTTCAATATGAGATGGAATACCCTGTTCCTGCTGGTACGTTGCCTATTGACCAATATCAAGTGGTCATGTATACCGATGGTTCTGCGCAACCAGCGGTTGGGACTAAACAACAGTATTCTGCTGCATGTGCGGTGGTGAGCGGCACTATGGAGGGGGAAGTGTTCTGCCCCCGACATACTTATACTAAAACCTTGGGAGATTGCACGGCACAGCTGGCTGAGCTCAAAGCTCTATTGTTAGCGTTGGAGCACGCGGATCCGGCGATTTTAACCTTGCTGGTCTGTGACTCCTACTTCTGTGTACAGTCTTTCAATGAATATTTGCACTACTGGAAGATGAATGGGTTCAGAGATTCTAAAGTCAACACCATTAAACATAAAATGTTGTGGGGTAAGGTTGCGGATCTGAAGGAAACGCTTCCTAACGTCCATGTTGTGCATACACTTGGACACCAGCGCGTTGGAATACACGTTGCTGGGAATACTTTGGCTGATGAAGCCGCGAAGTCGGCAGTGGCTGTCGCCACTGTGGCCGCAGTGACTCGTTCGAGTTCCAAACCAGACACAGAAATTTCGGCTGCCATAAAGGCTACGGCTGATGGCACGCCCTTTCCTAAAGGATTTCCTTCTAAATATAGTTACTGCTTGAATGGTGCGCTGAATGCTACTGTTACAATTCCAGGCATTGGTGTACGTGAAATTCCCAATAAAATTGAGAGACCTCGATTCATTTCTGCAGCACATGAGGGGGTGGCTTCTGCTCATGCTGGGGTGGCTGCCACGATTTCACTTTTACAGGCTCGTTACTGGTGGCCTGGTCTCTATAAAGAGACGAAGCAGTATGTCCTTTGTTGTGACATCTGTCAACAAATTAAAGCATCGTCGGCTAGACGCCCGCAGCAGACGCCCCTTCTAATTTCAAATAAACCTTTACAGTGTGTGTACTTGGATCATTGTGGTCCGCTGACACCAGATAGTGCATACAAATATATATTGGTTGCTGTAGATTCGTGCTCCAGATTTGTGTGGGTATGGCCACAACGCTCGGCTGACGCTCGACCTGTTATTAAAGATTTGCGCATCTTTGTCGATACATTTGCAGTTGCGGCTTTTCATTCGGACCAGGGCCCTGCTTTTGCCTCTAAGGCATTCAGGGACACCATGGCTTCGTTGGGGGTCCAACTCCAATTCTCGTCTCCATTTCATCCTGAGGGAAATTCTGTCGTGGAGCGTTTAAATCGTGATTTAAAGCAATCCTTAACAGCCAGGGTTATAGGTACGGGTCGTGGTTGGCTAGCCCACCTATATGGAGTACAGAGAGCACTTAATAACTTGCCTAGAAGGTCACTGGGGGGTCGTACTTCATATGAGTGCCTGTTTGGAACACAAATGTATGTTCCTGATCTAGATGGTCCTGGTGTGGAGGCGGCAGATACACCCTTTGACATAAATCACTGTTTTGCAGGATTTACAACAATTCCGTGAAGATAACTCTTCTGCCTGTGCTGCCTCCTCAGGAATTAAGGATGAGCCAGTAACACCTACTGGCTGGAAACCCAGGATTGGGGATCTAGTGCGTGAAAAGATCGCAGTTAAAAAATAATTTGGTCCTTCTTATCGAGCACCTGTCCCTGTGTTGGGAGTTAGCGGCACAAGAACTGTGATTTTACCGCCGCTGCGAGGGGCCAAAGGAAATCGCTTTGTTTCCATTGATAATGTCAAGTTACAACATGTGGCCGATTCTGCACAGCAGACCAAGAGGGACACCCAGTAGTTCCGGAATCCCTCTCACTACTGGGGAAGAAGTCCCGCTGCAGGTGATTTACACCGAAACTGTTTCCTCTCCGAGCTTGGGGAGGGTGGATGATGATCTTGCGATTGTTCCACCGACGACGATTAATATGGAATCTTTTGATCAACTTGCTGTACGTTCTACTGATGGTTCTGAACATGTGGTCTATAGCGTGCCACGGCGAGAGCCTCCATCTGCGTCTATGTTCACAGTTGCGCCTTTTGCTAGAACTGCCTCTGGCTGCTTTAACAACGCTGATGCTGATGTGTCCGGCTCCTCGTCCTCGATGTCTTCTATCCACGGTCCACGTCGGATGCTGGATTGGCTTAAACGCACATATTTTGTTTTTCATTGGAACTATTTGTGGCTGTTTTTGGCCGTGATGACTCTTTTATTGTGGTTGGGATTTGTGGTTACTTTTTTCTGATAATACATGGTCATTTTCTTCCTGATCGATCTGACATTGAGCACGTGGAGACTGTGTTAAAACCGCATTTTTCGTCTCATATGGTTCGAAGAGACTTGTCCACAGTAAACATTTCTGCTATACCAATTCCGGATGGGATTGTGTGGGATAAAGTAATGTTTGATATATATGGTCCCACTGAATTGATTCAAATACCGTATGTCCTCAAATTATCAATGAATGATATTGTTATACCTGGCATTGTTTCTGATGATTGGGATGTGAAGACAGTAGATTCTATGCTAACGGATTTGCAATATTATACTGTCTATGACGATGAAGATGCTTACCAATTTAGAGATAATCATGGTGACATGTTTTGCTACAACTATTATGGACACCACTTTATTCATAAAGCTAGTAGCCCTAAGTCAATATTTAATTATGTGCAATGGGAACATTGCTCGACTCCTCCACAAGGGAGTTCGAAAACGTATTAAGATAAATTTTCATATTTTTCTGGGCATGATCAACGAAATGCTAAGTCTTACTATTTTAAAGTTGCACCGTATTCCAATAAGCAAATGTTATTGACCGATACTAAATTACTGTATTAAAATTTGTTTGTATCTAAACTTTCGGTCGAGGGGTATGAATACTGGTTTAAAACTGTTGATTTGAAAAGTGTTTGGGGTTCAAAAAATTGGCAAATTCGAGGCAGGGACACGTTATTTAGAGCATGTATTATCCCTGTGCAGATGATTTTCCTCAATGACACAGTACAACAGACTAGCTGTTTGGGCTTAGCGACAATTAGAGAGTTGACTTTGCCTAGTATACCTGTCCCTTCTAAATTGAGAGATTGGCAACATTATGTGAATGCTACCTTTAGTGAATTTACACATTGGGTCCAGAATGGTACGCTTAACATTTCATCGTTACATCCAGGCGGGTGGTTATTATGGCCTGTAGACACTAATGTGTGTCATCAACGTTTTGTCACCTCTTCAGGGGGGTTCAGGACTAGTAGGGCAGACCCTCGTTACATTTCACCAGAACATGCTGATATTATAACTACATACAGTGTGGGGAAGCTTTGTCAGCAATGGTTGAAGTCATCAACGCTGGATGCAGTTAAGTCACATCTCACGTTACTGTCTAATGATACTGATTTACAAGATTTTTTGTCGGGTCCCAAAGTACCACGGAAGAAAAGGTTCTTATACGAAGTTTATAATGAGATTTGGAAGCTTTCACAACAAGAGTCTGCAGCCCGGTTGAGGCAGATTGATCAGGAAAACCTGATGCAGACTTTGGGGGTGTTTCTGATCGCGGCGGACGGCGGTCGCCGCCCGCCAAGCGGTTCCCGCCGAAAGACCGCTCCGCGGTCAAGAGACCGCGGCGGTCATTCTGGCTTTCCCACTGGGCTGGCGGGCGACCGCCGAAAGTCCGCCCGCCAGCCCAGCGGGAAACACCCTTCCCACGAGGAAGCCGGCTCAGAATGGAGCCGGCGGAGTGGGAAGGTGCGACAGGTGCAGTTGCACCCGTCGCGAATTTCAGTGTCTGCAAAGCAGACACTGAAATTCTTTGTGGGGCCCTGTTACGGGGGCCCCACGACACCCCATACCGCCATCCTGTTCATGGCGGGTGAACCGCCAGGATGGCGGTATGGGCTGTCAGAATCCCCATGGCGGCGCAGCAAGCTGCGCCGCCATGGCGGATTCCCATGGGCAGCTGAAAGTCGGCGGTACACCGCCGGCTTTCCGCTTCTGGCCGCGGCTGTACCGCCGCGGTCAGAATGCCCGGCGGAGCACCGCCAGCCTGTTGGCGGTGCTACCGCCAACCTCCGCCATGGCGGTAATTACCACCAGGGTCAGAATGACCCCCTTTGTCTGTTGTTGATAATGGCATGCATACCCTTTCTGACCGTGTTTACACAATTGACAGCATTGTTTCCTCTGCCATTGACATTATTAAATCGGACATGTCTTCTTTATATCATGGGCAGAGTCAGACGCGGTCCATCATGCAGCTGGGTTGGACTCTTCAGACCTTGAAGGCGGGTCGCGTTCCATGGCAGCACGTTCGTGCCAGAGAGCTCTTTATCTCTTTTAATTTGACTCGTCAGCAACAACTGATGGCTAAAAAGGAAGCGACATATGTTATGTTGAATATTGAGAAATTAGAGAAACTGCCTTTCACAGTAGCTGAGATTCCGTCAGCTGAGTGGTTGATTCATGGGGTTATTAATTTGCCTATCTCCACTTTGCAATTTACTTCGTGTTTGAAGCACATTCCGGTGGGTAGATATGAACTATTGGGAGACAGTTACATACACGAGGTGTGGGAGCTACCCTTTCAGTACAGATGTGTTAATGGTTTGAGGGAGGTTTTTCTTAGCGGCAGCGAATGCAAAGTTTCTGTCAGCCATTCAATGGTTTGTAAACAGCTGTCCTTGCACGGGGCGTGTAATGCTTCGATTGCTAACTTAGCTTGTTATCTGAATGGAGTTCCGGTCCCAGTTATTAAAAACACTTTCCAGGTGCTTTCTAACAGCAGTTACGTTGTTCTTAACAGCGAACGCTGCTGTGGCATGCGTGCCGGAATAGTTTACATCGTCGTTGTCAACAAGGCCGTTACGTGCTGCGGGAATGTGTTGTTTCCCCCACTCAAATTAGGGAGGTAGCAGACATCTGGCCTCATATTGCTACTTCCAAGGTTGATTTCGACAAGTTGAGTCGGCTAAAAGCTTTATTGTTTCAAAAGCATGTGGCCCTTACATCTGCTAGCGAGACCTACGCACTTCAAGTGGCAAAGTCATCGGCGGAGATACAGTCCCTTTTGAATTCTAACTTTCCAAGTCACTTCGGTGAACTTGTGGGACGTATATTTAATGCATCCAGCACTGCTGGTATTGCACATTTTTTCAAAGCCGTTGGTGTTGGTGTTACTCACACCTTCTCTTCCATATTCGGTTTGATACCTTCGGCTATACATTCTATTTTCGGAAGCATTTTTGGGGGTTTCCCGATTACTTTAGCTTTATTGGCTGGAGTTTTGCTGTTGTTGCTATTTTTTCGCAATGGCTGTCCCGTCACGACAAGATCCTGTATTACTGCTCCCGTCAGCGCAGCTGTGTCGTGAACGCATGATGCAGCATTTTGGAGCAACACTCCTGGGACATTTGGAGTGTGACTGGTCTCTGTCATTTAGACCGGTTTTGGATTGTGTGCAACCCGTGTTTCGATGCTTTTGGTGCTCGTTTGAACATGCACTGGCTCTCTGTCTCTCACTGCAGCGCTCTCCAATGGTCGATACTGATCTGTTGATGTTCCCGATTAGGGCTTATTCCCAGACTTGTGCACTATGGATGCGCTTGCTTCGTGAGGCGGTTTATGAGATTCCCATCCTGGAGGAAGATGGTATTGTCTCTTTCATAGGCTCTGCACGGGATGCCGCCCTGAGTGGTTTTGGGGCTTTGGACCACACCTGCTCCATGGTACTTTGTGGCGTGGATCTTCCGGTATTAACATATATCGAAGTGGAGGAACTCCTGCGTTCTGTTGCTTCTGGTTGACGATTGGAATTTTTTTTTTCCTTTTTACAAAATTGACACAATATTGAATTTGGTTTTATGGTCACATGTTGCCTAAATTTATGACTTTGTTGTCTTCTCACCTTGTCGAAATATATGATTTTTATATTGTTTATTTCTGGGGCATCGTTTTATATTATTGGAACCACTTGCTACCGACAAGGGGAGGGTGTAGTGTGGTCAGTTTTACGTACTCGTTGCGCTTTAGCTTCAGGCTTTAGGCCTTTATGCACTTTGCCCTGAATATATTTTATTCATTTGCTGACAGCTTAGAGCCTCTGTGCACTTTGCTCTACATGCTTTTTATTAGGCTTCGTACTGTCATTTTTCGAATAGCCAGTTCTACGGTGTTGTTTTGTTATTCATATCACGCTGTTTTGCCTACTTCAGCACTGGAGTTCTCCATAACATTTACTCTGTGCTTCAGACAAGGATACAGTCTGGTACATTGCCGATAGACGTGGTAGGAGTTTAGACTTGGCATTCCTGCGTAGGGACATTTTGTGATCACGATGACATGTTAGTTATAAAATCACTTCCTTGTCCCAATACACGCAAGAGGGAGATTCCGACCAGGGAACCACAACTAGATGCTGACTGCCTCGTTGCAGATGCTGAACCAAGATCACAGGTCTTTGCTCAGGTATGAGGGCTGATGTCTCCACAGTGATTCTAATAGGCAAGCTAGAAGCTTAACATGCTGTGCTCTAAATAGAACAAGCAGAGGGAGAGTAGAAACTGTTAGACAATATGATAGCTTTGTTCTTATGTTTTACTCTCCTGGTGACTATTTCAATCCTACTGTGTTGTATCGTTCTGGTTATTGCGGCTCACGCCTTAATATCTAAAATACAGTCGTTTTATTAAAACGTTATATAAAACTTATACTGTCTTTGTCATTTGTATATGAGATCATATTGTAAATAAGAGAGTTGGTTTGGATCTGAGTACCCACGACTTCCCTGAGAAGTTCCAAAGATGTCATGCGCTCGGCTGCCAAATTATTCCTTCCACATGGGAGAAATAAGGCACTGCTAGTTAGCCGGAGCAAAAAACGGATTTAGGGTGACAGAGTTCTTTACACGTGGGTCAGACTCAGTCCCTCACACCGTTATCGATCCTGCTGCCTAGAAATCCAGTAGTCTCATTTAGAATAATGAGAGCCCACGCGACAATACAAATAAAACGAACCCATATATATTTTCTCTCTCCTTTTTCATATCTCCACAACAAGTATACATTTCCAAAAAAGGCAAAGGAGAAAAAAAGACCCTATCCTTCACAACTCTATCTCTAAATAAGAAAGGAAATGTAACTGATTCGAAAAGCAGAGCAATGTAAGAAATTATGTAGACTAAATTAAATTACACACACAACATTATGGTAAACAATTAAAAAAAATTCTAAATCAATTACACAGATGTGTTTGTGGTCATATCTGCCAAGTTTGGAACTACAGAACCAGGTTTGAGTCTCAGCGTCGCTCAACATCCTGTGATTATAAGTAAACCACATAATCTCCCTGTGCTTAAAAAATGAATGTGACCTTGTGTAATGTAACTGGTGCTCGTGTAAAGTGATCCTATACCTTTGGGGTGAATTCTTGCCATATAAAACTGCAACAAAAAATTTAGGTATATATACCTAGTTAGCCCACTTTAACCACCTCACAAAAAGGGAAACCCTTGTCTACACCTACTGTTAAGAATATAGGGCCAGATGTAGCAAAAATAAAAATTGCGACTCGCATTTTGCGAGTTGATGCGACTCGCAAAATGCGAGTCGCAAATTGGAATGTCAGAAAAAAAAGCGATCCGATTTTGCGACTCGCAGCCGGACTCGCAACGCTGTGTGCGAGTCCGCAGTTTGCGAGGTCGCTGTTTGCGAGTGTGCAAAAAACGAACTCGCAATTAGCGAGTGGGTGTCGCAAATTGCGATTACCTTCAAAATTGCTTGCAGGAGCAGCAGAACACTCCAGAAAGCATACCAGAACACTCTGGAAACACTTCCTGGCACATGATGATGACATGGGGGTGTATTGGAGGGCGCCTCCACTGCGGTGGAGGCATCTGAATCTTGCCTTCAGCAGTCCGAAGGTGCGCTCGATCAGGTTCCTGGTCCTCTTATGCGCACTGTTGTATTGCCTCTCTGATTCAGTTCTGGGTGTTAAAAACGGAGTCATGATCCAAGGCCTGAGAGCATATGCACTGTCACCTGTTGGGCACAAAAGTACACTGTTAGGAAGTCCAGATAGTCGTGCACAGTGACCTGTGTGTATGTCTGCAAGTGTCTGTGGCTCTACCTAGGAGGTAACCGTCTCCAAATTCCCCACGTTCCAGGCGTTGATGTATCCCACTATGCCTAAAAATGTATGAGTCATGGGTACTGCCAGGAAACTTAGCTACGATGTCCGTGATGACATAATGGGCATCACAAACAACCTGTATGTTGAGTGAGTGGGTACACTTCCTGTTGCGGAAAATGTGTTCCAGATTAGCAGGGGGGCATATTTGAATGTGTGTCCCATCTACACACCCTATGACATGGGGAAAGTGGGCAATGCGGTAAAAGTCCAGCTTGCTGCTGTTAATTTCTGCCTCATTCCTTGGTAAGTATATGAAGTGAGACATGTGCGTGACTAAGGCATCTAGGAATGCCCTGAGGAACCTTGACACTGCACTTTGGGATACCCCACCTGCCACGGCAATGACCCCCTGATAGCTCCCTGAGGCCAAGAGGTGCAGTGCGCATAGTACTTGCACATGCGTAGGGATGGCGCAGCCACGCAGAGTCTTGTGTTCTAGCTGTGGTTTCAGTAAATCTATTAATTCTAGAATGGCTGCGCTGCTAAGGCGGTATTTGTCATAGATCTCCTCTTCAGTTTGCAGAAAAAGAGTCTGCCTGGTTCTATATATCTTCTCCTGTCTGTGGCCCCTCCTCCTCCTCTGCTGGGCTGCGTAGACTCTCCTCCTCACTGCTATCAGGTTATCTCCGCCATCTTGAGTAAGCCAGATGCCTTCTGGGTCCCCTTTTATACTTTGGTAATGGTTACCACCTGCTCTGAGTTAGTGGTAAATGGGACATGCAAACTGGGCTTTTTGCGACTAGTCACAATTTGCGAGTTGCAATTGCATATGGGTTGCGACTCGCAAATTGCGACTTGCAATTTGCGGGTCGCAAAATAGGGTCGCACCGGATGCGACTCGCAAACGGGTCCCATCGCTTTTTGCGAGTCGGAAATGGGCTTTTTGCATCCCATTTCCGATTTTGCACTGTCGCAAATTGCGATTCGGCCCGTTTGCGAGTCGCAATCGTTTGCTACATCTAGCCCATAGTAGCAAAGAATGTTGACACAGCCAATGTGCAATATACTATTCAGATTGTTGCTACAAAAGAGGCACAACAGTACATAATGAAGTGTAAGATGTAACCAAGTACACCTGCCTGCCACATATGGCAGAGACTGAGATCCTCAATATGCTCCAAGACTTGAAAGAGGCCTCAATTGGAACAATTGTGAAATACTACGCATGCCCAGGTATCGGCCCCAACCTTGCTGCTACCCCAACCCTGCGCTGGCGATGAGCTGGGGAACAACGTCCGGTAGGACCCACCAGGTCCTATCATGTCCATTCCTGAGGAACCTGCTTTTTAGGGGCACCCCGCACTTCAGGGGTGTCTAGACAAGTCCCCCCTTTACCTCCTCCCTCCTCCCCACGGATCACCACCTCACGCCTTCTATTCCCATTTTCTTCCTTCTCCTTCTCCCCCTTCCCCATGCCCTTCACTACCTGTTTCCTATTCTCTTTTTTTTTCCCTCTGCCCACCTGAGGTTTCCCTCCCGTTGCCTTGCCGCCCTCTTTCTCCCTTCATCCCCCCTCTCCCTCCCATCTCCTCTACCCCCTTTTTTTCCTACCGTTCGCAATGTTGGATGGAAATACACATTCTCCCAACTATTTCATTTTACCCTTTTTTGACTCTCTTCTGTGCATCTGTTCATTGCATGCTTTTATTGTGATTGGATGGTGCGGTGCACCTGTATTATCATTGATGGTCACCATTTGTATTCCTGCGTTTTGGCATTTCTGTCCCTTTGTATGTCTTCATTGGTTTTGTACTGTCCCGCTTTTTCTGTTCAATAAACAATGGAAACACATAGAAAGACTGTGCATATATAATTCCAGCTCATATTATATCCGCTGTGGCCATCCCGAAAAGGACACTTTTTAGGAAGAGAAGAACAGAAAGAATGGCTAACACTACCCTAAGACTTTCTCTGAAATAGACATCCCTTCCCTCAACTCCCCCCTCCAAAGGAAGATTTTATTTTATTTGATAACTTAAATAATGAGAAAGGAATATTTATGTTTGCAACAGCAGAAAACGACCATCTGGCTCATGGATTGTACATTTAAAAAACGCCCACCCCTTTTTTCAAATCTACACTGTTCATAGGAAATACCAAGATAACAACATACCCCTTAGTTTCACTCTACTAACATACAAGAAAGGTACTACTAACAATGAACTCTTATAGACTCTACTTACCATAAAGGCAATGTGGAGACTCTAACCCCAATCCTTGACTATTTTGAGAACACATGGGTTTACCTACTGCTCAGCTCAGGACATAGACACCAATTTTGCTCTGTATTTTATAATGGCATGTTTATCACAGCTGTTCCAAACAAATAGAGCAAATGCACAACACAATGAATAACAAAGTACTACTCTACTTGGAACTTCAAGGCCTTGACTAGTGTGACTCTGTAGCACACACCATACTCTGAAACCAACAAATATAAATCCTGTCAGTAAAATACCATTATCCAAATTAAACAAAGGACTTGATTTAGGACCTAATTACAATCTCAGTGGCATTGTTGCAGAGACCATCAATACAGTGAGGGTGAGACTGCCGTCAAGGCAGCAGCCTCACCTCGGTCGTATTATGATGTCTCCACCGGGCTGACCGACTGCGACATCGTATTATCACGTCTCCGCCGGTCAGCCTGGTGGAAACAGTGCGGCGACATTGGACTCAGCTCCCTTAGGGAGCTGAGGCCATTGCTGTCGCATACCAGCACCCTTGGAATGCGCACTGTCTGCATAGCAGACAGTGCTTATTCCACAGGGTACTAGCGAGGAGGGCCCCCTGTGGCACCCAGCACTGGCTTTTTGCCAGCCTGTTTATGGCAGGGACCCCACCATGAAAAGGTTGGCAGAAAGTGAAGTCGTGATCAGCATGGCGGTGCCCCCATGGACACTGCAGTGGCTGACCACAACTTCGACCTGAGTCAACCCGTCGGGGTCTGTGATCCAGGCGGTGGGCAGCGATCTCCTGGCGATCTGACCACCAGCATCATAATCTGGCAGTCAGACCACCAGGAATGCAGAGGTCCGACAGCCACTGCAATTTTGGTGGTCCGTGGACTGACAAACTGGTAATGAAACCCTTAGTATTTGACAGACCCAGGGGTCATCTCTGTACATTGAAAAGGAGTGCCATCCCAGCAGTTTTTTCAATTAATAAAAGGGTTGGTGGGCAGCTGCCATCAGTTATGGTAGCCATTCACCAAACATTTCAATAGTGTTTTTTTTTTTTTAAAGAAACTCCCAAAGCAGCATTTTGTTTCAAATAAATTAAAAAAAGCAATGCTCCCTGCATCCTGCGAGTTGTCTTAAAGGTGTGGGGGCATTTTGTTTCTGTCCCTCACCACCATGGTTTTTCTGGTGGTTATGGACATGAAATAAAGACATTGCACTGTCCACACTGAACAGGATGTGGGGTGTAATGAACTTCCTCCAATGGCCCCTATTCCATAAGGCCATCGGAGGGGATTTTTCATTGACAAGCAAACCGGAGCTCTGTCAACAGAAACCATAAGGCCTGCCAGTCTCTAAATAGGGTGGGAAGATGGAGGTTTGGGGAAAGTCTGGTATTTGTGATGGGGTACCCTATCCACCAAACTCTAAATCAGGCCCAAAATCTCTGAAAATATACTTTCATCAAATCCAAAAAGAAACCTCATTTTTTTATTACCTATTCAATATTTTACATACTGTACAGTCAATAAATAGGCAAAAAACAAAAAAGCGCAATCCAGCCAGACAAATAAAACCTAAACTTTGAAAAAAACACATAACAATTTTTTATTTGATATTAAAAAACTACTATAGAAAAATTCTAAAGCAAACATATTTAACATTAGTATACAGTATACCATTTTGTGGGGTTTCCCACTTGTTGTCCCCAAACCCCAGGCACACTCATCAGATTGTCAGTTCTCCAGCACACTAACCACAAACAGATTGAATGGTGCACATATGGCATATGCATACATAGGATGGATATAAGCTCATTGGTGTTCTTACATGCTCCTGATCTTTCAAAAGAGAAGGAGGAGGAGGCAGAGCCAAGGTCACACCGAAGTTGGGCACTGATTAAACACACTCTGCGGGTCAGGATCTCCGAAAAGTAGCTGGAGCGTTATATTGTTTTGAGAGTCATTACTGCATCAGAGAACAGGTGAACAGGAGGGGAGAGGCGCCGCCTGAAAACATTTGAATCCCAGGATGCTGTGTGAAGATGTCATTATGACCCGACTGACTATTCCCTCCCCCACACTAGCAGTAAAGGAAAGGAAAAGGGCTATGATATTTCCCATGAACCTATCCACGAGCATCTGAGACCTGCAATAAGAGGAGATGAGCAGAGATCCTGTGGCCAGGCAGGCCGTACACACAGACCAAGTACTACAGTAGAGAGGTTCAGTGATGCAGCAGAGGAGCCCTGCCCTGGTGTATGGGCCTGGTGCCTGAAGGACACTGGACATGAAGCCAATCCCATGATCCCACACAGCACCAACATTGCACCCACCTGTAAGCAGCAGTAGTGTGACATTTCTCTGTGAACAGTGAGCTGTGCACTTTGAGCATCAGGGGAAGTGGGGTGTCACATCCCAAATTTGATCTGGGGTGCATAAGGGTGAATCAGCAAACAGTTCAGAGATAATAGACAATAGTTACCTAGCCAGGACATTGTGTTACCTCTCTACCATTTCACACTGGTGCTGTGTGTCTCGTAGGTGAACCACCACTCGAAACTAGGGTGAATGCTATACAAATGAAGTGTTTCATATTGGTGTGTACACTCAAGGGGGTTGTGAAACATTGGCAAGGCTTTTAGAGCTCTTGATTAAAGAATACCCACTACTCACACTGCCCTGGAAATGGAGATGTGATTGAGGTTGGAATCTGTGTACATAGGTCCTGACTTAGATCCTTTTCAAGGGATCAGTGGTGTACATACATTGTGTATCCCTGTGTGATCCCCAATATCTTTGTCAGGACCTGTAAGACAAATGATTTTATTTGGAGGCACAGACCACACCACTAACCCTAACAAAACAAAGTACAGAGCCTTGAGGTAACGAAAAAACAAATGGATGAGATGGCGAACCACCTGGACAAAGAGCAGAATGGAGGACAAGACATCTACGGCAGGATTTACTAAACCCTTTCATCACAATTGCGTTGCACAAAGCAACACAAGGGCTTAAATGAGATATACTAAGCCACGCAACTAAACTAATGCTTACTAAATCCAAAATAACGCAAGATAATGCAAATCGCTACCTAGCATTACCTTGCTTTAAGGAAGCATTCCATGGTTGAAGTATGGGCATTCCCATGCATCCACCAATGGATTTTGACGCTATCCCAGATTTACTCTGTAAACCTGGGATTGTGTCAAAATTATGTGCCTCTCAGATCCAGATGTAACAAACAGAAATATCTTTATTTGTTTTAGTTATTTCCTCGTTCCATGTGTGCTGCTTTCTGCAGCACACATGGAAAGAAGAATATGCCAGCACAGATTGTTTTCTTAACCCCTTTGTTAACCTCGGTTCCGTCCTCAGCCACGATGGGTGTGTGCTGAGGATGGAACCGCTCCATCCCCTGCACACAAGCAGGAAATCCCTCTGGTACGCGCCCCAGAGGAATTTCCTTTTGATATTTTCATCCTTGGCTGCTGGGGAAAAGCTTCTCCAGCAAACAAGGCTGAAAATATCCCCCACCTGTAGTGACGATCGACGTGCTGTTTTCGCCAACATCATTAAAGGGAAAATGAAAGTAAAATTTGCTGAGTACTGATTCCAATGGGAGAGATACTTTTGGAAAGGGGAGAATCTCCCCTTTCCAATGGTACCTTTCCCTAGTAGATCCCTGATTGGGGATCACTGCAGGAGGGTGATCCCCAAGCAGGGATCCACCACTAGACACCAGGGAGGGGGGAATGGCCCATTGGGAAAGGGCTTTTGTGTCTTTTAATTGTTTTAATGTTTTCAGTCTTTCTGCCCCTCCCGGGGGGCAGATTGAGCAATAGCCCCTAATCTGCCCCCATGGGGCAAAAAGCCTACTAGGAACCAGGGTCTATTTTTTTTTAATTAGGAAAGGGTGGGGGCTGCTCTGCATGGGCACAGCAATGGATGGGGTTATTACCCCAGATCTGCCAGAAAGCAGAAAGCCCACTAGATACCAGGGATGTTTTATATATAAAAGACAAGGGGGGGCTTCCATCAATGGGCATGGCCATGCCTTACTCCAAATAAATGGGGGCTATAGTCTTTCTGCCCCCTGAGGCACCATGTATTACTTTCTTAGAAAAGTCGAGGGGTGGGGACTGCCCAGAATAGGCATAACAATGCCCCCACCTCCTAAAATGAGCACAGGGTTATTATCCCATGGGGGGGGACAGAAAGGCCACTAGACACTAAGGATATTTTTTTATAAAAGAGGAATGGGGACTGCCCCCAAAATACCCCATGGGGGAGGGAGCAGAAAGTGCACTAGGCACCAGGGATTTTTTAAAAAGAAAAGTCTAGGGATGGGGGCTGTCCAGAATGGACATGGCAATGCTCCCATCTGCCAGAAAATTGGCATAGTCTTTCTTACCCCCTGGGGTTCATATGGGGTAATTAACCCACAGCGGGGGGGGGGCAAAAGCCCACTAGACACCAGGGAATCATTTTATTTTTTAAAGAGGAGTGGGGGCCACAGGCTTTCTGTCCTTCTGGGAGGCTGATGAAGATAATTACCCCCAATCAGCCCCCATCCCAACTGAAGAGGGCTACCGTCTTTCTGCCCCCCCTGCGGGCTAAAGCATCTAATTTAAAAGACAAGCAAGAGTGCATTTGACTCTTTTGGGTGCTGATTTTACATATGGGCCTGGCGAGCTGGGCTAACCCCCACTATCACTCCACTTGCAATGGTGAACGGCTAGACTTTTTGGGCCTTCTGTAGGAAGCCACCCAGAAAAATCTCTGGTCCCAGACACTTCTGAAAGCTAGACATCAGGGGGTTCACGGTGGTGTGCAAATGCAACCCACGCCATTTTCTTACCTACGATGCAGTGAAAACCTCCAACTTTGCCTGAAGTCACACATTTTCCCTACATTTCTGTGATGGAAACTTCTGAAATCTGTAGGAACCTACAACATTCCCACCACCCAGCATTGCCCCATCTGTACCAATAAAAACTGTGGCTGGGCCTAGTGCCAACGACAGGAATGGATCCAACTGTGGTCAATAGGAGTCTCCATGCAATGACTCCCATTGTCCTTGGTTTGATTAATTCTTGCTGCTGCACTAGGCCCAGCCAGACAAGTAGGGCGGCGCTTGTATTTGCACAGGTGGGACAATGATGGGTGGTAGGAATTTTGTGGATTCCTGTAGATTCTGAAGGTTTCCATCAGAGAAATGTAAGGAAAATGTGTGATTTCAAGCAAAGGTTGAGGTTTACAGGGCATTGTGGATAAAAAAAAAACGAATGGGATCCATACAAGTAATGCCATCCTCGATTCCTCTTGTTTTCTAGTTTTCAAAAATGTACGGGTTGGTTAGGATTTCCTACATGCCACCTAAGCTAGGGTCCAAAATCTAGAGCTATTCACATTGAAAAACGAGGATCAGTTTTCGGTGGAAAAATATGGTACACCCATGTTGCACCTTGGGCCATTTCCTGTCATGGGCACTAGGTCTAACCACACAAGTGAGGTACCATTTTTATCAGGAGAGTTGGGGGAATGCCAGGTAAACTTTGTGGCTCCCTACAGATTTACGAACTTTCCATCACAGAAATGTGAGGAAAATGTGTTTTTTATTCAAAGTTTGAGGTTTGCAAAGGACTCTAGTAAAAAATGTGGTGAGAACTATGCAAGGCATCCCACCCTGGGTATCCCTAGGTATCTATTATAAAAAAAATGTACAGGTTGCAAGGTTTTCCCTAGGTGCCGGCTGAGTTAGGGTCCAAAGTCTAATGCTATTCATATTGGAAAAAGAGGGTATGTTTTCAGTGGAAAAATGTTGTGCTTCCAAGTTGCGTTTTGGGCCACTAGGTCTACACACACAAGGGAGGTGCCATTTTTAGTGGGAGGCTTGTAAGTGCATAGCATTGTTACTACCAGCTGGATTTCTCTGCATTTGTGCCTTTCAAATGTAAGCCAGGGTATAGGAAAGATGACATTTTGAAAAATACCCTCAAATCATATACGAGTACGGGTACCCACAAAGTCAGAGGTGTAGAAATACCTACTGCTCCTAAACTCTACATCTTGTGCCCATTTCAGAAATACATACATTTCCTTCATACTCTTTTTTCACTCTGCCTATTTCACTATAAGAATTGGTCTATATTTGGTACTCAATGAAAAAACATTTTATGGTGCAGTTAAGTTGATTGCTCTGGGTACCTTGGGTTCTTGGAGAACCTACAAACCCTATATACCCCCATATCTAGAAGGGTCTAGCAGATATAATGGTATATTGCTTTTGTTAATTGGCCATTGTGACAGAAAGTTACAGATGAAAATGTTGTCACGAATGCCCATTGTTTAACACTCATTTTCAATATTTCTTTACTTGAACATTTATTTTCCTTGTGAAAACCTTGAAGGATCTACACATCTGACCTCTTGCGGAGATTGGAATTTTTTCAAATTTTCCGAAATCTATTGCTTTTCTGGATGATCCTTGGGTTTCACACTAGTTTCCACCAGAAACTGGAAGTAGATTGAGAGCACAAACAATAGGGAAAATAGGCAACTTCTTAGAAAAAATCCCAAAACTGTGGTACAAAATTATGTTTTTTGATCCAGCTCTGCATGTTCCTGAAAGCTGGAAAGATGGTGACCTTAGTACAGCAAATTGCTTGTGGATGCAATTTTTAGGGAAACAAACAGACACTTTTATCTGGAGCATTTGTTTCCTATTTTTCTAAAAAAAAGTAAAAGTTTTGCTTATTTTCTCTATCTCCTTCAGGGGAATCCACAAACCCTGGGCATATTTAGAATCCTCATGCTGTTGGAAAAAAAAGAACACAAATGTGGCATGGATAGTTGATGTAGACAAAACGTTACATAGGGCTAAGCTCAAACTACCATAAATAGCAGGGAAAAAAAAGCTTTGCACTGGGTGCGAAAAGGCCTAACAGCGAAGGGATTAAGGAAGATACTCCCCCTCCCAAAAACAATTCTGCTCATTATGTAGGCACCCTTGCCCCACGGTGCCTACCTGCCTGCAAGTGCTCCAGTGCAGGAAGACAGCAGAAATGCATCATATGTATGTAAATATGCACTTTCCTGTTGTCTCCCTGTCATGCAGTGCAGCACAGCATGCAGAAGACCGCCAACACACCGCCGCGGCCGCGGAATTCCGCCACAGCTATTATGACCCACATCTCGGAATCCGCCAAAATTCAGACACCCTCACAAGTCCGCCACACCAAAGGTCAGTGATAAACTGGCGATAACAAAACCTCCACCGTCACGCCAACAGAAATACACCCACACTATCACGACACACGATGCAGTCTTTCAACCGGGGTATTCAATTGGCGGTACACACCGCCGTGCTCAAAATACACACACTTCTACAAAACATCCCCACATTGGACGATTCAAAATACACACACCTGAGACACATACACACACCACTCCCACACACCCATTACAATATAAAACACACGCCCACATCACCCACAAACCCCCATGACAATAAATACAGAAAGAAGGCCAGGGAGAGACACCACCAGCAAGTACAAGAGCATCCACAGGCACATAACACCATCACCCACACAACTTCCACGCACCTCACACAACACACCACTACATATCACCACACTTATCACCACACACTCCACCCCACACATCACCTACACCACCCCATGGCACGTCAAAGACACCCCAGGTTCTCGGAGGAGGAGCTCAGGGTCATGGTGGAGGAAATCGTCTGGGTAGAGCCACAGCTATTCTGAGCACAGGTGCAGCACACCCCAATTGCAAGGAAGATGGAGCTATGGCGAAGAATAGTGGACAGGGTCAACGCAGTGGAACAATACCCAAGAAATCGGGAGGACATGAGGAAAAGGTGGAACGACCTACGGGGGAAGGTGCGTTCCGTGGTCTCAGGACACCACCTGGCTGTTCAGCGGACTGGCGGCGGACCCCCATCTCCTCCCCCACAATTAACAACATGGGAGGAGCTGGTCTTGGCGATTCTGCTTCCTGAACGCCTCGCAGGAGTAGGTGGAGGAATGGACTCTGGTAAGTCAAAGCTTTACTATTACATCCCCCACCCTACCTGCATGCTATCACATACCCCCACCCTCGCCCTCACCCCCATCACTCCAACTCCTCACAAATGTACCAATATCACAAACGACACATCCCAACACCAAGCCCTGCATGCAACACCAAAGCATGGAAACCCATCACCAAAACATGCCCACTGCACATAGTTATACACCCCCCTAAACCATTATCACAGAAGGTCCCACACAAGAATGGAAGCACTGGGGTACAGGGTGACCCGCCCATTACACACCATGGCACACACAGATGCAATAATCATGCCTTTCCACCCCTGCCGGACACCTACCCAACGTCACCAGACAGGAGGGTCCAGACATGTCCACTCCACCCACAGAAGAGGCCCACAGTGATGACAGCAGCTCTGTCCAACTGGATCTAGATGACCAGCCCGGACCATCGGGGACCTCTGGACAGTTGGTTCCCCTCACACAGGCACAGGCCACCACAGACCTTCCCCCCTCTGGAAACACCAGCACAGCACCCACCCAGCGAGCCCATACCTCCGTCCCCAGGACACGTCAATCAGCTGTGTGTCCACCACTACAGGGAACCCAGGATAACCCACCACCCCAACAACAACAGGCACCTGGGGGCAGTGGCAGTGGGCACACGGTCCAGGGGACGGAGGCCCAGGAACACAGGGGAACTGGGAGGGCTGCCATGCGACAGGGGGCGGACAGGCCAAGGGAACCCACTCTCCACGAGGCCCTCTTCTCCATCATGGGAGCATACCACCACTCCCAGGAGACGATGGCAACGGTACTGGCCAAGTTTCAGGAGACCCAGCGCATGCAGGAGGAACAGTATTTGGGCTTCAGGGAGGAACTCAGAACCATCAGCTCCACCCTGGGCACCATCGTAGGGGTGCTGAAGGAAGTACTCAACACCAGGAGGGACACTGTGGCACTACAAGGGGCCCCTGACACTAGCATGGACGATGAACTGCCCACCACCTCTGCCGGCGCTAGTGGACAGGACGCCCCGCCACAGGACCACCACACCAGCACCCTACCCCCTGCAGACGGAGAACCACCCCGCAAACGATCTCTGAGATCCAGGAACAAGACAGAGAACGATGCCAAGACCCCGCCAAGAAATTAGACTACCCTGATTGTCATCCTACTTTCCCACTTTGTCACCCTGTCCATAATTAAACTGCCCCAGCTCCACTTCCTATGCCCATATGGGCAATGCACCTGTGAGACTAATAGACTGGACTCTGCCATGGACACTCCTCCGCCATCATCCCTCACCATTTAACTTCCCCCTCCAATATTTTGCATTTAAATAAACACACCTAAAGCACAAAATGATCTGGAGTCTGTCTGTGATTTCGAAATAGTTTATTTGAAATTACAGTGACAAAGGGGATGATTCCAAGCTTGGCGGGCGGCGGGAGCCGCCCGCCAAGCGGGAACCGCCAGAAGACCGTACCGCGGTCAAAAGACTGCAGCGGTCATTCTGGGTTTCCCACTGGGCTGGCGGGCGACCGCCAAAAGGCCGCTCGCCAGCCCAGCGGGAAACACCCTTCCACGAGGAAGCCGGCTCCGAATGGAGCCGGCGGAGTGGAAGGGGTGCGACGGGTGCAGTAGCACCCGTCGCGAATTTCAGTGTCTGCTAAGCAGACACTGAAATTCTAAGTGGGGCCCTCTTACGGGGGCCCCTGCAGTGCCCATGCCATTGGCATGGGCACTGCAGGGGCCCCCAGGGGCCCCACGACACCCCATACCGCCATCCTGTTCCTGGCGGCCGAAACCGCCAGGAACAGGATGGCGGTATGGGGGTCGGAATCCCCATGGCGGCGCAGCAAGCTGCGCCGCCATGGAGGATTCCCCTGGGCAGCGGAAAGCCGGCGGTACACCGCCGACTTTCCGTTTCCGGCCGCGGCTGTACCGCAGCGGTCAGAATGCCCAAAGGAGCACCGCCAGCCTGTTGGCGGTGCTCCCGCGGACCACGGCCCTGGCGGTTTTTACCGCCAGGGTCGTAATCAGGCCCAAAATGTTTTTGGAATAGTAATGTCAACATACCTATGTCACACAGCTCTAGTCCATAAGTAATTTAAGCAGATGTCACACAGTGGGACCCACATCTGTGAAACAGTAAGGGAAAGTGACAACTCAGTGACCATACACTGGGTGAAAACGACAGACAGGAGAGAGGTAGTAGTGTAAAAGTACATGTAGTAGGGAGCATTGTATTCTTACCTGTTTCACTGGAAATATTGCTGGATCACTGAGTCCCTGTTCTGCATGTCTTCTTCCTCTGCTTCATCCTCATCACTGTCCACAGGCTCCACAGCTGCCACAACACCGCCATCTGGACCATCCTCCTGCAGAAAAGGCGCCTGTTGTCGCAAAGCCAAGTTGTGAAGCATACAGCAGGCCACGATGATATGGCACACCTTCTTTGGTGAGTAGAATAGGGATCCACCTGTCATGTGGAGGCACCTGAACCTGGCCTTCAGGAGGCCGAAGGTCCGCTTGATCACCCTCCTAGTTCACCCATGGGCCTCATTGTAGCGTTCCACTGCCCTGGTCCTGGGATTCCTCACTGGGGTCAGTAGCCATGACAGGTTGGGGTAACCAGAGTCACCTGAAAATAGAGAGGGACAACTGTTAGACACACACTAACCTGTAGGTATATACCCAGACAACCATTCCCACTTTCTTGCTTCCAGGTGCTCACCTAATAGCCACACACGGTGCCTCTGGAGTTGACTCATCAGATAAGGGATGCTGCTATTCCGCAAGATGTAGGCATCATGCACTGAGCCAGGGAACATGGCATTCACGTGGGAGATGTAGTGGTCTGCCAAACATACCATCTGTACATTCATAGAATGATAACTCTTCTGGTTTCTGTACAACACCTGTTCGTTCCTGTGGGGGGGGACCAAAGCCACATGGGTCCTATCGATGGCACCTATGATGTTGGGGATATGTCCCAGGGCATAGAAATCACCTTTCACTGTAGGCAAATGCTCCACCTGAGGGAAAACGATGTAGCTCCGCATGTGTTTCAGAAGGGCAGACAACACTCTGGACAATACGTTGGAAAACCTAGCCTGGGACATCCCTGATGCCATGGCCACAGTTGTTTGAAAAGACCCACTTGCTAGGAAATGGAGTACTGGCAGCACCTGCACTTGAGGGGGGATTTCTGTGGGATGGCGGATTGCTGACATCAGGTCTGGCTCCAACTGGGTACACTGTTCCTGGATTGTGGCACAGTCAAACCTGTAGGTGATTATCAAATGTTGCTTCTCCATTGTCGACAGGTCCACCAACGGTCGGTACACCGGAGGATGCCGTCATCTCCTCACATGTCCCAGCGGACGGTGCCTATGAAGGACAACAGCGAGCACAGAGTCAAACAACTCACAGTTTACACAGAACACCAAACATACACAAAAGGTGGCCTGTATGTGTGTTGAGACCAGGCCTAGGTATGTGTGACGCAGTTGAAAATGAGGCCATGTGGGCCACTGAAATGGCGGCTGCCTGACTTCTACAGTGGGACAATGGGATGTGAGGTAACTGCGCTGGCGTTGTACACCGTCGCGGTAGGCGGTCGGAGACCGCGGCGCAATGCTGCATTGATTAACATTGGACCCTATGGGTCCCAGGAGCCAATGACGATGTACACCGGCGGTGATGGTACGCACCGCCGCGGACGTGACCGCGGCGGACGTGACCGCCATTTTCTATCTGTTCAATCACTCGATACCTGATCTTTGACAGGAGAGGACCTACACTGCAAGTGCTGCTGTGACCTCGGTCTGGAAGTGACAATGGCTTGTGCGTCTGGGGAAAGGGCCCCTGTCTTCACATCGGAGGAGTTGGAGAAGCTCGTGGATGGGGTCCTCCCCCAGTACACGCTACTCTACGGTCCTCCAGACAAACAGGTAAGTACACAGGGAGCATGTTGTATGGGCTATGCCTGTGTGGAGAGGGCTGGATGTAAGAAGGAAGGGGGCAGAGTGCTGCGTGCATGAAAGATGGTGAGTGCATGTGCCACATGGCAAGGGTAGGGATGGGGGCCACTCACTTTGACGGTGCAGTTGGTAATGACTTCTCTCCTTCCCCTGTACATTTCATGTAGGTCAGCACCCACCAGAAGAAAGATATTTGGCGTGCCATCGCCAAGGATGTCCGGATCCTGGGGGTCTACCACAGAGAGAGCACCCACTGCCGGAAAAGATGGGAGGACATTCACCGCTGGAGCAAGAAGACGGCGGAGGCTCAGCTGGGAATGGCCTCCCAACGTGGGAGGGGTGCCCGTCGAACCATGACCCCCCTGATGTTTAGGATCCTGGCGGTGGCCTACCCGGAGTTGGATGGGCGCTTCAGGGCATCACAGCAGACACAAGGGGGGTGAGTACACTCTCATTCAGCTGACTTTGCGCGCAGTGGAGTTGTTGGGGTGAGGGAGGAGAGCTGTGGGTTTCCCTAGGCCAGGGCGAGTTCCGTAGGCTCGGCCCCTCCGTAAGGCAGGGCCCTGTGGCCCCCCACCCCACCTCTGTAGAGTGCCAAGTACACCTAGTCATGCCCCTGTGTCATCTATGTGTGCAGATGTCGTCCATAACCTTGTAGGCCATTTCCCAGGAATTGCACTGTGGAGCCCAAGAGCGCAGCGTAGTGCAGGGGGGGCCTCTGTGTCTGTCTTGTCCGCCAACGGTAGCGGTAATCCAGGTACTCAACATGTCTTTCTTCTGTCTCCCCCCCCTTTTTGTGGTCTTCCTGTTCTTGTGTGCATTAGCATCATCAGGCGGAGGAGCAGTGGCACCGGAGCACGAGGGAGCTGCATCCCACATGGCCCTGGAGGGCGAGACTACGGACTCGGAATTCACCAGTGGCGAGGGGAGCTCCACGGCGGGGACAGGAGCTGAGACCAGCGACACAGACTTGTCCTCTGATGGGAGCTCCCTTGTGGTGGCGGCAACATCTGTGCCCCTCGCATCTACAGGTACAGCCGCCACCCCCCCCTACCAGCACCGCCCTCCAAGCAGCCCCTCAGCCTTCGCACCGTGCCCGCTCACCCAGGAGGGTGGGCATCACCTTCGCCCCAGGCACCTCAGGCCTTGCCCCAGTCACCCCTGCTGCCCTCAGTGAGGAGGCCATTGACCTCCTCAGGTCACTCACTGTTGGGCAGTCTACCATTTTGAATGCCATCCAGGGTGTAGAAAGGCAGTTGCAACAAACTAATGCATTCCTGGAGGGCATTCATTCTGGTCAGGCGGCCCTTCACCGAGCTTTTCAAACTCTGGCCTCAGCACTGATGGCAGCCATTGTCCCCGTCTTTAGCTTCCCCCCTCCAACTTCCTCCACCCAGACCCAATCCCCTGTACCTCTGCCTATCCCAAGCACACCATCAGACCAGCCTGCACACACCTCACCACACAAGGGAAGCTCAGGCAAACATAAGCACCACACATCCCACAGGCACTAACGCAAGCAACACACACATGCAGACACACCAACATCCACTGCCTCCACTGTGTCCCCCTCCTCGTCGTCTCCCACCTCCCTCCCAGTCTCGTCCACACTCACACCTGCATGCACTACCTCTACAGCCACTACGTCCCTCACCAGCACACCCCGCTCAAGTGCAGTCACCACCCCCACTACCATTCACACATCCCCTGTGTCCTCTCCCAGTGTGTCTGTGACGCCCCCTCTGAAGATACACAAACGCAGGCACATACCCACCCAACAGCCATCCACCTCACAACAGCCTCCAGCGCATGCACCTGCACCCAAAGTCACCAAACGTACACCTCCTACTACCACCACCTCTTCCTCCACTCCCAAACTCCCTCCAGCTACCCATCCCAGTGTGTCCAAAATAATTTTCCTGTCCAGCCTTGACCTTTTTCCCACACCTCCCCCACCCCGTCCATCTCATAGATCCCAAAGTAGCACCTCAGCCACAACATCTCCGGGACAAGTGGTGCCTGTAGTCACAGGTATGTGGAGTGCACCGGCCACCAGGACAGCCAGTGTGGCACAGAGCCACAGCACAGCCAGTCCCCCCCCGTGAAGCATCAGAAGTTGGCCAGTGCCCGGCGGGAGAGGGGGAAGACTCCAGCCACCAAAGCCTCTCCCAGGGGTCCCGGTGGGAGTGTGAAGTTAGCTGTTACACCTCCCAAGGTGGGGAAGAGTCACAAGAAACCCGGCAACTCTGGGAAGAGCTGCACGGCGGAGAAGACCGCCATCATCCCTGCTGCCCAGGAGGTCACCGCCAGCCCCAGCCCAGCTGCCCAGGAGGGCCCCGCCAGCCCCAGCCCAGCTGCCCAGGAGGGCCCTGCCAGCCCCAGCCCAGCTGCCCAGGAGGCCACCGCCAGCCCCAGCCCAGCTGCCCAGGAGGGCCCCGACAGCCCCAGCCCAGCAGCCCAGGAGGGCCCCGCCAGCCCCAGCCCAGCTGCCCAGGAGGGCCCCGCCACCCCCATCCCAGCTGCCCAGGAGGCCACCGCCAGCCCCAACCCAGCTGCCCAGGAGGCCACCTCCAGCACAAGCCCCGCTGGGCCATGAAGGACCGCCAGCACAAGCCCCGCTGGGCCATGAAAGACTGCCAGCACAAGCCCCGCTGGGCCATGAAGGACCGCCAGCACAAGCCCCGCTGGGCCGGGCACCGCCAACTCAAGCACCGCTGAACAGGGCACCGCCAACTCAAGCACCGCTGGGCCGGGCACCGCCAACTCAAGCACTGCTGAACAGGGCACCGCTAACTCAAGTACCGCTGGGCCAGGCACCGCCAACTCAAGCACCACTGAACAGGGCACCGCCAACTCAAGCACCGCTGAACAGGGCACCGCCAACTCAAGCACCGCTGAACAGGGCACCGCCAACTCAAGCACCGCTGAACAGGGCACCGCCAACTCAAGCACCACTGAACAAGGCACCGCCAACTCAAGCCCCGCTGGGCCGGGCACCGCCAACTCAAGCACCGCTGAACAGGGCACCGGCAACACAAGCACCGCTGAACAGGGCACCGCCAACTCAAGCACCGCTAGCCCATGAGTGGCAGGGGCACTGATGCAACTGGGTCCGTCACGGGGCGAGTGATGCACTCTGGGCACCAGTCCCCCTCCAGAACCAGTGGAGAGATCCATCCACTACCTCTGTCCTTCACAGGATGAAGCACTCTGGGCACCAGTCCCCTTCCAGAACCAGTGGAGACATCCATCCACTACCTCTGTCCTTCACAGGATGAAGCACTCTGGGCACCAGTCCCCCTCCAGAACCAGTGGAGACTGTTATCCACTTGAGAGACTGTGGCTTTGCACTCCCCAGGATTGAACAGTGGGCAACCCACCTACTGTAGAGACTTGAGAGACTGTGGCTTTGTACTCCCCAGGATAATGCAGTGGGCAACCCACCCACTGGAGAGACTTGAGAGACTGTGGCTTTGCACTCCCCAGGATTGAAAAGTGGGCAACCCACCCACTGTAGAGACTTGAGAGACTGTGGCTTTGCACTCCCCAGGATATAGCAGTGGGCAACCCACCCACTAGAGAGACTTGAGAGACTGTGGCTTTGCACTCCCCAGGATTGAACAGTGGGCATTGAGCCCCCTTGTGGATCTGGCGTCGTGCACTCATCCGGCTGAGGTGCCCCCCGCTTCCCTTCCCCCTGAGGTGCCTGTTGTATTTCTATCTGATGCCCCTGCAGTGTTCTCTCTGTTTTGATCGGGTATCGAGTGTGGGCCTCGCCCATGCATTTTGGGCCCAGTGGTCCACGGACTATAAATGGTGCAATACCTGGACTTGTATTATTGGTGTATATATTTGTTTATAGTGTATATAGAGTACTGGATTTTAATAGATTACAATGGTTACAATCATTTCCTTTTGTCTTTGCATTCCTCCGGGAGGCCTGGGGGGTGTAACTGTAATATATCAACATGTATTAGTGTGTGTGTTGTAGTGGGTGAGGGTGGGGGTGGGGGTGTTGCTTGTGTGTGTCCCTGTTTTTTGCCTCCCCCCTCCCATGTGTCGTAGGTGCAGTACTCACTGTGGTCTTCGCCACCGGCGTTCGTGCTCCTGGTAGAGGAGCAGGAAGACTATCGCAGGTAGAATTTGGAGTTCCGGTTCCATGGTGTCCTCGTTCCTCCTGGGATGTGTAGAGGTGAGCGTTTTCCCTTCAAATTCCTGTTTCTGCCGTGTTTTTATCCGCGGGGAATCCACCCCGGAAAAGGTGGCGGATTGGCCTGTCATAATAGTGTGGGTGGTACATTGTCTCCCGCCTGTCTGTTGGCAGTGACCGCCGCGCTGTGTGCTTGTACCGCCGTGGCGGTCTGAGTTTTAAAGTGGCTGTCTTTGTTGGCGGTTTCCGCCATGGTCGTAATTGCAATTTTTTTACCGCCGGCCTGTTGGCGGTCTTACCGCCGCTTTAACACCGTCCGCCAGGGTTGTAATGACCACCATAATCATTTCAGACACCCACACATTAATGCTCTACAATCAACCTGATGTGTGAGTCCTTAATGAAATATACCAAACAAGAATTACTATAAAGAATGCAAGTCCATGGAAAAAGCTCCCCTGATGTGAATCCTAAGCATGTATCCTTTAGCCTCTGTTCAGATGATTCCAAAATCTTTATCTGTGCCAAACATTGTAGTACTTCTCACAAATGTTTTTTTTTTCTTTACCCATGCTTTCTTTTCAAACTCAAATTGCTAGGGTATACTTGAAGAAAAAGGGAATACCAGAACAAGAGTACCTGCCTGTTCAACTAGAAAACAGCAAAAAGTTGTGTAGCAGATTAGATAGCACCTGCCCAACTAGAAATCAGTGACACATAAAGGGGGGCAAACAGAAGAGGCAGCCGGGGGTATGACACCTCGACTGAGTCAATGTGAGCTTAAGTACACTCACCTTCAATGGGCAATTAAGATTATCTCATTTAAAGGAAAGACACCCAAGTACGACAAACTGGAAAACTTAAAAAATGGTGTTGAACTTTTAAGACTTCATTCCAGCAGACACAGTAATGTATAAACACATCCTCCTCCTCCAAACACCTATGTATATCAAAACGTCCATCAGATAGAGCAAGCCAGAAAAAGATAGTTGAACCACTGTCAAGAGACAGAGACCTGTCCAGGATCTCTCTGAAAGAAGACCCTAAGGCTTAGATGCTGGATTTGTTCCATGGCATGGAAGGAGATGTCTGACTCCTCTGCTGTGACTGCCACTGGAAATTGCTTTGTTCAAGATTTCTTGAGGACATGCTGTTTTGATTATGTTGCAGAACTGCACAGTTGAACTGAATATATACTTAGCCTCACCTTGTTTCTGGTGGCTGGCTTCACTAGCTGCAGACTAGAGTCCCTAGCACATCCAGACCCATTGCAATGCTGACTTTGATGTTTTCATGCTTTGAAGGAAGTCTTTGTCTCACTTCTCTTTAGCAAAATGTTTTGTTTCTATGCATCTAGAAGCTACTGTGTGCAAAGAGCTATCAGATGCAAATTCTTACACAGTGATGCATTTTCTCTCCAACATGGTGCCCTTAAATTAGTCCAAGACTACTAAGTCTCATCATGTTATTGTAACAACAAGTTGACGGATGGAATGCTTGAATTAATCTCACTACTGGCATTTGCTCCCAGATGCTTTCCAGTCCATCCACCATGTCACTCCAGACAAAGGCCCGCCATATGCAAATCAGTAACTACCCTGCTTTTCATTAGAACAGTCTTGTCGGAGGTTGGCCCTCTATGTCATGTGCAAAGTTAGGCACATTTTGCAGGGAGTCCAGGCAACCACACGTTGGTCTACAGGGGTAAACACTAGATCACTTAATGCTCTAATTTTCAAGGTAGCGTGGTCGAGCAGTTAGGCCAATCTTGGAGAAGTGCAAAGAATTTGTTGTACTCACAGCATCAATTGTGCACTAACTCGAGACCAATTTATAAACACATACTTCAAGTTTTTATGTAAATTTTAAGAACAAGATCATCAGAATTAGGTAAGTACTTTTCAAGATATAAATTTATAAAAAGATAACCACAGGAATCAATGGAGGGTCACATTTAAAAATACATATAAAATCGCACAGTTGGTTTACCAAGTTCATCTTTTGCACGTTGGTCGAGGCTGTCAGTGGGCACACTGTGCCAGCTGGAAAAGTTTGGGCAGCTCCTGGTTCCAGCGGGAGCTGGGGGAGAAGGTCTCTGGAGCTGGTGCAGGACCACTTGGAAAAGCGCTGCCTGGGTACGTTTAAAGATGGTTCCTTGGGGTCCCCCTGGAGTGTCGAGGTCACAGGGGGTGGGGGACTCTTAGGGCACAGCAGGTTCTTCGGTGCAAGGCACAGGGCAGCTGGGTGCAGCGCAATTCAGTGAGCCAGGAGCTGTGCACAAGGAAGCCCTCAGGAGCAGGAGGTAAGTTGGTTCCAGGGTCGTTTGCCGGACAACAGGGGCACTCTGGCAGGAGGTCTGAGGTGTTCCTGAGGTCCCTCAACTGGGGCTTCCTCCTGGTCCTTTTGCAACCCCAGGCAGGTTGTTTTTCCTGATGACCGATGTTAGCTGACCAATACTCAGGGTATTGGCACAGTTTGGCCACTGAAGGGTGCAGTGCCACCAAACCTGGCAGGGTTTGTCCTTGCAGTCATCGGTGTGCTTTTTGGTCCACCTGCAGCATCCGGTTCGGGAGTTAGCAGCTAGTTAGTGATGTGACCCTCACTGGCTTGATAGTTTCTTGCAGTTTTAGAGTGGTACTTCCCCTCTAGCGGGAGTTCTCTGGTGATTTGCAAAGCCTGGAGGTCCTCTGTTTTTGTGTGTTTTTTTAGAGTTCACCAGTTGTTCAGAAGCTCCTTTGTGGTGATTGTTGGGCCCAGGGTGCAGCAGGCAGGGCTTGGTGCCTTTTCTTTGAAGCAGGAGGTCCACAGTACTCTTGCTTCGAATCTTCTTGATGCTGGTCTTCTTTTGTCCATCAACACTGATTTCCAGGTCTAGGGATGCCCACTAAATATTGTATTTAGTGGGTGATTTATGAAGAACATGGTCATCTACCTTAGTGTGGCTACGCCCACTAAGTGACAACTTCCTGCAGGGAGGGGTCACTTCCCTACACCTTATTGGCTATTTTCCTCCTATCCAAGATGGAAGAAAATGAAATGGAGTGTCCACCTCGCAGGTAGCACCTTAGGAGTGGCGCATGCCAAGTGGGGGCCCTCCTCCTACCCCTTGGTATATTTTCCACCATAGCGCCCACCAAAAGTGGGGGGTTTCAATGGGGGTGGCCATCTGCTGCCAGCAGCAGGCCTGGGGGTTGAGTTTCAAAGGTGCTCACCGCCAGGCCAGTGCACACTCTCATCCCAAGGTTGTAGGTTGGCTGTCTGGTGGTGGGAAGCTGGTTAGAACCAGCCAGCAACCAGGCCAGGGTTGTTTTCTTTTGCAGGGGGCACCTCTAAGGTGACCCTGGGTACATTTAGTTATAAATCTAATACTGGCTCCACTTTGGATTTATCATTCTGAGTTTTTTGATACCAAACAACACAGGGTTCAGACTGGCCATTATGTAGCTGTGAAACTTGTGTTGACCAGTGTCCAGCACATGTATTAAAATGGCTGCTCTGTCTACTCACTATGCCCAAGGTTTGGCAAGGGCACAGTGGGGGCATAGTCCTCATGCATATATGCCCTCACATACAGTATGGTGCACCCTGCCCTAGGGCTGGAAGGCCTGCCAGAGGGGTGACTCACCCATATTGTATGCAGTATGTAGTGGGTATGGCACACAGTAGTGTGCCATGTCGAGTTAGAATTTTAGGTTTGCATCAGGGCACTCAACCTGCAATGGTAGTGCTGGGTGCACTTGAAAGCATGGCCCTAGAAGGTGGCACAATCAGTGCAGCCGTCCTCAGGGGCCTACTCTTAGTACCTCCTGCTATGGGCACCTAAGTGCCATTTACTAGGGACTTCTGGTGGCAGCTAAAGGTGTCTCCAAGTGTGCCAATGCATCACAACAGTTTTAGGGAAAGATATCTGGCCCTCTGGCAGGAGGTCTGAGTTAGCAGGGGCCCTGGGCACTACAATTTTTAGACTACATCATACATCAAATCAAATCAAATCAAATCATTAACATTTATAAAGCGCGCTACTCACCCGTGAGGGTCTCAAGGCGCTAGGGGAAAGAGGGGGTTACTGCTGCTCGAAAAGCCAGGTCTTTAGGAGTCTCCGGAAAGCGGAGTGATCCTGGGTGGTCCTGAGGCTGGTGGGGAGGGAGTTCCAGGTCCTGGCCACTAGGAAGGAGAAAGATCTCCCACTCGCCGTGGAGCGGCGGATGCGAGGGACGGAAGCGAGTGCGAGGCCAGAGGTAGTCAAAGAGTGGGGGCTAACCATGTCAAACATAGGCCTTTTCTCACACGTCTGTCTCAAACGGCCTGAGGAGTACCCCTCCAGGTAGTGGTAGTGGATGCCTTTCTCCACTGAAAGTGCTGCATCATGGAAGCTGCCCAAACTCCTGGAACTGACCACCAGCCTCGGACGACTGACCACTGGGGATGGCAGCCATGTCTGCGGTGGTGCCACTGGCTCAGGATGTCGCAGGGCAGCTGGCGGTGCTTGCGGCGGAGTCAGTCGCGGCGGGCTCTGTGGCATCGGTGCTTGCGGCGGGCTCTGTGGCATCGGTGCTGGCGGTGGGCTCTGTGGCGGCGGTGCTGGAGGTGGGCTCTGTGGCAGCAGTGCTGGTGGCGGGCTCAGTGACTGCGGTGCTGGTGGCGGGCTCTGTGACAGCGGTGCTGGTGGCGGGCTCTGTGGCAGTGGTGCTGGTGGCGGGCTCAGTGACTGCGGTGCAGGTGGCGGCCTCAATGACAGCGGTGCTGGTGGCGGTGCAGGTGGCGGTCTTCTCCGCCATACAGGTTGGCGTTGACAAGGACAGAAGGTGTGACACTGGTCCTATTGTCGGTGCCACCATGCCCTCTCCTGACCTGCCCTTTATTTTCTGCCCCTTTCCCACCTTGGATGGTGGTGCAGCTGTCTTGCCACCATCCCCTTTCGTTTTCCCTGAGCCCTTGGTAGCAGGTGTTTTCTGCTTCTCCCTCCGGGATGTGGGCAACTTTAAAACTTTTGCAGGTGGCGGAATGTCCTTGCCCTCGCTCCGTGGCACACTGGTAGCCCTGTTGGTTGGCACCACTGTGCCTGGTGATGTGGTGGCTGAGGTGCTGGGTTGGGAGCTGGAAAGCCTAGCCCTAGAGGACGGATGGGGGGGTGTAGGGAAGAGGTCAATATTAGCCAGGAAAAGTTTTTTAGACACACTGGGACGGGTAGTTGGAGGGGGTTTTGGGAGTTGAGGAAGAGGTAGTGGTTGTAGGAGGTGTACGTCTGCTGAATTTGGGTGAAGGTGCATGGGCTGGAGGCTGTTGTGAGGTGGATGGCTGTTGGGTGGGTGTGTGCCTGCGTTTGTGTATTTTGGGAGGAGGGCTCACAGACACACTGGGAGAGGACACAGAGGATGTGTGAATGGTAGTGGGGGTGGTGAGTGCACGTGAGCGGTGAGTGGTGATGGGCGTGCTGGTGATGGAGGTAGTGGCTGAAGATGTAGTGCATGCAGGTGTGAGTGGAGACGAGACTGGGAGGTAGGAGGAAGACGTGGAGGAGGGAGACACAGTGGAGGCAGTGGATGTTGGTATGTCTGCATGGGTATGATGCTTGTGTGAGTGCCTGTGGGATGTGTGGTGCTTATGTTTATCTGAGCCACACCCTTGTGTGTTGAGGTGTGTGCATGCTGGTCTGATGGTGTGCTTGGGATAGGCTATGGTACAGGGGATTGGGTCTAGGTGGAGGAAGTTGGAGGGGGGAGGCTGGACACAGGGACAATGGCTGCCATCAGTGCTGAGGCCAGAGCCTGAAGTGCTCTCTGTTGGGCTGCCTGGCCAGAATGAATGCCCTCCAGGTATGCATTTCTTTGTTGCAAATGCCTCTCGACACCCTGGATGGCATTCACAATGGTAGATTGCCCAACAGTGAGGGATCCCAGGAGGTCAATAGCCTCCTCACTGAGGGCTGCAGGGCTGACTGGGGCAGGGCCTGAGGTGCCTAGGGCGAAAGAGATGTCCACTTTCTTGGGTGAGCGACCACGGGACACACGCTGACGGGCTGCTGGGAGGGCAGTGCTGGTAGGGGGTAGTGGCTGTACCTGTTGATGCGGGGGGCTCAGAGGGGCCTGCCACCGAAGGGAGCTCCCATCAGAGGAGGAGTCGCTGTCGCTGCTGTCACCTCCTGTCCCTGCCGTGGAGCTCCCCTCGCCCTCCATCCCACTGGTGGCTTCAGACTCCGTTGTCTCGCCCTCCAGGGCCAAGTGGGCTGCAGATCCCTCCTGCTCCGGTGCCACTGCTCCTCCGCCTGATGATGCTAATTCACACAAGAACAGGTAGACCACAAAAAGGGGGGGAAGACAGAATAAGGACATGTTCAGTGCATGCAATACCACTACCGTTGGCGGGCACTACAGACACAGCATCCCTCTGCACTACGCCATGCACTTATAGTTCCTAGTTTATTCACAGGGCCATGGGGTACAAGGCCTATGCCCGATTGCTGCACACATGGAAGTCACAGGAGCCTGACTAGGTGTAGGTGGCTCTTACCACTGGTGGGGTTGGGGTGCCACATAGCCTACCTTACAATGGGACCTTGCCTACAAAGCTCGCCCTGGCCTAGGGTAACCCACTGCCCACCTCCCCCACCCAGACACCTCGTAATGCGCGCAGAGTCAGATGGATGTGACTGTACTCACCCCCTTGTAGCTGGTGTGATGCCCTCAAGCACCCATCCAACTCCGGATACGCCACCTCCAGGATCCGGAACATCAGGGGGGACATGGTGCGACAGGCACCCCTCCCACGTTGGGAGGCCATCCCCAGCTGGGCCTCCGCCATCTTCTTGCTCCAGCGGCGAATGTCCTGCCATCTTTTCCGGCAGTGGGTGCTCCGTCTGTGGTGGACCCCCAGGGTCTGGACGTACTTGGCGATGGCACGCCAAATACCCTACTTCTGGTGGGCACTGACCTACAGGAATAGTACAGGGGGAAATGAAAAACTTTAACCGTTCGGACCATCACAGTCATTGGCCTACGTTCCCACCTTTGCTCTGACGCACATACACTCACCATCCGCTCATGCAGGGCTCAGTCCCCCCCCATGTATCTTCCATCCACACCACTCCAAACAGGCATTGCCCATGCAGCATGCTCACAGTGTACTCACCTGTTTGTCTGCAGGACCGTAATGTAGCGTGTACTGGGGGAGGACCCCATCCACTAACTTCTCCAACTCCTCCGAAGTGAAGGCAGGGGCCCTTTCCCCAGACACATGAGCCATTGTCGCTTCCAGACTGAGGTCACAGCAGCACTTGCAGTGTAGGTCCTCTCCTGTTGAAGGTCAGGTATCAAGTGAGTGTACAGATAGAAAATGGCGGTCACATCTGCGGCGGGGCGTACCGTCACCGCCGGTGTACATCGTCATTGGCTCCTGGGACCCATAGGGTCCAATGTTAACCAATGCAGGATTGCGCCGCAGTCTTCGACCGCCTACCGCGACGGTGTAGAACGCCAGCGCAGTTACCTCATATCCCCTTGTCCCACCTTACAGGTCAGGCAGCCGCCATTTCAGGGGGCCACATGGCATTAATAATAAATGCGTCACACATATCTAGGCCTTGCATACACACAGTAACAGGCACATTGCAGATTAATAAATGTGTGCAAATGACATTTTGTAATACCTCAGGGTTGGCTGACTCTCTGATCGCTGTTCTCCTCCATAGGGCACGTCCGCTGGAGCAGTTGATGAGATGGCGGCATCCTCCGGTGTACAGCTGGTGGACCTGTCGACAATGGAAGAGAGACACGTTATAGTCACCTACAGACTCGATCGTGCAACAATCCATGAACTGTGAGCCCAGTTGGAGCCAGACCCAATGTCAGCAATCCGCCATCCCACAGGGATACCCCCTTTAGTGCAGGTCCTGTCAGTACTCCATTTCCTGACAAGTGGGTCTTTTCAAACAACAGTGGCCATTGCATCAGGGATGTCCCAGCCAATGTTCTCAAACGTGTTGTCCAGTGTTGTCTGCCCTGCTGAAAAACATGCTCAGCTACATCATTTTCCCTCAGGTGGAGAATTTGCCTACAGTGAAAGTTGACTTCTATGCCCTGGGATATATCCCCAATATCATAGGTGCCATTGATGGGACACATGTGGCCTTGGTACCCCCCGCAGGAGTGAACAGATGTACAGAAACCAGAAGAGCTACCATTCGATGAATGTGCAGATGGTGTGTTTGGCAGACCAGTACATCTCCCATGTGAATGCCAAGTTTCCTGGCTCAGTGCATTGTACTTACATTCTGAGGAATAGCAGCATCCCTTATGTGATGGGGCAACTCCAGAAGCACCGTGTGTGGCTAATAGGTGAGGACAAGGACCCTGTACCCTGTGAATAGTTGTCTGGGGTTGCCCCTAAGGGTTAGTGTGTGTCTAACAGTTGTCCCTCGACATTTGCAGGTGACTCTGGGTACCCCCAACCTGTCATGGCTACTGACCCCAGTAAGGAATGCCAGGACAAGGGCAGAGGAACGCTACAATGAGGCACATGGGCGATCTAGGAGGATTATAGAAAGAACCTTCGGCCTCCTGAAGGCCAGGTTCCGGTGCCTCCATATGACAGGTGGTTCTCTGTACTACTCACCAAAAAAGGTGTGCCAGATCATCGTGGCCTGCTGTATGCTGCACAACCTGGCTTTGCGACGACAGGTGCCATTTCTGCAGGAGGATGGTCCAGCTCGAGGTCTTGTGGCAGCTGTGGAGCCTGTGGACAGTGAAGAAGAGGAGGCAGAAGAAGAGGATATCGAAAACAGAAACAACGTTATCCAGCAATACTTCTAGTGAGACACAGGTAAGAAGATATCACTGCCTCACACATCTCATACAATTGTTTGACCTATCATAAGTCTGTCACTTTCACCCAGTGTATGGACCCTGACTTGTCACTTTGCCTTTCCATTTAACAGATGTGAGTCCCACTGTGTGACCTCTGCTATATTACCTCGTGGACTAGAGCTGTGTTACATCGGTATGTTGACAATAAAATTGACATTGCTTTGTGCAAATAAGTGGAGGGGTTGTAAAATGGTCAGGGGTGATGGTGGAGGAATGTCCATGGCAGTGTCCAGTCTATTTGGTTCACAGGTGCATTGTCCAAAGGGGCATAGAAAGTGGAGCTAGGGCAGTTTAAGGATGGACAGGGTGACAAAGTGGGACAGAAGCATGACATTCAGGGTGGTCTCATTTCCTGACAGGGGTCTTGGCATTGTTCTCTGTCTTGTTCCTGGATCTCAGGGACTGTTTGCGGGGTGGTTCTCCATCTGCAGGGGGTGGGGTGCTGGTGTCGTGGTCCTGTGGCGGTGCCTCCTGCCCACTAGCGCCGGCAGAGGTGGTAGGCTGTTCATCATCCAGGCTAGTGTCAGGGGCCCCTTGTTGTGCCACAGTGTCCCTCCTGGTGTTGACAAGGTCCTTCAGCACCCCAACAATGGTGACCAGGGTGGTGTTGATGGACTTGAGTTCCTCCCTGATCCCCAGATAGTGTTCCTCCTGCAGCCGCTGGGTCTCCTGAAACTTGGCCAGTACCGTTGCCATCATCTCCTGGGAATTATGGTACACTCCCATGATGTTGGAGAGTGCCTCGTGGAGAGTGGGTTCCCTGGGCCTGTCCTCCCCCTGTTGCACAGCTGTCCTCCCAGTTCCCCTGTTTTCCTGTGCCTTTGTCCCCTGAACCGTGTGCCCACTGCCACTGCCCCCAGGTCCCTGATTTTCTTGGGGTGGTGGGTTTGCCTGGGTTCCCTGTAGTGGTGGACACACTGCTGCTTGATGTGTCCTGGGGACAGAGGGGTGGGCCCGCTGTGTGGGTGTGTGCTGGTGTTTCCTGAGGGGACGAGGCTATATGGTGGCATGTGCCAGTGTCAGGGAAACCGACTGTCCCAAGGTCCCAGATTGGCCGGGCTGGTCATCTTGATCCAGTTGGACAGAGCTGCTGTCATCACTGTGGGCCTCTTCTGTGGGGGGGAGTGGACATGTCTGGAACCTCCTGTCCGGTGACGTTGGGTAGTGGTCCTGCAGGGGTGTAGAGGCATGATTATTGCATCTGTGTGTGCCATTGTGTGCAATGGGTGAGTGACCCTGTACTCCAGTACTTGCATTCTTGTCTATGACATTGTGTGATAATTGGTTTGGGGTCTGTGTGGGTGTCTGTTGTGGAAATGCTTTGGTGATGGGTGTCCATGCTTTGGTGTTGCATGCAGGGCTTGGTGTTGGGATGGGTGGGTTGTGATAGTGGGACATTTGTGAGGTGTTGGAGTGATGGGGGTGAGGGTGAGGGTGGGGGTATGTGATAGCATGCAGGTAGGGTGGGAGATGTAATATATCAGAGTTGACTTACCAGAGTCCATTCCACCTGCTACTCCTGCGAGGCCCTCAGGATGCAGTATAGCCAAGACTTGCTCCTCCCATGTTGTTAGTTGTGGGGGGGGAGGTGGGGGCCCGCTGCCAGTCCTCTGTACTGCAATCTGGTGTCTGGAGACCATGGAACACACCTTCCCCCGTAGGTCGTTCCACCTCTTCCTGATGTCATCCCGTGTTCTTGGATGCTGTCCCACTGCGTTGACCCTGTTGACAATTCTGCACCATAGCTCCATCTTCCTAGCAATAGATGTGTGCTGCACCTGTGATCCGAATAGCTGTGGCTCTACCCGGACGATTTCCTCAACCATGACCCTGAGCTCCTCCTCAGAGAACCTGGGGTGTCGTTGAGGTGCCATGAAGTGGTGTGGGTGATGTGAGAGGTGGTGTCGGTTGTGATGTGTGAGGGGATGTGTTTGTGTGTGTTGTCTGAGGTGCGTGGATGGCGTGTGAGTGATGGTGTTGTGTGCCTGTGGATGCTAGTGTTGTTTCTGGTGGTGTCTCTCTCTGGCCTTCTTTCTCAATTCTGGTAGTAAGGGTTTGTGGGTGATGTGGGTGTGTGTTTTATATTGGATTGGGTGTGTGGGAGTGGTGTGTGTATGTGTATCAGGTGTGTGTATTTTGATTTGTCCAATGTGGTTGTGTTTTGTAAATGTGTGTGTATTTTGAGCGTGGCGGGGTGTGTACCGCCAATGGAATATCGTGTGGATTCGTGGGTCGTGATAGTGTGGGCGTACTCCTGTTGGCGTGACGGTGGAGGTTTTGTTATTGCAAGTTTATCACTGACCTTTGGTGTGGCGGACTTGTGTGGGTGTCTGGATTTTGGCGGATTCCGAGCTGTGGGTTGTAATAGCTGTAGCGGAATTCCGCAGCGGTGTGTTGACAGTCTTCTGCACGGCGGTACACAGGATTTACCGCCAATGTTGTACTTCTTAAGGAAGTCACTCCAGCACAAAATTCTCAAGTCTTGGATTGTCTTTGAGGGGCATTACACTTTGTAAAAATGAAAATGTCTGATATTACGACAGTGTTTGGGGGCACTGAATTATAAGCAAAATCCTGAAGTATTGGTTTGACTCTGAGGGGCATTATAAGTGAAAATGGTTGACATGACTACAGTGGTTTGGGCATTGAGTGACCATAAGCAAGACTTTATTTTCCACCTATCTAGATTATTTGCTGAATTTAGGGCCCCAGCATTGTAGCTAAGTCACACCTAGAAAATAGAGGGAGTAATACTGACAGAGCATAAGGAAACAATCATGTCTGAAAGTGATGGACCTTAAGCCTGATAATGATCCAATTATAGTCTGACAGACACCTGTCCATGATCAATATCAATGTTAAAAATATTAGCAAGGCCGTAGAAGAAATGTTAATGAAAGTTGTGCCATCACTGTTACTTTACATTTTACATTTACATTAATATTTGCCTAGATTTGATCCAGGTAGTAGAACATTTGCAAATGTATGTAGGCTAGCTTACAAGTAGGATTTGAAGGATTAAGCTGTAACTACCCTCAACAAAGAGAAGTCTATGGTTCTTTTAGTTAAGAATTTAAGTTTGAAAGTAAAATTTTGGTCCCATTCTATCAGTTGGGTAAAAATTTTGTAATGTCACTGTGAGAGGTTGGTTGTTATAAAGACTAGACTGCGCGGGTTTCCTTATATTAAAAGGTATGATTTATTTGGTTGAATAGAAATCAGTCTTATGTGAAAGGTTTTTATGGCTGATAGATCGTTGCGTCTTCTCCCTCTTGAGGACAGCTCGCATCTTCTTCCTCTTTCTCTTCTCTCTCTCTCTCTCTCAGGACCTCGCGGGAAGCGTGTGGGGAAAAAGAATATAGTACGGGTAAGTGTGGGATAGAGGTTTTGGCGGCTTTTCCGTTCGGCTTCCCGGGGTCAGCGGTCATCTTCCAGGGTTTCTGCCGGTCCCGATCCCGGCAGCGTTTTGTTCCTCCACGAGGCAGAGTCTTCTTTGGTTGTCTCGGCGTCTTCTCTCTCTACAAGCTCCGGTGTCTCCCAGCTCCTATTCCCGGTGTCGCGCTCCTGAAGGGAAGGAAGCAGTCTTTTAAATCCCGTCAACTCCAGCGGTTGTGATCGGCAGCCAATGTCAGCGCTGTGATCCTGGGCTAGCTCCAGTGCAACAAAGGCAGAGTCAGCACAAGTCGGGGAAATGTGTGGGTCGGAGTGAAAAAACCCATCACATACACTCCCCCTAGAGAGCGTCTGCCAATGACGCTCAGGCACGGGATGACGAGAAAGAAAATCGGCACTGAGCAGGGTCCGACCAGGGGAGTGAAGCACCTGGAAAGAGAAAGGTTGCAGAGAAAGGAACCATCGCAGAATTCTTGGGTTGGTATCTTTGTGACGAGCAAACCAGGTGAGAGGGGCATGATCGGTCACGAGAGTAAAGGAGCGGCCACTGAGATAATAACGGAGGGACTCGATGGCCCACTTAATAGCCAGACACTCTTTCTCTATAGTCGGATAATGCAATTCCCGGGGAAGTAGCTTTCTACTGATGTAGAGGACGGGACGGATAGAACCATCAGGCTGTGGCTGTGACAATACAGCCCCTAACCCCACTCCGGAAGCGTCAGTCTGTAAACAGAAGGGTTTAGTGAAGTCAGGACAACATAAAACGGGGTCCGTAGAAAGGGCATGTTTGAGTTGGAGAAAGCTATGCATACAGGCTTCTGACAAAGCAGTAAAGGTTTTCGGGGATGTATTTTTCAGGAGGTTAGTAAGGGGTGCAGCAATGGTAGAAAACCCAGGTATAAATAGTCGGTAGTACCCGACGAGACCTAGAAAGGCACGAACGTCTTTTTTCGAGGAGGGAACCGGTATATGTTGTATAGCCTCCACTTTCTCAATTTGGGGACGGACCTGCCCCTGTCCTAAGATGTAACCCAGATATCGTATAGTCGTGCATCCCAGTTTACATTTCTCTGGATTGGCGGTCAGGTGGGCTTCTCGTAATGCCTGTAAAACCGCGGCTAGGTGTTGGAGGTGGTCAGACCATGTTTCACTAAATATGACAATGTCATCTAAGTATGCAGCTGCATACTGGAAATGGGGGCGTAAGACCACATCCATCAATCTCTGAAAGGTGGCGGGAGCTCCATGTAACCCAAAGGGTAGTACGGTAAAGTGATATAACCCGGAAGGTGCTGCAAAGGCGGTTTTCTCTCGGTCTGTTTTGGCCAAAGGAATCTGCCAATACCCTTTTGTTAGATCTAGGGTAGACATAAATTTGGCATGACCTATCCTCTCTAATAATTCGTCTATTCGTGGCGTAGGATATGCATCAAAATAAGTGAGTTTGTTGACTCTTCGGTAGTCCACACAAAACCTGGTGGTCCCATCCGGTTTGGGTACCAATACCACCGGAGAGCACCAGGGACTATTGGAAGGCTCAATAATACCTGTTCGTAACATGTTTTGCACTTCTTGTTCCATAACTGCTTTCTTAGCCTCGGGGATTCTGTATGGCCTTTGTCTCGCAATTGCCTCACTTTTTGTGCGGATGTTATGTTCGGTTAAATTAGTATGACCAGGTTGTTGGGAAAAAACATCGGTATAGGATTGAACCATCTGAGTGAGGGTCTTTTTATATTGGTTTAATAGGTTGGCGTTGATCTATGGTGAGTCTACTTTTGGGTTTCGGGAGGGACCAAAAAAGGGAAATGGAATGTCGTCCCTATGATCGGTTGTGATGTAAAGGAGTTTCTGTGTATCTTCTGTCTCCTGCCATTTTTTTTAACAGATTGATGTGATAAATCTGATCTATATGGGGTCTGTGTGGAAGGGCTAATCTATATATTGTGGGATTGATCCGTTCAAGTACTTCATAGGGTCCTTGCCATCGGGCCAGAAAATTTATATCCGCTGCTGGGGAGGAGGACCAATGCCTTGTCCCCAACCTCAAGAGTACGAAGTACACTTCTAGAATTATGGTATTTCTTTTGTCTTTCCTGAGCTTCTCGTAGGTTATCATGTGCCCTATCCCAAACTGTCTGTAAATGCTCTTTTAATTCTTTCGTGTATGTCAGAAGTTCCTTCATTTTCTCCTCTGTCTCTTCCCACTGTTCTACTAACATGTCCAGGAGAGTACGAGGGGTTCGTCCAAACAATAGCTCATAGGGACTATGTCCAAGGGAGGATTGAGAGTGAGTACGAATTGCGTAGAGTACAAGGGGCAACTTTTTCTCTCAATCCTTTCCGTCCTCTGCAACACTTTTCCTAAGCAACGACTTAATAGTTCGATTATACCGTTCCACCAGACCATCGGTTTCGGGGTGGTATACGGAGGTTCTAATTTGCTTTATTCCCAATACTTTACATACCTCTCCCATAAGTCGGGACATGAATGGGGTACCTTGATCAGTCAAGATCTCTTTAGGGAACCCAACCCGTGAAAAGAACTCAATCATAGCCTGAGCAACTACCTTGGTGTGCATACTTGGGAGGGGTATTGCCTCAGGGTATCGAGTGGCATAGTCAACTAGTACTAGGATATATTGCCTACCCCGAGTGGAAGTAATGAGAGGACCAATGATGTCCATTCCCACCCGAGAAAATGGGGTTTCTATAATAGGGAGGGGTTGTATCGGGGCTGGGGTTTGGAAAACTGGATTATACAGTTGGCATTTTTGACAACTTTGACAGAATTGTCGTATTTTCCCATATATACTGGGCCAGTAAAACCATTTAAGGATCGCCTCCTCAGTCTTATCCCGTCCGAGATGCCCTTCTCCTGTTCCCCCATGTGCTACCTGCAGTACTTGTATTCGATAGCTGTGCGGGACTACCAATTGTTGTTGTGAGTTGTCACCAGCCTGGGGTTTCCTATACAACAGATCGTTATGAATGAGAAATGAGGGTCCTGCTCCTGTACTCTCGTTACTAAGTGCTTTTTCCCACGCATTTTTCAGGGTAGGATCCTCTCTCTGACTTCGTCTAAAGTCACTCGCTACGGTATATACCTTTCTCGAGACTTCTGCTTCTTCTTTGTTCCCACAGTTCTCTTCCCAGTGCAAATGTCTCTGATTTCTTTTCTGTCTTCTACTCAAGTGAGATTTGAGGGGACGAGTGTCGGCCATCTCCGTATCTTGTGGTATCTCGTCCCACCATTTCCTCATGGTGTGTTCCTCCCCAGCTTTGTTTAATAATTGCGTAAAGGCCGTGTAATCAGTCCCAATGATAATGTCTTATTCGATAGATGTGGTAACACCCCGACCCTGAGGGGTTCTTCCTCACCCCTCCATTGAAATGTAATCATAGCGACGGGATAATATGATTGGTCTCCATGGACGCAGGCGATTAACACATGGGCCTGGGACACGGTTTGTTTCGGACTCACCAGATCTTGTCTTATCACACTCTGACTGCAACCCGAGTCCACCAGAGCCACTCTCTCCTGGCCGTTCAAAAGGATAGGTAAAGTATATGTGGGTGTGGCCTCCCCAGCCCAGAAGACCCTTCCTTTAGTAACTCCAATTTCCATTGGTTCCTCTACATCCTTCTTTTGTGGACAGAACCGGGCAATATGACCCCATTCTGAGCAATTATAACATTGCGGTCCATTTGTGGGATATGGGGATGGATTCGGATGGGGTATGCGGCTTCGTTCTGATTCGTGAGAAACCGGGTGGCGAGGTGGTAGACCCTTCCCCGGTCCTGAGCGCATAGCAGCTGGTATGGGGTTCCTGCTGGTAGCGGCTTTAAATTCGGGGCTCCTGTGAAAAGCACATGCCAATTCAATGGCTGTTTCATGTTTTGCCCGGGATGTTGGCGAACCCAGTTTCTTGTGGAAGAGGGCAGGGCATCCAGGAATTGTTCCAGTACTACGACATCGAACATCTCTTCCCTGTTTCTCTCTGTGGGTCGTAGCCATCGCCCTGCAGCGTGTTGAACCCGATAATACAAGGTACGAGGGTTCTCCGGTACCAGCCATTTCATGTGTCTGAACTTATGTCGGTAACTTTCACTATCCAGGCCCACTCTTTCCAGTATAGTCTTTTTTATGTCTTTATACGGTAAGTTACCTGTAGGGTTTATTGCCTGATAAGTCGCCTGTAATTGTCCGGTTAATAGGGGAGCAATATGTTGACCCCATTTATCTTCGGGCCAATTGGCGGAGCTAGCTACCCTCTCAAAATTCAGGAAGAAGGAGTCAGGATCCTCCTGTTCCTGATATTTTTGAAGTACACTGCTGGGCACGTTAGGGTGTACCTTCGTGTGTGCGATAGTTTCTGTTAACTTACTTATGGCAGTTTCGTGGACAAGTTGATTGTTAGCCATAATTGTGGCCTGGTCTTAAGCGCGGTTTGCAGTGCATCTCTCTCATCCTTGGCCTCCTTCATTTGTTGCTCCCACATTAACTAAAGATGGCGCTGCCCCTCTGCAAGTTGGGCGATAACATCAGCCATAGTTGGTTTTTCCTCCATATCCCACTTCTGACACCACTTTGTGAGAGGATGGTTGTTATTAAGACTAGACTGCGCGGGTTTCCTTATATTAAAAGGTATGATTTATTTGGTTGAATAGAAATCAGTCTTATGTGAAAGGTTTTTATGGCTGATAGATTGTTGCGTCTTCTCCCTCTTGAGGACAGCTCGCGTCTTCTTCCTCTTTCTCTTCTCTCTCTCTCTCTCTCAGGACCTCGCAGGAAGCGTGTGGGGAAAAAGAATATAGTACGGGTAAGTGTGGGATAGAGGTTTTGCTGGTTTTCCTTCCCTCTCTCTCTTTCCCTAAGTATCTTTCTCTGGTCTTTTCTTTTCTTTCTCTCCCTTATTCTTCACTGGTTCTCTTGTTCTGTTCCTGTCCTTGTTGTCTTCCTTTCTTATCGTTTTCTTCTTTTTCCCTTTCTCTGTTTTCTGTCTTCATATAATTCAGTATATCTCTCCTTGCTGTCCTTTCTCTTCCTCCCTCTCCCGTCTGTCTTGCTTTCTTCTCAGTGTGCCCGTTTCGTGCCCACCCCTTTCTTCCCCGTGTTCCCCGTGTTGTTCCCTTTTGTGACCCCTTTTCTCCCTCCTTTCCGCACCTCCCGCCTCCCGCCCGGTTTTCCTTGTCCCTCACCCCGTACCTGGAGAGGCCACGCTTCTCCTGAAGCGTGGCGGCTTTTCCGTTCGGCTTCCCGGGGTCAGCGGTCGTCTTCCAGGGTTTCTGCCGGTCCCGATCCCGGTAGCGTTTTGTTCCTCCACGAGGCAGCGTCTTCTTTGGTTGTCTCGGCGTCTTCTCTCTCTACAAGCTCCGGTGTCTCCCAGCTCCTATTCCCGGTGTCGCGCTCCTGAAGGGAAGGAAGCAGTCTTTTAAATCCCGTCAACTCCCGCTGTTGTGATCGGCAGCCAATGTCAGCGCTGTGATCCTGGGCTAGCTCCAGTGCAACAAAGGCAGAGTCAGCACAAGTCGGGGAAATGTGTGGGTCGGAGTGAAAAGACCCATCACAGTCACTTAAGGATGAAAGTAAAAAATAGAAATGTAGTAGTTACTTCAGAACTGTGACGGGGAAAAAGATGGGGTCGCCTCTTCTGTTAGCACTGGCTGCAGACCTCTGTGTACTAAAGATTAACTCCAGAAATTGAGTTGAGTAGGTTCTTTATTGGAGAGCATCCCATCCATAGCACATAGCTTCCAAGTTCAACAGCAAATTACTTTACATTATTCTAATAGGTTTACATAAACAATCTGCATTCTCTCATTTATAAGTAAACACCACATGTTACTGGAGGAAACTGGCATTGTACAACCTGATGATAATGAGGCATACTTTATAGATTACCACACCCTGGTATGTGTGCTTAAGTGGGAAATTCCTGGTGTGTCTCCATATGCAGACAGCACGTTGGCATACCTGACTGTATCAAAGCAGTCAGTCACAAGAATGCCATTACCCTTTAGAAAGCATTGGTAAAAATCATGGTGATTCCTTGGTGACTATACATATTTCAAGGTATCATCCACCTTGTGCCATGCTCTGTGTTTAAGGAACTGTATTGTATGATGTGCTTTCTACTGCCGGCTAGATAACGTTGGCTACTTTTAAATTGCCATCTGACTAGAATGGGATGGCTGTTCCGGGTTTGGGTGTTATCACTTGGTGGCCCAACTGCAGTATCTGCTACAATGATTAAACATTATTCCAAATAGGTAGGATTCCTTGCTAAGAAGGGAGTTGACAGATGTCCTGAATTTCCCACCTCACAGGGAGGACTCATCCCCTTTTTTGTTTCATTAATGTCCTCATCCAGGCACAGAATGGTTAAGAGAGTGATAATATGTACCCCTGAGGTGGTATTTGGGGTCTTCAGCACTTTTATGTCACCGAGAAATGTGACAGGTATCCTGTAATGGATAGAAGGAGAATGCTATACAATGGGTGATCTATGCACTGACAAACATATTTTAGATTTTGAAGAGACGCAATGCAATTTTAGGGTTTATTTTTGACATATGCTCAACTGTTTGAGACTGCATATTTTACATAGGATGGATTTTACTTGAGGAGCTCTATTCACTAGGGAATGGTGGCAGAGCTAATTTGTTGCTTGAAGGGGCTCTCTGTACCTTTTCTTTTCAGAAATCGAATGAAAATATTTTTAAAAGAAATGCTCAGTCACAATTCCCTTAGAGTAGTGTATTATGCATCTTCCCTGGGTGATCACCTCCTTCTGCTTCTCTTAGCATTTATACAAAGGCAAGTCTCAAATGATCTTTTTTCTGCCTTCACTCACTCTTCAGCTACAATGCCAGATATCTAACCATCTTACAGCCATCAGCCACTGGACTGCCAAGCTTTGCTCATGCACCAACATTGATTAACTTTACTGCTATGCCTCCATCACCCTCCTCTCATCTTCTTCCCCCAGATGTCCTCACACTCTCCCATACAGCAAGTATGGTGGAGTACCCTGTTCAGCAAACCCTCATTCTGCCTGATCTATCGTGAGTGGGGACAGTGCTGGATTAAACCCTGTGGAGGCCCGTAGGCAGTCAAAATTTCACGGCCTGGGACCCCCCTTGCAAATTATCTTCGAATACATTTTAAATTTTACCAACCAACAATTTTGGTTGCTGACATTCTGGGTCTACTTGTCGGGGTTCTCAAAGGCTCTTGTGAATATTCTACTAGGGTCTGGAGTCGGCTGGAACTTGTGACACACTAACTCACCAAAAGCTTTGTTTCTTTAGGTTACAGTCACTACATTTTACTGAGTACTGCCAACAAATATCCTAATGTGTAAGACAGAGAAGAAATAATTTCTGACCCAAAATGGCGGTTTTTAAAATATCTGATTGGGATAACAATTAAAAATCTATTTGTTTAACAATACATTTTAATTCAAGTTTACTCATTTTTTTCATTAAATTTATATAAAATGCTAAAATAAAAAATAATGTATTTAAACATTCTTTATTATTAATATTATTAAGCTATTTTCACAATTTTGACACTTGTTGATAATTTACTTTAACACTAGAGGTGCTATTATTCAATATGTAAAAAATCAACAACCTAAACCTTCAAGTTTCCAGCCTTAAAATAGACCCAAAGTGGCGGTCATTAGGGGTACTCTGTAAAATGTAGTGAATCTACTGGAGGTTTCTTGTGCGTGCTCTAATGGGATGCCATTGAACTAAGTAGTGTGCACGTCAGCTGCTAGCTGGAGATGACCATTACTTCTGTACATTACACGTAAATAGTTTGCATCAAATTATTTTACAAACTGACAGAAGATGAGCTTTTAAGAGACAAAGGCCCTCATTTTAAACATGGTGAGATGCCCCGCTGACAATCGTGCTGACGGTCGACGGAAGACCGCCAGTGGCGGCGGCAGGCATCCCGCCATATAATGAGGCCTAGAGCCTCACTGCCATTAATGGCGGCGAGGGCCATGTTGGCTGTCGGTGGCAGGGGTGGATGCTGCTCCACCCTCACCGCCACGTCAGTCCAGACACCGCCACGCATATAATGATGCAGTCATAGGCGTGGCGGTGTATGGAGACACAGCGTTGCCAATGGAGCAGCATTCTAGGAGTGCGTTCCATCCCGGAGCAGCGTCACAAAACAGGTAAGTGCTGCCCGAGAGGGAAGGGGGAGAAAGGGGTGTGTGTTGAGTGAGTGCGTTCATGGGGGGGTGTGTGTGTGTTTGTGAAGGGGGATGTGTGTCTGCGTGTATGAATGCATCTGTGTATGTCTATGTATGTGTTTATGTGTATTTGTGGGTTGGGGGTTGGGGGGCCTAAACGGAGGTGGGGTGGTGGGAGATGGTAAGGAGGGTTTGGGGAAGGCCTACAGGGTGATCAGGGGGAGGAGGGGTAGGGTGGGGGATATCGGGGTGGGGAGGTGTCTGGGGGGGCATTTGGGGATTGTGGCAGTGGGGGGGGGCTAGTGTGTCACATACTGGTGACAGGAATGACACAGGAATGGAAATCCCTGGTGAAAATGGGATCATTATCCCACCGGTGGTCTAGGCTCCACCACTGGGTCGAAAGTGACTACTGTCGGCTCGGCGGTCGATTCAGGCCTGGCGGTGGGTAGTAGTGAACTGGCTACAAAGCTGCCAGTTCACTACTGTTATCTTTATATGGCGGTCTGCACCGCCATGCCATCGGGGGTAATTACCGCCGGCGGTGCGGTCATTATCGCCATGTTCTAAATGAGGGCCAAAGTGTTATGTGAATCTGATGTCTATGGTTTATGTACTTTAAGTTGTTAATGACTATATTACAATAATACAGTATTTTCTCTACAGAGTCTTTAATGTAAAGTTTTTGTTCCTTTGAGTTGCTTCATATTTTTCTATCTTTTGGAAACAATTTAAGAAAGCTGGATTGTAATTTTCTTTCAAGATCACGTCGATATTATTTTGATCCATTGTGCAGGGCCCTAAAAGGAGTGGGGCTCATAGGCCGGTGCCTACTTTGCCTATTTGGTAATTTGGCACTGAGGCCCTCATTTTGAACATGGCAGGATGCCCCGCCGACAACCGTGCTGACGGTCGACTGAAGACTGCCAGTGGTGGCGGCAGGCATCCCACCATATAATGACGCCTGGGGCTTCACTGCCATTGATGGCGTTGAGTGCCACCATGTGCCAGGCTGGCAGTCGCTGGCAGGAATGGATGCTGCTCCACCCTCAACGCCATGTCAGTCCAGACACCACCACGCCTATAATGATGCAGTCATAGGTGTGGTGGTGTATGGAGATGCGGTGATGCCGGTGGGGCAGCATTCTATGAGCCCGTTCCGTCCCAGAGGAGCACCACGGAACAGGTAAGTGCTGCTCGAGAGGAAAGGGAGGGTGTTGAGTAAGTGAGTGTGTGCACGGGGTATGCGTGTGTGTTTTTGAAGGGGGATGTGTGTATGTCTATGTATACGTGCAAGTGTACTTGGGATTTGGGGGGCCTTAACATAGGTGGGGAATGGTGAGGGGGGTTTGGGGAAAGCCTACAGGGTGATCGGGGGAAGGAGGGATAGGGTGGAAGATATCAGGGTTTGGGTGGCGTGTGGTGGGGTGTCTGGGGGGATATTTAGGGGTTGTGGCAGTAGGAGGGGGGGAATAGCGTGTTACATACTGGTGACAGGAATGAGGATTCCTGTCACCAGTATGCTTTCCACCAGGGATTACTTGGCAGGGTAACCCACCAGGAAATCCCTGGTGAAAATGGGATCATTATCCCACCGGCGGTCTAGGCTTCACAGCCAGGTTGAAAGTGGCTACCGTCGGCCCAGCGATCGATTCATGCCTGGCAGTGGGTAGTAGTAAACTGGCTGCTTTGCCTCTCAGAAAATAGAAACACTGCAATAGAATTGAATTAGTAATTCATCTTGCTCAAGCATTTTAGAGGAAAGTTTAAAATAATTTGATAAAATTATTCCCAAAGTTAAAGTTATGCAGCACACATTCCAAATAATGCCAGTCAAATCTGCCAAATGCCTTTTCTGAACCCAAAAATATAATTGAGGTGGTATGGAATTATGATTCTGTAGGACAATAATTTTAAGGAGGAGCCCTATGCTTTCACTACAATGGCTCCCTTTCATAAAACCACAAATACCTTTTGACAACAAGTTTAGTTAGTCTGATATCCATGAACCATGAACGGAAAGAATATATTTATCTTGCTGTGTTTTGGCATTAATAAAGTACCTTCTCTGTCACCTTTTTCGCTCTGTCTATATATATGTCAAAATTCACTTAGGACATTGCATGATTTGGTTTATGAAAGGCGATTCAGGTTGGCTTCTTTGTAATCAAACTGTGTGCAGGGACCATGGAGAACGTGGCAAACAATGAGCTGGAGGTTTTAGGGGGATGCAATATCTCATAATTCAACATGATTTCATTCCTATCTGTTGGAAATGGCACTTTCTGCAAGGTCACCCCAAATGTTTTGCCTTTCTCCTCTACTTGTCTGATCCCGTTTTTGCTGGCTTTAGGACTCTGTGCACTTTACCTCTGCTAACAGTGCTAAAGTGTCTGCGCTCTCTCCCCTAAAACATGGTAACATTGGCTTAGCCCTAAGTGGCTTATTTAATTTACTTTTAAGTCCCTACTAAAGTGCACCACAGGTTCCCAGGACATGTAAATTGAATGCTACTTGTGGGCCTGCAGCACTGATTGTGCCACCCACTTAAGTAGCCCTATAACCATGGCCCAGGCCCACCATTGCAGAACCTGTTTGTGCAGTTTTACACAGCCATGTCGACCTGGTAAAATAAAACTTTTCTCAGGCCCAAACCTTCCCTTTTTAGGTAGGCCCCTGACATCCCAGAGGGCAGGGTGCAATGTATTGAAAAGGCAGGACATTGGGCATGTTCAAGATAGTGCCTGTGTGGTAACGAACCAGCAGAGCTCTGCTCTCTGCCTGCGGTTATTGGTGGAGCCGTGCTGTCCCGACGAGCAGACACCATTCACATGAGAGCAGGAGAGTGGAGGGACAAGGAGGGGCTGCTTTATCATTGGTGAGGCAGCCCCGCACCTTCATGTCATGTTTTGCTGCTGAATGCCTCGGCCCAGCTGTATAAAAGATGGCACCAGGTGGTGATCGGCAGCGGGGCTTGATTTGTGCTGCGGAGTGCTGCATGGTGCCCTTCAATGCTGCCGTCCGGCCTCCCAACCATGCTGTGGCCCGCTGGCACCACATCCGAGAATCATGCACCACAACTGACAAGGCACCCCTGGTGGGTGTTTCGAACCAGCGGTGGCTGGGTGATGCGCCTAGCCTGAGGCGGTGACAGAGGGCCTAAGAGACATGGATGGGCCTGCAGGGGCGCATTGCATACTGACTCCAGGATGCCTTGGAGTGGCTGACGCGACAGCTCACTGGAGTGGGCTTGCAGAGCCAGTGAGGACCCACATTGGAACAATTGAAATGGAGCAGATCCATGGTTGGCCCTCTGATTTTAGCACGACCGCAAGCTTGGACGACGGCGTCAGGGAGACCAGATCCTCGGGGCCTGCGCACGTTCCCAACATGTCCACCACTAGACAGCTCCAAAGCTCCGATAGAAATATCACAGAGCCTGAGAGAGTCGAAGTGGGGAAAAGGGGATTAGGTAGGGAACAGCTGGGAAGGAGACCTGTAGGAAGCAAAAGGTTAAACAACACAATATTAAGATATAATCACATTGAGTTTCATAAAAACTCTCTGTTGAATCTAGGGCTCAATGATACTCAGAACATTAAATAACACTCTGTTGAATCTAAGGTTCAATGATATTCGGAACATGAAATAACACTCTGTTGAATCTAGAGTTCAATGATACTCGGAACATGAAATAACACTCTGTACTGAAGAAACTTGAATGCCCTAGAACTAGACTCCAACTAGACCTCGAAAAATCTAGGTACCTAAAAAATTCAAGAAAGGATTAATACAATGTTTCATATGGGCTCTTCATGAAATGTCACATACCGTCTAGGAGTACAAGAACCTTCTAGAATAATGTTTCAGAACATACACTGCATTTTTAACATGAGGACAAAACAATCTGAAACATTCCCTGGAAAACTATTGGAATAGTACTAGGGACTTATTATGCACAAAGAAAGTCACATTTTGAGTTTAGCATCTTCACAGGAAATCCATTGGCTCAGGATAAATGTGTGTACTTCAACAAACATTACACATCAAAGTTTTTACTTGCCATGATTTGATCGTGCAAACTGTTGCCAATCTGAACACCAAGTTTTACAGGCAGGAAATGAATCGCGCACACTGCTGATTCTAACAAGAATATGTAAATGCCATGAAATGATCGCGCAAGACTTTGCTGATCTGAACACCAAGATTTACATGCAGGAAATGAATCACGCACACTGCTGATTCTAACAAGAATATGTAAATGCCATGAAATGATCGCACAAGCCTTTGCCGATCTGAACACCAAGTTTTACTTGCGGGAAATGAATTGCACACACTGACGATTAAAACAAGAATATGCAAATGCCATGAAATGATCTTGTGTGCCGCCGCCGATCTGAAGACCAGGGTTTACATGTAGTAAATGAATTGCGCAAACTGCCGATTCAAACAAGAATATGCAAATGCCATGAAATGATTGCGCGTGCCTTTGCCGATCTGAACACCACGATTTACATGCGGGAAGTGAATCACGCACACTGTCGATTCTAACAAAAATATGTAAATGCCATGAAACGATTGCGCAAGCCTTTGCCGATCTGAACTCCAAGTTTTACATGCGGGAAATGAATTGCGCACGCTACCGATTCAAACAAGAATATGCAAATGCCATGAAATGATTGCGTGTGCCACCGCCGATCTGAATACCAACGTTTACATGTAGTAAATGAATCGCGCACACTGCTGATTCAACCAAGAATATGTAAATGCCATGAAATGATCGCGCGTGCCGCCACCGATCTGAACATCAAGGTTTACATGAGAGCAATGACTCGCGTACTCTGAAAGTTCCACGAGTAGGCCCAAATCTCTAGAATATCTGAGAACGGGGTCGGGGGCCCAGCCCGACCTCCGCCTTACCACCCTGCTTAAGGATCACCAGAATAATGCGGGGCAGGCCTGGAACATCAAGGTAGGCCTCCGGAACAGGAGCTCAGGAAATTGCTGCTGCTCTGCACCGGGACCTCTGAATAGTGAGCACGTGGAGCTGGGCTGGCTCCCTTAAATAGAGTCTGGCCCGGCCCACAAACCACACCCAGTCATGCTGCAGGGAAAGCTTCTAGGAGGTCCTAGAAAGGAACTACACCCTGATACACTCTGTAAGTCTGCAGCAATACCTTGCAAATGAACATTATTTGCAAACATCATTAATAGTAGTTTCAAGGTAAAACTCTGCAATGCAAAAGGATAACAAACTGCATATAAACACAATGCATGAATTATGCACTTGCATAAAGACTGGGTTTTTGCATTTTAGTCGCCCGTAGAGCGTGCACTGTCCTGATGTTGACTGGTGGTGAACACTGCTAATGGGGACCAAAGGTGAACCGAGGATGCCCAAACCCCCCCCTGCTCCAGTGGCACTGCTGCACATCAGGGTGCCCTAATCCTTGGTGATTAACACAGATACCATCCATGAACATAAGTTTCACACTGATCCTCATATTGGGTATAACTGGAGACATCCATGTGTGCTGGGTACCCCATTAGTGACGATTGGCAGCTCGGAAACTGACAGCTGGTAACATTTGCTTTTTCCCACCTCAACCAGGTTGGCAGGGGTGCAGAGCGCGGCACTGCATCCATTTGTCAGATGGTGTGTTCCACCCACAGGCACTGCCGGACTCCCGCCACAACAGCCTTGCTGCCCTCCCTGTGGGGTAACACCTAAACAGCCATAATCAATGGACGAACAATGGCCTCTGGGGCCCTTTTTTGGTGTGCCATCCACTGTAGGGTATTGGATGACTCGCACTCTGTATTGGTTTATTCAAAGCAGGCCCACGCAAGAAAGATGACACCATAAAGGACCTCCTCTACAAGAAAAAACTGGGGCACCGTAGGGAAGTATCCCCTTCACTACCTCCTGTAGCTGGGGGTGCCGGGCCAGACTCGTCCCTTGAGGATGGTCCAGTCACTTGCACCTTCTTGGAGAACCTTTTCAGTATATTGTGAACCGACATTGCCACCCTTAAACAGGAAATGACTGCAGACATCAAGGGCCTTACAAGGGACCTGAGTGAATTGGAGGAGAGGGTCACCAACATTGAACAAACCAGTGATGGACACAATGAGGAACTTGACTCTCACTGTTGTGAAATCTTTAAATTGCATGATAAGAATGAGGAGCTGTGCTACCAAATTGAGGACCCCGAAAACAGGTCCCGGAGGACTAACGTATGAATTAGAGGTGTTCTGCTGCAGGTGGCCATGGAAGGACTAGAGTATTATGTCCTCAGACTCTTCCACCATGTAGTGCCAGATCTTGCCCTGCAAGATATTTTATTGGACTGTACCCACAGATGGGCCATCCGGCCAAATCTCCTGGTTAACCCCAAGACATTTTAGCATGCTTGCACTACTACCAGCAGAAAGAAGCCAATAAGGCGGCCACACAAGACCGCTATGCCATAGACTTCAAAGGCATCAAAGTCTGCTTGTACCAGGACCTTTAACCTAACACCTTGCAGCGTCGGCGTTTGCTGCACCCATCATGGAATTCTTGAAGGAGGAAGTGATCTGTTACCACTGGGGGCACCCATTCTGCCTCATATTTGTGTGGAACAATGAAAAGTGAGGCATGTGCACTTTGGAGAAAGCAAAAACAGTGTTGAATTTAGATGATTAGCAAGTGACAGGGCCCTCTGGCTCACCTCCACGTAGTCCCTTGCACTCTTAGGCAGGCTTTAGATGTTCCATGTGAAAGAAGAAGACAAAAACAGCCAAACTCACTGTTGTGGAGAGTCGCGAAGAACGTGCGGCCCTTATCCGCAAACTCTAAAACAGAGACACTGCCTCTGTACCAGAAAATGACTGATTGGTGCCTCCCAAAAGGAGTAAGCTAAGCAGGTCCTTCTCTAGACAATGCTTCCCTGTGACAGCACACAACCTGCTTGGGACCCAACTCCACAGTACTAAATTGCTTTGCACCAACAGTGGGGCACCCCACCCTGTGGACTGATGCCAGACCGAATTGTGCTGCTGAGACATGGATCCCACACAAGTTGGCCACTGCTACAGTTTGGAGAGGCCGCTTTAGTTCTGCTGTATACTGTTGATTTCTATGATATTTCTCTTACTCTCTCCCTCTTTACTACACAGCTATCAAGTATGCTAAACTTTGACTTCTGCACACCATCTCTATGTAGGCCATTACACAAACATATCATAAATATACATTTCCTACCCTCAACATATGCATCCCCTCCGGATGTGAACGATGGTCCACATAATTAGTTACAACGTTAGGGGCCTTAACACACCTGCAAAATGCCTAGCGCTCCTTTCTGTGCGATAGAAATCCAAGAGCAACATTTGCCTTGTTCAGGAGGCACATACCCTTAAGGCAGATTGGACGCGCTTGCGATCCCGTTGGCTCGATCATCAATATTTCTCTTCCACCACAGAGATTAAAGCAGTGGTTGAGATACGATTAGCCTCCCACTTCCAGAGAAGGGTGAAATACCTGGTAGACGTTTATCACTTAGCATTGCCAGACATACATATACTTTCATATTTGCCATCTTATATTCTCCAAATGACCACCAGGATGTTTTTATTCTAGAAACACTGGGCGAAGTGATGGCCACAACGTACTCTGAAGTCCTCATTGGAGGGGATTCCAGCTTAGTCCCCGATGTCAACCTGGATAGGTCTATACAGTGGGTGGGACACACAGGTATGATCTCTTCACAAGGAACGGAGCAACTAGGCACTTATGGGCTCACAGACGTAGGGCACAAGCGTCATCCTACAGAAAAGGCATACACTTTCTTTTCCACTGCACATCAGACCTATGTCAGATTGGACCTCTTCCTCGTGACTCCACAACTCCTCACATCTACTATTGTGGTTGATATTGGAGCAGTGGCACTCTCAGATCATGCTCCGCTTAGTATAATTATACAACTGCCAGGTCTGACCTCCCCTTCCCCAGCACCTTAACCTTAGCCACAAGCTCTTAGCTTATAAGGCAAATATAGCATACATTAAGGAAGCAATCAATGTTTTCTTAGAAACCAACAATAACCAGGATATCCCTATAGTGCTTCTAAGGGACGCCTTGAAAGCAGTGCTTCAAGGTTGGTTGATTACAATAGCTGCACGCTTAAATAGGGATAGAAGGGAAAAGAGGGCCATGCTCAAAGAGCGCGTGAAGGAGGTAGAGAAGGCACACAATCAGGATCACATAAGGTTCACTGCACACTCACAGCAGCACGTAAGCAGCTTCGGGCCCTAGATATGGATAGGGCAGAATATGCTCTGTTGTGTACCAAACAGAAGTATTATGTAGGAGGTAACACAGCTGGCCGCATCCTGGAACATCAGCTGCGTGCTCAAGCTGTTGAACAAAGGGTGACTGCAATAAAAGGGCTGCAAGGTGAGAAGCTCCTGCAAGACGAACAAATCGCCCATTGAATGATGATCTAGCAGAGGAAGATGAAACCTCCAACTTGGTACAGGCCCCTTCGGAGCACTTAACACCACAGCTTTCCCACTTGGACCGTTACATTCAATTAGGTGAGTTGTTGACTGTAATTTCTCATTTGCCATCTGGTAAAGCCCTGGGGCAAGATGGCTATACCCCAGATTTCTATAAGATACTGTATTTTCCACATCCATGACTCCTATACTTACCCGACTATAAGCTCATTTAGCACTACAGGACCCTGACGGATACTAAAGAACTAGCCACCATAACAGTTTTACCCAAACCCGGCAAAGACCCGGCACATTGTGCATAGTACCGGCCAATTTCCTTATTAAATATGAATATTAAGATTTTTACAACCATCTTCGCTACCCACCTATCTCCATATATGCAGCGTCTCACATACCCAGACCAAGCAGGGTTTATTTCTGAGAGGAACTGTAGCGACTTTACAAAGTGTTTGTGCCATCTCCTAGATAAAACTCAATGTTCCCAGGTCCACCACTACTGCTATCAGTAGATACCGAGAGGACAGTTGACCGGGTGCATTGACTCTACAAGTTCGAGGTGCTCTGGAGAGTGGATCTTGGAGAGAAGTTCAGATGCTGGATCGAAAGTACCTATAAGGATCCCAGGGCTACAATACGGGTTAATGGCTTAACCTCCTCTTCTTTTAATATTGCCTGTGGTACGCGGCAAGGCTTTCCCTTGTCTCCATAGTTTTTTGCCCGTTATGGAGCCTTTAGCCGAGTGTATACGTCTGAATCCCATGATAACAGGTATTGCAATGTGAGGGAGAGACCACAAGCTGGCTCGCTACACAGATGATGTTATGATAGCACTGACGCATCCCTTCAAGTCCCTGCCCCCTTTAATGGAGGAATTGGAGGCTTTTGGGAAGGTTTCTGAATATTTAAAGTTAACACAAATTCTCAATTTAACGGTACAGACAGCAGAAAAGCTTAGCATTTGGCATCTTTTCCCCTTCTCCTGGGCCACACAAGGGGTGATGTACCTGGAACTCCAAATTGATCTTACACCAACACAAACTGCAGAGAGAAATTATGGCACCCTCCTGTTAAAAGTGAGGTCCGACCTTCAGACTTGGAAGAACTATACACTCTCCTGGCTCGGGCATCTAGCAGCTTTTATGATGACTCTGCTGTCTAAGATTTTATATGTTATTCAGACCTTACCCCTGCAACCATCTCAACACACACAGAAAAACTACAGCAGCTCATAGAAGACTACATCTGGGCAGGTAAGAGAGCATGCATAGCCAAAAAAACAGACATAGGCCTTCATTGCAACCCTGGTGGTCGGTGGTGAAGCGGCGGTAAAACCGCCAACAGGCCGGCGGTAACAAAAATGGAATTATGACCATGGCGGAAACGGCAAACATAGACAGCCACTTTAACACTCCGACCGCCACGGCGGTACAAACCGCCAACAGACAGGCGAAAGACAATGTACCGCCCACACTATTATGACAGGCCAATCCGCCATCTTTTCCAGGGCGGATTCAACGCGAACAAAAACACGGCGGAAACACGACTTGGAAGGGAAAACACTCACCTCTACACACCCCACGAGGAACCAGGACGCCATGGAGCCTGAACTCCAAATACTCCCTGCGATAGTCTTCCTGCTCCTCTACCAGGAGCACGACCGACGGCGGGGACGACCACGGTGAGTACTGCACCTACAACACAGGGGAGGGGGGAGGGAAAAGAGAGTGACACACACACGCAACACCCCCACCCCCACCCTCACCCACAACAACACACACACCAATACATGCTGAAACATTACATTTACACCCCCCAATCCCCCCTGGAAGAATGCAAGGACAAAAGGAATTGATTGTAACCATTGTAATCAATAAACATCCATTAGTCCAAAATTTATATACACTATAAACAAATATGTACACCAAGAATTCAAGTCCAGGTACTGCACCTATATAGTCCGTGGACCACTGGGCCCAAAATGCATGGGTGAGGCCCACACAAGATACCCGATCGAAACGGAGAGAACACTGAAGGGGCATCAGATCGAAATAAAACAGGCACCTCAGGAGGAAGGGAAGGGGGGGTACCTCAGCCGGATGAGTGCACGACACCAGCTCCACGAGGGGGCTCCATGCCCATTGATGTATCCTGGGGAGTGCAAAGCCACAGACTCTCAAGTCTCTCCAGTGGGTGGTTTGCCCACTGCTTTATCCTGGGGAGTGCAAAGCCACAGTCTCACAAGTCTTTCCAGTGGGTGGGTTGCCCACTGCTTTATCCTGGGGAGTGCAAAGCCACAGTCTCTTAAGTCTCTCCAGTGGGTGGGTTGCCCACTGCTTTATCCTGGGGAGTGCAAAGCCACAGTCTCTCAACTGGAAAACAGTCTCCACTTGTTCTGGAGGGGGCTTTGTGCCCAGAGTGCTTCATCCTGCCAAGGACTGAGGTAGTGGATGAGATTCTCCACTGGTTCTGGAGGGGGCATTGTGCCCACAGTGCTTCATCCTGCCAAGGACTGAGGTAGTGGATGCCTTTCTCCACTGGTTCTGGAGGGGGCTTTGTGCCCAGAGTGCTTCATCCTGCCAAGGACTGAGGTAGTGGATGTCATTCTCCACTGGTTCTGGAGGGGGCTTTGTGCCCAGAGTGCTTCCTGCCAAGGACTGAGGTAGTGGATGCCTTTCTCCACTGGTTCTGGAGGGGGCTTTGTGCCCAGAGTGCTTCATCCTGCCAAGGACTGAGGTAGTGGATGCCTTTCTCCACTGGTTCTGGAGGGGGTTTTGTGCCCAGAGTGCTTCATCCTGCCAAGGACTGAGGTAGTGGATGTCATTCTCCACTGGCTCTGGAGGGGGCCTTGTGCCCAGAGTGCTTCATCCTGCCAAGGACTGAGGTAGTGGATGCTTTTCTCCACTGGTTCTGGAGGGGGCATTGTGCCCAGAGTGCTTCATCCTGCCAAGGACTGAGGTAGTGGATGTGATACTCCACTGGTTCTGGAGGGGGCATTGTGCCCACAGTGCTTCATCCTGCCAAGGTCTGAGGTAGTGGATGCCTTTCTCCACTGGTTCTAGAGGGGGCTTTGTGCCCAGAGTGCTTCATCCTGCCAAGGACTGAGGTAGTGGATGTCATTCTTTACTGGCTCTGGAGGGGGCCGTGTCCCCCAAGTGCTTCATCCTGCCAAGGACTGAGGTAGTGGATGCTTTTCTCCACTGGTTCTGGAGGGGGCTTTGTGCCCAGAGTGCTTCATCCTGCCAAGGACTGAGGTAGTGGATGTGATACTCCACTGGTTCTGGAGGGGGCTTTGTGCCCAGAGTGCTTCATCCTGCCAAGGACTGAGGTAGTGGATGCCTTTCTCCACTGGTTCTGGAGGGGGCTTTGTGCCCAGAGTGCTTCATCCTGCCAAGGACTGAGGTAGTGGATGTCATTCTCTACTGGCTCTGGAGGGGGCCGTGTCCCCCAAGTGCTTCGTCTTGCCAAGGACTGAGGTAGTGGATGCTTTTCTCCACTGGTTCTGGAGAGGGCTTTGTGCCCAGAGTGCTTCATCCTGCCAAGGACTGAGGTAGTGGATGCTTTTCTCCACTGGTTCTGGAGGGGGCTTTGTGCCCAGAGTGCTTCATCCTGCCAAGGACTGAGGTAGTGGATGTGATATTCCACTGGTTCTGGAGGGGGCTTTGTGCCCAGAGTGCTTCATCCTGCCACAGACTGAGGTAGTGGATGAGATTCTCCACCGGTTCTGGAGGGGGCCGTGTCCCCCAAGTGCTTCGTCTTGCCAAGGACTGAGGTAGTGGATGCTTTTCTCCACTGGTTCTGGAGGGGGCTTTGTGCCCAGAGTGCTTCATCCTGCCAAGGACTGAGGTAGTGGATGCTTTTCTCCACTGGTTCTGGAGGGGGCTTTGTGCCCAGAGTGCTTCATCCTGCCAAGGACTGAGGTAGTGGATGTGATATTCCACTGGTTCTGGAGGGGGCTTTGTGCCCACAGTGCTTCATCCTGCCAAGGACTGAGGTAGTGGATGTGACAGTCCACTGACGGTGGGGCAACATGGAAGCTGCCCAGGCTCCTGGAACTGACCACCAGCCACGTATGGATGACCACTGGGGATGGCAGCCATGTCTACGGAGGTGCCACTGGCCCAGGTTGTCGCGGGTCCGCTGGCGGGGCTGGCAGCGATGTCATTAGTGGCGGTGCTTGCGGCAGTCATTGTGGCGGCGGTGCTGGTGGCGGCCTCTCTGACTGCGGTGCTGGTGACTGGCTCACTGACTGCCGTGCTGGTGGCTGGCTCACTGACTGCTTTGCTTGTGGCTGGCTCACTGACCGCTGTGCTGGCGGCGGTGTCAGTAGCGGCAGTGCTGGTGGCGGGCTCACTGACTGCGGTGCTGCTGAAGGGCACAGTATCTGGGCTGCTGGCGGCGGTGTCCGTGGCGGCGGTGCATGTGGAGGTGCCGGTGGTGGTCTTGTCCGCCGTGCAGGTTGTCAGCGACGTTGACTTGCCTTTCTTCTTCAGGCCCTTCCCCACCTTGGATGGTGGTGCAGCTGTCTTGCCACTCCCCACAATTGTCTTGCCTGAGCCCTTGGTGGCAGGTGTTTTGGCCTTCTCCCTCTGGGATGTGGGCAACTTTTTCTGTTTTGGAGGTGGGGGAATGTCCTTGCCTCGCTCCTTGGGACACTGGCAGCCCTGTTGCTTGGCGCACTCCAAAATCCGGGTATTGCTGGCACCACTGTACCCGGTGATGTGGTGGCTGAGGTGCTGGGTTGGGACCTGGAAAGGCGGGCCCTAGAGGACGGACGGTGGGGGAGGTGTAGGGAAGAGGTCAACATTTAAGAGGAAAGGTTTTTTAGACACACTGGGACGGGTAGATGGAGGGGGTTTGGGAGTGGAGGAAGAGGTAGTGGTTGTAGGAGGTGTTCGTTTGCTGACTTTGGGTGAAGGTGCATTGGCTGGAGGCTGTCATGAGGTGGATGGCTGTTGGGTGGGTGTGTGACTGCGTTTGTGTACTTTGGGAGAAGGGCTCACAGACACACTGGTAGAGGACACAGGGGATGTGTGAATGGTAGTGGGGGTGGTGAGTGCACGTGAGCGGTATGTGGTGATGGGCGTGCTGGTGATGGAGGTAGTGGCTGAAGATGTAGTGCATGCAGGTGTGAGTGGAGATGTGACAGGGAGGGAGGAGGGTGACGTGGAGGAGGGGGACACAGTGGAGGCAGTGGATGGTGGTATGTGTGCATGGTATGATGCTTGTGTGAGTGCCTGTGGGATGTGTGGTGCTTATGTTTGCCAGAGCCACCCTTGTGTGTTCAGGTGTGTGCCTGCTGGTCTGATGGGGTGCTTGGGATAGGCTGAGGTACTGGAGATTGGGTCTGGGTGGAGGAAGTTGGAGGGGGGAGGCTGGACACAGGGACAATGGCTGCCATCAGTGCAGAGGCCAGAGCCTGAAATGCTCTCTATTGGGCTGCCTGGCCAGAATGAATGCCCTCCAGGTATGCAGTTGTCTGTTGCAACTGCCTCTCTACACCCTGGATGACATTAAGGGGGTTATTCTAACTTTGGAGGAGGTGTTAATCCGTCCCAAAAGTGACGGAAAAGTGACGGATTTACCACCAGCCGTATTACGAGTCCATTATATCCTATGGAACTCGTAATACGGCTGGTGGTATATCCGTCACTTTACCGTCACTTTTGGGACGGATTAACACTCCTCCAAAGTTAGAATAACCCCCTAAGAATGGTAGACTGCCCAACAGTGAGGGATCTCAGGAGGTCAATAGCCTCCTCACTGAGGCAGCAGGGCTGACTGGGGCAGGGCCTGAGGTGCCTGGGGCAAAGGAGATGCCCATCCTCCTGGGTGAGCGGCCACGGGACACATGCTGAGGGGCTGCTGGGAGGGCGGTGCTGATATGGGGGGGTGGCGGCTGTACCTGTAGATGCGGTGGGCAACGGAGGGGCCCGCCACCGCAAGGGAGCTCCCATCAGAGGAAGAGTCGGTGTGGCTGGTCTCAGCTCCTGTCCCCGCTGTGGAGCTTCCCTCGCCCTCCGTCCCACTGGTGAATTCAGACTCCATTGTCTCGCCCTCCAGGGCCATGAGGGATGCATCTCCCTCCTGCTCCGGTGGCACAGCTCCTTCGCCTGATGATGCTAATGCACACAAGAACAGAGAGACCACAAAAAGAGGGGGGGAGAAAGAAGAAAGACATGTTCAGTGCATACAATACTGCTACCGTCGGCGGACACTACAGACACAGCAGCCCTCTGCACTACGCCATGCACTTTGAGTTCCCTAATTAATCACAGGGACATGGGGTACATGGCCTATGCCCAATTGCTGCACACATGGAAGTCACAGGAGCCTGACTAGGTGTAGATGGCTCTTACCACTGGTGGGGATGGGGTGCCACTTAGCCTGCCTCACAAAGGGTCCTTCCCTACAAAGCTCGCCCTAGCCTAGTGGAACCCACTGCCCACCTTCCCCACCCAGACACCTCCAATGCACGCAGAGTCAGATGAATGAAAGTGTACTCACCCCCTTGTGGCTGCTGTGATGCCCTCAAGCGCCCATCCAACTCTGGATACGCCACCGCCAGGATCCGGAACATCAGGGGGGTCATGGTGCGACGGTCCCCAGCTGGGCCTCCGCCGTCTTCTTGCTCCAGCTGCGAATGTCCTCCCGTCTTTTCCGGCAATGGGTGCTACATCTGTGGTGGACCCCAAGGGTCCAGACATCCTTGGCGATGGCACGCCAAATATCCTTCTTCTGGTGGGTGCTGACTTACAGGAATAGTACAGGGGAAAATGTTAAACGTTTACCGTCCGGACCGTCACAGTCATTGTCCCACGTTCCCACCCTTGCCCTGGCGCACATACACTCACCGTCCGATCATGCCGGCCTCATCTCCCCCCCCCGGATCTTACATCCACACCACTCCAAACAGGCATTGCCCATCCACCATGCACACAGTGTACTCACCTGTTTGTCTGGAGGACCGTAGAGTAGCATTTACTGGGGGAGGACCCCATCCACTAGTTTATCCCACTCCTCCGATGTGAAGGCAGGGGCCCTTTCCCCAGACACATGAGTCATCGTCGCTTCCAGACTGAGGTCACAGCAGCACTTGCAGTGTAGGTCCTCTCCTGTTGCAGGAAAGGTATTTAAGTGAGTGAACAGAGAGAAAATGGCGGTCACGTCCGCGGCGGTGCGTACCGTCACTGCCGGCGTACATCATCATTGGCTCCTGGAACCCATAGGGCCCAATGTTAACCAATGAGGTGTTGCACAGCGGTCGCCAGCGTCAGAGAATTACCTCATTTCCACTTGTCCCTCCTCACAGATGGCTGCCATTTCAGGGGGGAACAGGCCATGACACCTAACTGCATCACAGAAACATAGGCACATCAACCTGTGCTGCTCACCCAAGAAGGTCTGCCAGATCATCGTTGCATATTGCATGTTGCACAACCTGTCCTTGAGACGCCAGGTGCCTTTTCTGCAGGAAGATGAGGCTGGAGATAGTTGTGTGGCAGCGGTGGAGCCTGTGGACAGTGATGAAGAGGAGGCAGAGAAAGAGGATGTGAACAACAGAACAACTATAATTCAACAGTACTTCCAGTGACACACAGGTAAGACACTGTAACTTCACCTTCCATTTCAGTTTTGTGCTGGTCGTTGTACCTGGCAGCCTTATTTTCCAAATTCTATGGCCACTTACTGTATCCTTTGGCATCTCTATTTTCAGATATCTGTGCCCCACTCTGGCTCCTGGAGTGTTTACTGCTGCCCACTACTGGTCATACCTACGTAACTGTACAGTTGAATTGCAATGTTTACAGCTTGTTAAACAAATACATATTTCAATCAATTGACAGACTCCATACTTGTATTAGTTCCAAGGGTGTTTATTTATGTGCTAATAAGTGTAGGGGGTATTGCAATGGGCTGGGTTTCTGATGGAGGAAAGTCCACGATAGAGTCCAATCTATTGGTACCACAGGTGCATTGTCCAAGGGGACATAGGGAATGGGCCAATGGCAGTTCAAGGTGGACAGGGGGTCTGAGTGGGACACAAGGGTGGCATTCAGGGAAGTCTTATTTCCTGGCGGGGGTCTTGGCAATGTTCTCTGGCTTCTGCCTGGATCACAGGGACCTTTTGCTTGGTGGTTCTCCTTCTGCAGGGGGAGAGGTGCTGGTGGCCTGTTGTTCCTGTGGTGGGGCTTCCTGTCCACTAGCGTTGGCAGAGGTGGAGGGCTGTTCATTGGTGTGGCTAGTGTCAGGGGCCCGTTGGTGTGCCACTGCCTCCCTCATGGAGTTGGCCATGTCTGCCAGCACCCCTGCAATAGTGACCAGGGTGGTATGGATGTCCCTCAGGTCCTCCCTGATCCCCAGGTACTGTCCCTCCTGCAGCCGCTGGGTCTCCTGCAACTTGGCCAGGATCTGGTCCATGGTCTCCTAGGAAATGTGGTAGGCTCCCAGGATGTTGGTTGAGTGCCTCGTGAAGAGTTGGTTCTTTGGGCCTGTCCTCCTCCTGTCGCACAGCAGTCCTCCCAACTTCCCTGATGTCCTGTGCCTCTGTCCCCTGAACCCTGTGCCCACTGACACTGACCCCAGGTCCCTGATCGTCCTTTGTTTGTGGAGTTGCCTGGGGTCCCTGTAGTGGTGGACACACTGCAGATTGACGTGTCCGGGGGACAGTGGTTTGGGCCAGCTGGGTGGGTGCTGTGGTGGTGTTTCCTGAGGGGGGAGGCTCTGTGGTCGTATGGGACTGTGCCTGGGTCACCGACTGTCCAGAGGTCACTGATGGGACAGGTTGGTCATCCTGATCCAGGTGTGCAGAGCAGCTATCATCACTGTGGGCCTCTTTGGGGGGGAGTGGATGTTGTTGGCACCTCCTCTCCGGTGACATTGTGTGGGGGTCCTGTTGGTATGTGAAAGCAGTGTTATTGTTACTGTGTGTGACATCTTGTGCATGGGTATGTTTCCCCCTATGGTTGTTATTACCAAGACAGCTTTGGCTTGTGTGAGTTGTGATTTGGTTGGCTAAGTGATTGTCACTAGTTGTCAGGAATAAGACAATGCCCGGTCCAAGTCCCACCCGAAACTCCGCTGCGTGGCTCTGTGGCGTTTTCTGCACACCACTTGTCATCCCCTCTTGCTCCAAAGGTGGCCATCAGCATTGTCTGCCCTGTGGCAAAGCTCATAGAGCTGCAGGTTCAGGACATTGGTGGACAAGATGCACTTATCAGTGCTATTCCATGAAGGGACTACAATTCCCAAGTTTTTAGAGGCAGCAGCCATCTTAGGGGTCTGGCAGGCCTATAAATCCCCCAGCCACACCCAAGCACGTTGCTCACTATTTTGAAGACTTCGATGCAGTCAGACCTCGTGGGGGATTCTCTGAAAAAGAGCAGAGCTCCTGCATGGCAGAGTGGCATCCAATCGAAGTATCCTTGTTTCCATGGTGAATTCAAAAACGAGTAGGTCGTACTCGTAGCGTTAAGGCCTTGATGACTTCAATTTTGGAGGAAGTCATTAATTCCAGAAGTAAAGAGCCCCTTAGCACAACGAGCAAAGCGTTTTCAGTTTCCAGGTTAAAGTGGCCTAGGCACGATGATCAAAGGCATTTCAGTCCACAGATGTAAAGCGCTCTAGGCACAGCAATTCCAGCGCTTCAGTCCACAGGTGTAAAACGCTCTAGGGACAGCAATTCAGGCGCTTCAGTCCACAAGTGTAAAGTGCTATTGGCACGACAATTCAGGCGCTTCAGTCCACAGATGTAAAGCGCTCTAGGCACGGCAATTCAATCGCTTCAGTCCACAGGTGTAAAGAGCTCTTGGCACGACAATTCAGGCGCTTCAGTCCACAGGTGTAAAGCACTCTTCGCACGACAATGCAGGTGCTTCAGTTCTCAGATGTAAAATGCTCTTGGCACGGCAGTTCAGATGCTTCAGTCCACAGATGTAAAGCGCTCTTGGCACGACAATTCAGGCACTCCAGTCCACAGATGTAAATCGATCTTGGCACGGCAGTTCAAGCGCTTCAGTACACAGATGTAAAGCGCTCTTGGCACGGCAATTCAAGTGCTTCAGTCCATAGGTGTAAAGCGCTCTTGGCACAGCAATTCAAGCGCTTCAGTTCACAGATGAAAAGCGCTCTTGGAATGGCAATCAAAGCGCTTCAATCCACAGGAGCAAAAGGCTCTTGATACAACAATCAAAGTGATTCAGGCCACATAAGTAAAACGCTTCAAGTTGAATGAGTAAAAACTTTTCGGCCTTTATAGTTGTGAATGTGAAAGTATTTCTGGAGATAAGCAAATCATAGTTTTCATTATTTTTTGGAAAGCATAATATGTGAAAAGCATATTTAATTCTTTGAGATTTTTTAGGTCATGATCAAAGGTTTATGTTATGAATGCATAGATGTTGCAGGATTGATATTCTGAGTATAATCATAGTCCAAAGCTCTTGCCATCTCTTGGTTCTGAGGTTGTAGTTTATTCTTGTTCCATGATGATCATAGTCTAAAGCTCTTGACATCTCTTGGTTCTGAGGTCGTAGTTTATTCTTTGCCCTCATTTCAAAAGGGGTCTCCATCAGATATCGGAGATGCATTTGAGTCAAGAGTCTATTGATGAGTTATATTTCTATGAAAGAGTAAATGCATATTTGTTCAGCAACGTGCAGATCCCGAGGAAAGGACACTGTGACACTAGTGTGCATGCTGTGGTGATGGGTGTCCATGCAGGGCTGTGAGTGGTGTCCATGCATTGGCGGTGCATGCAGTGCTGATTACTGGGATGGATGGGTTGTGATGGTGGAGTATATGTGAGGTGGTGGGGTGATGGGGTTGAGGGTAGGGGTGAGGGTTTGTGATAGTATGCAGGTGGGTGGGTGAAAGTAGTAAAGAGTTGACTCACCAGAGTCCCTTCCTCCTGCTACTCCTGCCAGGCCCTCAGGATACATGAATGCCAAGACTTGCTCCTCCCATGTTGTTGTTTCTGGGGGAGGAGGTGGGGGTCCACTGCCAGTCCTCTGTACAGCTATCTGGTGTCTTGCAACCACGGAATGCACCTTCCCTTGTAGGTCGCTACACCTCTTCCTGGTGTCATCCCTTGTTCTGGGGTGCTATCCCACAGCGTTGACCCTGTCCTTGACTCTCCGCCATAGCTCCATCTTCCTAGCAATGGACGTCTGCTGCACCTGTGATCCAAATAGCTGTGGCTCTACCCAGATGATTTCCTCCACCATGACCCTTAGCTCCTCCTCTGAGAACCTGGGGTGTCTTTGTGGTGCCATGGGTGTAGTGTGAGTGGTGTGTGTGAGGGTGTGTGGGGTGATGTGTTGGGGTGTGTGCTGTGAGGTGCGTGGATGGTGTATGGGTGATGTTGTTCTGTGCCTCTGGTTCTGTGGGTGCTCCTGGTGTCTCTCTCTCTCTCAGTTGTAAATTGTTTGTAGTGGTAAAGGGGTGTGGGTAATGTGGGTATGTGTTTTATAGTCGTTTGTGGGTGTGGGTGTGGGTGTGGTGTGTGTATGTGTGTCAGGTGTGTGTGGTTTGAATTGTCCAATGTGGTGTTGTTTTGTATATGTGTGTATTTTGAGTACGGTGGTATGTGCCATTGAATGTCTGCTGCGGTGATTCGTGGGTCATAATGCTGTGGGCGTATTTCTGTTGGCATAACGGTGTGGGTTTTGCTACCGCCAGTTTATCACCGACCTTTGGTCTGACAGACTTGTGTGTGTGTCTATATTGGCAGATTTCCATGTGTGTGTCATAATACGCATAGCGGTATACTGTCGCAGTCGCAGTATGTTGGCAGCAGTCAGCATGGTGGTAAGCGGCACTTACCGCCAATGTCATAATGAGGGCCATAGTAATGTGTTTTATATGTCCTGACAGTTAAATATTGCTACATTTGTTTTTCACTGTTCCAAGGCCTGTCCCTCTCATAGGTTTACACGGGGGCTACCTTTAAATCTGATTAAAGTGCAGATTCTCTTTGGGAGCAGATGGACATGTGGAGTTTAGGGTCTCTGGGCTCACAATTTAAAAATGCATCTTTTAGTGAAATTGATTTTAAGATTGTGTGTTTGAAAATGCCACTTTTAGAATGTGAGCATTTTCTTGCTTATATTATTTCTGTGACTCTGCCTGTTTGTGGATTCCCTGTCTGGGTCAGTTTGACAGTTGGGCTGGTTGCACCTCACCCTAGACAGTGACACAAAGGGAGCTGGGGTGTAGTCTGCATTTCTTGATGAGCCATCTGTGCTAGGAGGGAGGAGAGGAGTGGTCACTTACACCTGAAAGGGCTGTGCCTGTCCTCACACAATGCAGTCTCCAACCCCCTGGTGAGTGTCTGGGGCCTGGCCTGGGCAAGGCAGGATTTCACATTCAAGAGAGACTTTGCTTTGAAGTAGGCCTACTTCAAAGGAAAAATTGGTTAAAAGAAGGGCCGCCAAAACCACAGACTTTAGAACACGTCTGGAAACAACAGATACCTCTGCCTGGAGAAGAGCTGAAGAGCTGAGGAAGAAGAGCTGCCCTGCCTGTGACTGTGCTTTGTGGAGCTATCCTGCAGTTGCTGCTTCTGCCAGAGTAAGAGGGCAAAGACTGGACTTTGTGTGCCTTCCATCTTGAGAAGAACTCTCCAAGGGCTTGATTTAGAGCTTGCCTCCTGTTGTTTGAAGTCTCAGGGACAGCAAAGACTTCTCTCTGCCAGCACCTGGAGTTTCTGGAGAGACTCCTACTCTGCCCTGCGGTGCCTATCTAGTTCCTGGGACCCTGAAAGGAGAAGCTGGCAGCCTAAGAGGAGGAAATCCACGTACAGAGCACCGTACGGGGAAAAGATAGATGTGACTCCGATCTGCGGCTGACGAAACGACGCGCCGCCGGCTCCGCAGCTGAAAATCAACGCTCACCAGAAACGCGACTGAAGAATCGATGCACAGAGCTGGAGAAAAGACTCGCAGCATCGCTGACAGAGGCTGGGAGATCACAACCTGCGCTGCGTGGTTTTCAGATCATCGTGCAGCTGGATTTCTGACGCAAGTACTGCTGGGTGTTTAAAAACAACGCAAGGCCTGCACGGACCCGAGAGTGCTGACCGAATCGATGCTTGCTCGTCTCGGAGAAGAAACTACGCGCCCCAACCCGACGAAAGGAGAAACAACGCAAGGTCTCGCTCATAACCTGACTGTCAACCAAAGACCTCATTTCTAAGACCCATGTTTAAAAATCCTTGCAAATCTGGGAATGTGTCAAAATCCATGAGTGTTGTGTGGAAAAACCACTGCAATGCCCATGGAATGCCTATTCGACACATAGTAAGGCAATGCAGCGATATGTGCTGAGTTGCCTTACGCCATATCCACAAAACCATGTAAAGCCACGCAAAGTAGATTTCCATGACCTTGTAGATATGGGCTTGCACCCTGCACCACCAGTGCATCAAAAAAAGTGATGCCCAAGTGGTGTAAGCCGCTTGTAAATATGCCCCCCCAATTTCTAACACTATCCAAGATGGTACCTCGCCTCTCTAAGGTCCCCTTCTGGGATACTTCAAGTAGAGTCAGTGTATAAACACCTCTGCAGAAGAACACAGTGTCAAACAGCATCATGCAGAATGAAGCACACATAGAGAGAGGATGTAGCGAGTAGCAAAACAAGGATATTTCTCCTTGTTAGACCTCACCTGAGGAGGCGTATCTTTTTGGAACATTCCCAGGTCTACCAATTCTGGTAAATTTGGGAATGCGTAAAAAACCATGGGAGTTGCGTGGAACACCCCCGCAGCGCCCATTGAACGCTTTACTAGGCCAGAGTAAAGCAATGCAGCACTTTGTGTTGAGTTGCCTTACTTCAGATTTATGGAGCCACTCAAGTCCACGCAAAGTGGCCTTGTGTGGCTTCATAAATCACATGAAAGGTTTGTGTTGCTTCTGCAGCACTTTGGAGGGGTGCAAACTGGCTCATAAATAGAGTATAGATATTTTAAATTGTATTTGACCTGGTTATACCTATCCTGAGTAGGAGCAGTCAATGAATGTTCTAGCTTGGAATCAAGTATCACATCAACATTCCCTCTCAGTATTACTCTTGCTTTAGAGAAAGACCACAGTTGTCTAAAAACCTTCTTTAGAAACTGTTTTCCAGTTTTTGATAAATGAACAAATGTTGCTTATTAAATCATCCTCACATTTCAAGTTAATTTTTACAAGCACAACTCTTCCTTTAGTACATATTATTAAATAATGGTGTTGTGAGGTTACATTAGCTATTTCACTGGCACTTTATTTTAGCTTAGGCCTGCAGCTTGTGCCCTTTCTCTCAGAGGCATGCATTTTTATTCTTCTATATTTTAGCAGAAGGCTTATTTTAGTGTAGATGTTTTTATTATTTTATCAGTTTGTCCTTTTACACAGACTTCTGTTATTCTTTTCTCTGCACAACATTTTCATTCTGTGCTCAATTCAAGGTTGTACATGATAAGTTACGGGATATTGCTGGCACAAAACGTTCATCATGTCCCCAACTCTCATACACAGAAATATGTGTGTTGTGGGGGCGTGGCCACGGAGCTGAGCATGGCGCACGCTTAACCGCTCGGCTCCGGAGGGGCCGACTTCAAACGTATGCCTAGACGCGCTGGGGCGGGCAGTGTCGCGCTCAAAGTGGAGCGGAACGACTGCTGAAGACGTGGGGAGACGGTGGCGGCGCGGCTTGGCCCCCGGGGTGAGCGCCTGGGTTCCCGGGGCTGATCGGGGCTGCGGAGTGGCTGCGGCCTAGCTGACGGGCGGGGCCGCCCCGCGCTGAATTGAGGTGCCGCTGGCTCGGAGCGAAGGAGGAGGTGAGCGGCGATTGCGGGTGGGGCCACTGGCGAGGGGCCGTTGCCCCGGGGGTGGCCCCCTGCGGATTCGTGTGGCCCGGCGGGGATCGTGCCCGGGGGCCTGCTGGCGGGCTGCGGCCGCGGTCCTGGGACGTGCGGCGTGCCGCGCCGGGCGCGGAGGCTGTGCGCGGGCCCGCCCCGAGGTGTGAGGGGCAGATCGGAGTGCCGAGTGGGGGCGCCGGACGGAGTGAAATTGGCCTCCCACCCGGGAGACGTGGCCTGGTGCTTCCCGGCTGCGGGGGCACGGACGGTGAGGAGACAAGGGGACAAGAGGCGCCCCGAGGAGGACTGATAGGGAGCCCGCTTCTCCTGTGCCCCCTGGGGGCCGTACGACTGCCGTTGCCCGGGTGGCCCCTGTATGGTGGCGGGGGGGCCCCCTGTGCCTAGGACGGTTCAAGTTGGACGCTGATCGCCCGTCGCGGGGTGTGGCGGCGAGGGTCCGCCCCGTGCTGATTGCTGTTATCATCCGAAATTTTAGACTGCGCACCATTGTTGGGGTCCCTCCTGGCTACTGGAGACGGCGCGGCCTTGGGGGCCTGCCGCGGCTGCCCCTCCCGCGCAGGGCGGCGCGGTCTTGGGGGAGGCGCCGCCCCCGACCCGATCCAAACCACCTTGTTACCGACTACGCCGCTGGTGGGGACGCTCGGCGGAGGCGAGCTACACGGCGACATCGAGGATCCTGGGCGCACCTGCTTACTGTGGCCCAACGAGCTGGAGATGACTGGCTTGGTGGCTGAGACTCCTCCTAGAGCGACCAGAACCTGAGATCTTGACGGCAACAGATTGGGTGAACGAGCAGGCCAACAGCAGGCAGCATAATTACCTGTGCAGCTCGCCGGCCTCGCTGAGACGCCCTCCTCTGCATATCCAATGCCCTCCAAGGGCAGACACAAGAACAAAGCCATGGAACCCATGACACTGATACCAATGGCGGACAACGAGCTGACCACACAGAGCCAGTCACAAACCAAGGTTCAGGACACCCTGGACAAGATACTGGGTGCCATTGAGGACACCAAATCCACTCTACAGCGTGACATTAATCAGGTGGCGATAGAGGTTGGGCTATTGAGAGCCGACCACCACAAATTGGCCGACAGAGTAAAGGAGGCAGAAGCAACACTAGAGGAAGTTGTTCCAAAACAAGCAGAAGTATCAGCGGAGGTGACCTCTCTGGCGGACAGAGTGGCGAAGCTCGAACGGCGAGCTGAGGACGCAGAGGGCAGAAACAGGAGAAACAATATTCGCGTGGTGGGTCTCCCTGAGGGGGTCGAGGGGACTAACATGGTGGAGTTTCTGGAGAAATGGCTAAGTACGGTTGTGGCACCAGGATGCCTGACCCCCTTTTATTCATTGGAACGTGCACACCGGGTGCCGGCTAGACCGCTTGCCCCTGGCAGACCGCCCCGGGCTGTAATTGCTAAACTCCTGCACTATAGTGACAGAGACATCCTCCTGCAGAAAGCCAGGGAATTGGGTCCGTTTAAAGTGGCCAATGGCGAAGCAACACTGTTCCCTGACTTCACCTTGGAGGTCCAAAACAAGCGTGCCTCCTTCCTGGCCGTTAAAAGAACTTTACGAGAAGAAGGGATACAGTACTCATTGCTCTATCCAGCAAGACTACGAGTGATTGTGGAGGGGAAAACCACTTTCCTCCAGACTCCGGAGGAGGCATGGGAGTGGCTTGAGAGCTCGGGGTCGGGCCCGGCGCGGCCTGCGCCGGGGGGCCGCGGTGGGGGGGGGTCCCGGCGGGCCCTGAGAGGGAGAAGGCCAGGGGGCGGCCGACGGCTAGCACCCACGCAGGCACAAAGGGAGACTGGAAAGAGAGAAGCCCTAAAAGCGGCAGCCAAGATGGGAGTGGAATCGTCTCCGCCGGCGGTCTCTGAAGAGGAATTAGAAGACATAGTGGTGTCCTCGCCCGAGGGCTCTGGGGGATCGACTAGTGCGCCGGAGGTAACCCCACAAACGGCTGATGAACTGATCTAAACAGAACCTGCACCGGCGCTGAAAGGCGAGTCAAGATAAGAAGTACGGTGGCCCCTCCGGACCTGGCCGCCCCCCCGGACCTGTTTCTCGCCTGTCAACCCTGACCGGCGAGTATTGACTTGATGTGTTTGTGTGATCTGCAGTGTTGTAGGACTTACTGGGCAGCCTACAGTTTTGGAGGCGCCCTGGGGAAGGGGAGTTGGGTTTTTTTGTTATTAGTTATACCGGCTATATGTGCGATGTGGGCTGATCATAATGAAGGTGCAAGCTTCTGGGGGGCTTGGCCGGGGCCGGGGGCGCGTAGACTCCATGTACAACGGGTTCTAAGAATACGATGGGGGGCTACAACACTATGACCTGGAACGTTAGGGGGATGGGCACTCCGAGTAAGCGACATAGAATTCTTTCCTTTTTAAAAAGAAGAGGGGTGCATATAGCTATGCTACAGGAGACTCACCTCGCGCCCGGAGAGGGGGAGAAATTACGGAGGAGATGGAGGGGTCAGGTATTTGCCACAGAATATTCAGCTTACGCAAGAGGAACCCTAATTTGGATTAGAGCGGGAGTTCCATTTGTGCTAGATTCCTCCAACATAGACAGGGAGGGAAGATTTGTCATTCTAGAAGGGAAACTACAGGGGCTCCAGTTGACCCTGAGTTGTATATACGCCCCCAACCAGGAACAAGCATTATTCATGACGGGCCTGTCTGGGCATCTCACTCGTCAATGCACGGGGGAAGTACTAATAGGAGGAGACTTTAACGCAGTGCTTGATATCGACCTAGATAGGTCTAACCCCCCACTGCAGGGAGCAACATCAATTAAAGCAGCAAAAAAACTAGCAGAGTGGCTGGACGCCTGGGGACTGGTGGATGCTTGGAGGCTACAACACCCTGTTGCCAGGGATTATTCGTTTTACTCGGGCCTCCACCAGGTACATACTAGAATCGACAGAATAGTTTGCACAGCAGGGCTGGCCCGAAGTATGACCCACGCGGAGTACCTTGCCCGCACAATATCTGATCATAATCCTCTATTGATGACATTGAATGTATCTCGGGACAGACCTCCTATACCGGCATGGAGAATGCTTCCGTCGGCCTTGGAGGACCAAGCGTACAGGGAGGGGGTACAAAGCTACTTAGAGGAACACATAGAGGATAACCGGGGATCCACTTCCTCCAGAGGCATAGAGTGGGAGACACTCAAGGTGGGGACGCGGGGTCATTGTCTGGGACAGTCAGTGGGGATAAAACGTACACTTGAGAGAGAACTAAACGCACTGGAGAAGGTCATCCACGAGGGGGAGTTGAGACAGGGCCCCACAAGACAAGCGGATGAAGAGTACGAGAGTGCGCGTAGGGAGCACTCCCGAATAGAAGAGCGTCTTAGATGCCACAGTGTGCAAAGATACTTGGTATCCATGCAATCAGAGGAGGGGAGATCCGGTAGACTTTTGGCATGGCTAGTGCGCCCGAATGGTGATAGTGGTCCTATTGCAAGTGTATTGGACAGGGGTGGGACACGCAGAATTAGTCCAGAATCCATTAACGACGCATTCAAAGATTATTATACGTACTTGTATAGGAAGCCCACAGACTTGGAGGTGGGGATCCTTGATGGTTTCCTAACTCGGATGTCTCTGCCGGCTTTGAGCCCGGAGGACGGGGCCGGCCTGGGGGGTCCAGTGACTGTAGAAGAGATAAACGAAGCAATCACGCAGCTGGCTCCTGGGAAGACCCCGGGCACAGATGGTCTTCCGATGGATTTTTATAAAAAGTATAAATCCTTATTAACTCCCAGACTGAAGGAAATGTATATGGAGGCGGTAAAGAATGGGGTGCTCCCTTTCACGCTCCGTGAAGCATTGGTTGTGCCGCTCCCAAAAACAAACATTAGTGATCCATCGGTAACAGAATTTAGACCACTATCAATGCTAAATAGCGACTTTAAGATCTTGAGTAAGATACTAGCTAATCGGTTACTGCCCCTTATGCCGACCCTGGTGCACCCTGACCAGAATGGTTTTATTCCTGGTCGCAGCACCTCCTTGAATCTTAGGCGGATTTTCTCTATAATGCATATGCCTGATGAGGCGAAGCCACCAGCCGGGACCTTGCTAGCTGTGGACTTTGAAAAGGCCTTCGACTCGATCAGATGGGATTACTTGAGGGCGACAATGTTAAAAATGGGCCTGGGTGGTGGCTGGGTTGCCTGGGTGGACCTGTTATATTCGTCCCCATTGGCAAGGGTCAAGACGGGTAGGACGGTCTCAGCTGCTTACCCAGTGCATCGGGGAACTAGACAGGGATGCCCCCTGTCCCCATTGTTGTTCGCGTTGGCGATGGAACCCTTAGCGGCGTGGGTGCGAGGTGAAGGAGCGGGCAGAGGGATTCGGTGGGGACCAGGGGATCACATTATCTCGCTATATGCAGAAGACATTTTGATATACCTTAGAGACGGGGCGAGTGGACTCCCCTGGGCCCTGAACGTACTTGAGGAATTTGGTTTAGTATCAGGATTAAGACTTAACCGTAATAAAACATATGTGTTCCCCCTGACGTCTGGATATGGTCGCCCCATAGCGTGCCCGGTGGACCTGAAATGGGCTCCGCGTACATTTAGATACTTGGGGATCCAGATCTACCATGGTATGGCTGACCTAAGAGAGGGTAACCTAGGTGGAGTGCTTCGTTCGCTGAGATCATCAGTAACATTCTGGCGCTCTTTAAAATTGTCAGTGATGGCTAGAGTGGCGCTATCCAAAATGATCATGCTCCCCCGACTGCTCTATTACTTTGCCAATTTACCGCTGCTAATACCCCGGGCATGGTTCCGTGATCTGAACACATTGCTTAGAGAACTAATTTGGGATAGTGGGCGAAGACGTACCACTCTCGTGACCATCTGCAGGCCTCCCCAAGCGGGAGGCCTGGGGGCACCTGACTTTGAGGCATATTACCTTGCATCCCAATTGCAGTGGATAGCCGGGTGGCTTACGGGTCGGGGCCAATTGGATTTATATACGGCCCAGGGAGTGATTGATACGGCGTGGATTGCGGCAAACATGGCAAACAGGAAGATAACTCTCCCTGGGAACAACATAATGATAAAAGTGGCAATAGGATGTTGGAAAAGATGCACGAAAAGAGTAGGAGTTGGTCACCCGTATTCTCCAGCTCTGCCGCTGGCAGTACTTGCTATAGAACCCAGGGGGAGGGGGCCGGGAAGTATGGGACTCAGAAAAAAAAAAAAAAAAAAAAAAAAAAGAAATATGTGTGTTGTCACATCAGGGCAGTTTCTTAGAACACCACATGTTTTATTATAAAACACCTCACTGTCTCCTACACGATAGAGGGGAATTCCAACCAATTGCCATCATACGCTGCACGACGCCTTTGCAGTTTCTGCTGAGACCTGAATCAGTCTCTCCCTCCATATGGGAGAATTCACACTAGACCAACAGAACCCTTCTTTACCTACAATCACAGGTATGGGGTTCTGCCTGGGGGTTTGATGGGCAGATTAGGGCTTACACTGCCATGCTCTTGTATAGAACCTGAGTTGTGTAGGAAGGGATTTTAGAACCATTCTTGTGAGAGTATGGTGGGACTTTTCTAAATTTCACTTTCCTTGTCACCGCTTTGCTTTTATTAAGTTTTATCATCCTTATTATCGCAACACATGCCTTTTTACATAGAATGCAGTTGATTCAATAAAACTTATTGAACCTAGTCCAGCTTCTGGTTTGCCTTTGTATGTGTGAGACATATGAGACCGAGAGAAAGGGGTAAGAATGGTTCCACCATGATTTCCCTAAGAAATCCAGATGACATGCTAAGGGCTGCCACAAATCACCTTTTACTCCTGGGGACTGGTGAGGTGCTGCTGGCTGGCCAGAAGGATTAGGCCGGCAGCTGTCATATGGCACGGGATCAGACTGCAGCCAAAATTCTGCAGTCTTGTTACTATAACAAGAGTCTTTACGACACTGGTCACGCCTTCACTTTTACTATTTTAGTGGCTGGAAACACTTTTGTGTGTGTGTATTTTTAATACTAAAAACATATTCACTATTTTCATATAAGGTTTGTGTGTCCTGCAAAGAATAGAAAGCCTGCTCCTTCCCGTTTTGATGCTAGAGTGTTTCCTGTTAAAACTCAGGAGAGTGCCTGTAGGAATTTTTAATTTGTGGGTGTGTCTTAGGGGTGCCATACTGACCCAAGAAGCATTTAATATGACCCCCATTACAAGGTGAGGGGAAGCAAAACGTCACCTATGGTATCTAACATCCTAGCAGCAGCCCTAACTCTCATCCAAAAGCCCTGAATCTCCCATGACACTTTTTATCTGCAAATTGAAAATGGACATTTTTTATGCTTCTTTGTGATGAGTATACTTATAAAATACGCCTGCATAAAGTGGGGGAGGGTGTGTGTGTGTGCGCGCGCAGTAACAGCAGTGTAAAATAAATGATTATTTCTTGCTAAGGTCAAAACATATTTTAGCTGACACAATGCAAAATGTAGCTCAAGCGAGAGATAGTCTATGTAAATGGAACAAAGCTGATCAAACTGTTTAAGCAATTTCAGAATTACAAAATTCAAATGATTATATTTCGAATGTGCAAAGAAAGACTAGAATAAATACGGTATACGGTTGACTGAAATGAATTAATGACGGAGTCATAACAACGATGAGGAATTATATTACTAACATACAGTATTCAAAATTAGAATAAAGTGTAACGCTTTGCCCGAGCAGTCATTGGTTGAAAATCGATACATGAGTTTCAGGCTGCCTTGATAGCCTTGGGTGAATATGGTTTAACAATGTCAAATCTAAATTGGATAAGTAGCTCAGATTTGAGGGTATTGATGGATGTTCTGGGTACCTGAGCTGTAGTTGATGTTCAGAGGAAGTTATCGATCCTCACTCAGCTGAGAGGGATCTTTTGCAAATCTCGTTCAAACAAGAACATGTGGAGGCTGTTTTACTTAAAATAAGTGTTCTTCTGACTGTTTGTGCTACTAAGCACAGTGTGCGGTCAGGTGTATGCATGTGCTTGTGAACAGGAGCATAAATCGGTAAATGAGAGTGCCCACATAGAGCCCTCGGAATAAAGGTAGTGCTCTATGTTGTAGGTCAGCAGAGATGTAAACCCTGGGAACCTTGGATCATCCATTACTACATAGAGGAGGGCTTCTGGTGCTGTCATAATACTTACCACTGATAATACTGAACCCATGTTGAAAAGGAGTCATTGGTTGTTATACAGTCCCAGCTCACGACGCAGAAAAGGGGCGGGGTGGCAGGTGGCGGGAGGGGGGGTAAGTGGACTAAGACAAACAGAAAAATTAAATGTAAAACAACATATCTGCCTCCCTGCCATCTGCCTTGGCTTGGCAGCCCCCTGGCAGACTGGGAGCCTCTGCCTACTCTCTGCCTGCTCTCTCCAGCCCGGCAACACAGTGCTGGGTTGGAGAGAGCACAGTGTGCATGTGTGTTTGGCTGGCATAAGACGGCCAGCCAAACACACATGTGCACTGAGAGCAGTGATATGCACTCCCACTCCGTGATCGTTATCACCATGGCCTTCCCTTTAAAAATAAAACAATAATAAACATAGTTTATTATCGTTTTATATTTAAAGTTTTGCAGCTGGTGGCGAGCGGGGTGATGATCCTTCGCCCTAGCGGAGGACCCGCCGCTGCTTTTATACTACTTTATTTATTTAAGAGTTTTGTATAGCACTACTGCAATATTTAGCCCTTTTTTTACAAGTCCAGCGGTAATGGTGAGATGTTGGTTACACTCAAGAAATAACAATAAGATGGGGATTGCTATTTACCAGATGCAAAATATATCAGCAATTACAATTTTCTCCATGAAAATGGGGGATCATGTGTAGTTTGTTATGTTTTCTGCAAAAAAATCAGCATGTTTGATATTTATCAGGCCCTGTAATCCACTAAATTTGGCAGGTTTGACCTGTCAATACTTATGATTGGAAAAATACGACTGCCAGATTTTATTGGATCCAATAAAATAAGGTGAACTCATAATTCCGACATCTGAGCTACTAGATGTTCGCACAGATGTTGGAATTTAGCGAGGCACACATAATCGAGGCGCTTGTATAGAACACATTATGAGCATAGTAAATTGGATATATAGTGAAGCAGTGGTGTAACATTAGCCCTTGCAGTCCACGAGGGGTACTTCAGGGTACACAGGATGGCCCCTCAACACCGTACACTGACTGGGTCAGGGAGGCATAAGGTGCTGGGCTTTGGGAGGGGACACTGCTCCATATACTTTGCAGGCGGCCCCCCTCAACCTTTGCTACACCACTGCAGTGAAGCAGAAGAATCCACCACAGAGAGTACTAAGTGCCTGATTTAGATCTTGGAGGAGCAGTCACTCACTCACAATGGTGACAGATATTGCGTCAGCCGAATCTAAATACCAGAGAAAACAATGGTATTCAGATTTCGGCAGACAGGATATCTGTTACCGTTGTGACAGAGTAACCCTTCTGCCGAGATCTAAATGAGTCCCTAGGTCTTTAAAAAAAAAATCAAACACAAAAAAGGTGGTGGGAGGAATGCTTGCAATATGTTCAACAACTGGCAATCACTTGCAGTAGCATTCCAACACAGTTTTCTTTTCCTCACAGTGTCACATCAGATTAGACCAAGCCAGATACAAATCAGTCTTGATCCTGCTCCAATAGGAGCAGTCCAGCACAAACTTCCAAGCCAGGTTCTGAAACAACATCTCTGTATCCATCAGGACTGCCCAAACCCTACTCTAATGTTGGAAAGAGCAGAAGAGGCATCTCTTTAAAGAACAGTACAAGAAGATACAGTAACAGCTCACTTCTTCTCTCAGAACCCAGGTACCTCGTCTACTATTTATTGACTGCATTTTTGTCTTTGACCCTGTACAGCACTGTGCTGCATTTTAGTTAGGTTTGTACTATACAAATACAACACACATACAGATTTATTTTGATGCCCACTTAGAATCACATACATACAGACATTCCAAGTGTTTTTACAGAATCCCTTTTTACAAGAGCTGTCTTCTACTCGTCACTATAGCCCTAATATTTTTCATGTTCCACGTTCTGTGATGGAGCCATCCACAAGGTGGTGCCAGTATAATGAATGGAAAAGGGCTGCCAAGCTCCTCTCATACTTGTTCCCAGCATAGTCACAAAGGAAAGTCTCTGAGTCTGAGCAGCCATGGGCAGCCTGGAGAAGTCAAATACAATCTAGAAACAATGCATCTCAACCAAAGCATAACATCCATGTGAATCTTATATAGGTCTTTTCGGGACCCTTTATATGCATTTATATGGCATAAAAACAAATGAATGATTGACTGCGTGTGATCCAAAAGATTTGTTCAGGGATATTCCCCTAGGAGGGAAATCCCCTCTATGAAGCTACAGGCAGCATTATACCACTGACCTGCCACCCCTGAGTTGTGTCCTGATTTTGAGTTTGGTGGACAGCTACCCATCGGTTTATTACAAGTGCATTACTTCCTAATGTAATTGTAGTAAGGCAGACGGCTATCTCTCATATTTGTGATGGAGTACACATCCAACAAACTCTAAATCCGGCACTCAAACGTTTTCTTTTAATACAAAACATAGGGTATTAACTTTTTATATTTGAACTAATATGCACTGTGCTGTTGTAAATGGATACTATAATTCTAACAGTTTAGTATGTTTATTATGCTTCACAGATCTCTTTATTCCTTTCTCACTGTCTCAGCGTTGTAAGAACAATGGGTTGAGAATCCACCCTGAGTGATCACAAGAGGTAAGACAAATTTCAAGCATTCCTCCCATCACCTTTTATGTGTTTGATGCAACACCCCAAGGGGCATGTTTGTGCCAAAATTTGCTGTGCAGCGCTGCGTCAGTTCTGAATCTCAGGGATGCGCCGTATTTACAAAAATAAAGCGCATCCCTGTGTTTCTCCCTGCACCAGTGTCAAATTAGCTGGCTAGTGCCAATGCAACCACCCTTGCTCCAAGGTGCAAGGATGGCTTTGTTGCGGGGGAAATTGTTTTTGTGCAGTAAGGGACACCTTCCTGCACAAAAACAATTATCAATGGCTATTTGCTATTTCTATATGTCCTGCAGAATGCAGCTGTTAGACTTGGCATCCTCAGTGTCATCTCCCCTAACTTTTTGCCTCTGCTTCCCAGGTTCCTGATGTATGCTGGACTCTGCTTTTGCTGTTTTTTGATACTATGGGCCCTTTTACACTGCTAACCAGTGCTAAAGTGCAAGTGCTCCTATGTAAAATGTATGTATAATTGGCTTATCCATGATTGGCATATTTGATTTACTAGTTAAGTAAAGTGCACTAGAGGTGAACAGAGCCTGTAAATCAAATGCTACTAGTGGGTCTGCAGCACTGGTTGTGCCACTCACACTAGTAGCCCTATAAACATGGCTCAGACCTGCCACTGCAGTGTCAGTATGTGCAGTTTTAAACTGCCAATTGGACCTGGCAAGTGTACCCACTTGCCAGGCCTAAACCTTCTCTTTTTATTCGTGTAAGGCACCCCTAAGGTAGGCCCTAGGTAGCCTCATGGGTAGAGTGCAGTGTATGTTAAAGGTGTGACATGTACTGATGTGTGTTACATGTCCTAACAGTGAAATGCTGCTAAATTCAGTCTCCACTGTTGCAAGGCCTATCTCTCTCATAGGTTAACATGGGGGCTGCCATTACATAATTTTAAAGTGCAGTTTCCCTTTGAGAGCAGATAGAAATGTGGAGTTTAGGGTTTCTGAGCTCACAATTTAATGATACATCTTTTAGAAAAGTTGGTTTTTAGATTGTTAGTTTAAAACTGCCACTTCTAGAAAGTAGGCATTTCCTTGCTTAAACTATTCTGTGACTCTGCATGTTTGTGGATTGCCTGTCTGGGTCAGTTTGAAAGTTGGGCAATTTGTGAATCTCCTCTAGACAGTGACACAAAGGGAGCTGGGGTGTCGCCTGTATATCCCGATGAGCCATCTGTGCTAGGAGGGGAGAGAGGAGTGGTCACTCACACCTGAAAGGGCTGTGCCTGCCCTCACAAAATGCAGTCTCCAACCCCCTAATGTGTGTCTGAGGCCTGGCCTGGGCAAGACAGGATCTTAAGAACAACAGAGACTTTCCTTTGAAGTAGGCCTACTTCAAAGGAAGAAAAGGGTATAAGTATTGGACCCAAAACCCCTGAAAATTAGATCACTTCTGTATTCAAGAGGAACCTCTGCAAAGGAGAAGAGCTGAGGAGAAGTGCTGCCCTTCCTGTGACTGTGCTTTGTTGGGCTATCCTGCAGGTACTGCTTATGCCTGTGAAAGGGCACAAAGACTGGACTTTGATGAGCATTCCTGCTTGTGAAGAATCTCCATGTGCTTGAGTTGAGCTTGCCTCCTAGTTTGAAGTCTCAGGTCCATCAAAGACTTCCTCTGCTAACAACTGGACTCTCTGCTGAGACCCCTGCCAAGTGGTGTCCTATCCAGTCCCTGGGCCTTTGAAAGGTGAAGTTGGCAGACAAGAGCTGAAAATTCATGCACAGAACGCGTGTGGGGAAATTTACGACGCACCATCTAAAACATCGCTGATAAACAACGGGCTGCCGCTTTGCGGCTAAAACTTAACGCTCTGCCTGCATTGCGCCTGGGAGATTGACACATAGTGGCTGGAGGAATGACATGCAACACCCGCTTGCGGCTAATGATAACGACGCAAACCCCATGCAGGGCGGTTTTCTAACACTGTGTGACAGGATTTTCCACGCATCATCCCTAGGAGTCAAAGTCAACCTGACTCTGGGCAGATCCGAGGTGCCCCATCCAGAAATCAACACATCGCTGTCCTGCAAGGGAGAAGAAACAACGCATTGCTGACCCGACCGGAGAAGAAAACGACGCACGGCCTACCTTGCGATGAAGGAATCCACGCAACGCTGCCTTTTCCGACGTATGCTTACATGTGCAGCTTTATTTTTTACGCTAATCAGGTACTTTGTGTAACAACAGCATTCTCACTGTTTTCTAAGGACTAAGGCCCTCAATATGACATCGGCAGTATTCTGAGAATACAGCCGATGCCAAGGGTGCCAGAAGACAACCAGTGCTGGCGGATAATTATCTCCAACCTGGCGGTTTATATACTGCCACAGCAGTATGAGTGGTGATTTGGTGGGTTGGCAGCAGCCAATCCACCACACTCATAATGTGGCGGTATACACCGCCAGTCTGTTGGCGGTGATACCGCCACATTAACCCTGTCGGTCAAAAGACCACCAGAGTCACGATGACCCCCTAAGACTCTGAGGCCCTCATTACAACCCTGGCGGTCGGTGATAAAGCAGCGGTAATACCGCCAACAGGCTGGGGGTAAAACAATGGAATCATGACAATGGCAGAAACCGCCAACACAGACAGCCACTTTAACACTCCGACCGCCACAGCGGTAGCAACAAGCACCATGGCGGTAAGCACCAACAGACAAGCGGAAGACAAGGTTCCGCCCACACTATTACAAGAGGCCTAGCTGCCACCTTTTCCGGTGCAGTACCAATGCCATCAAAAGCATGGCAGAAACAGTGTTCTGAAGGGAAACGACTCACCTCTCGACACTCAAGGAAGAAACAGGACGCCATGGAGCCCGAACTACAGATGTTACCCATGCTGGTGTATCTTCTCATATACCAGGAGTACCAATGACGGGGACGACGACCGCGGTGAGTACTGCACCTAGTACACGGGGGGAGGAAAAAGAGAGTGACACACACATTCAACACCCCCACCCCCAACACCATACACACAAACACATGCAACAACATTACATATACACCCCGTAACCCTCTGGAATAACGCAAGTACAAAAGGAATGGAGTCAAATTAGTGTAACAGTATGTACAATATATGCAATATATACAAAATGAGGGACAATGTCCACACAAAAATAGTCCGTGGCCCACTGGGCTATAACACAGGCCAAGCCCACACTTGACTCTTGCCTCAAAAAGGAGAGAACACTGCAGGGGCATCAGGTCGAAAACACACAGGCACCTTCGGGGGAGAGGGAAGAGGGGCATCTCAGCCGGAAGATGGAATAACGCCACTGCTCCTGGATGGGGCAACATGCCCACAGCGATGTCCTGGGGAGTGCAAAGCCACAGTCTCTCAAGTGGGTGGTTTGCCCACTGCTTGGTCCTGGGGAGTGCAAAGCCACAGTCTCTCAAGTGGGTGGTTTGCCCACTGCTTGGTACTGGGGAGTGCAAGGCCACAGTCTCTCAAGTGGGTGGTTTGCCCACTGCTTGGTCCTGAGGAGTGCAAGGCCACAGTCTCTCAAGTGGATGGCTTCTTCCACTGGTCCTTGAGGGGGCTTTGTGCCCAGTGTGCTTCATCCTGCCAAGGATAGGGTGAGTGGATGCCTTCTTCCACTGGTTCTGGAGGGGGCTTTGTGCCCAGTGCGCTTCATCCTGCCAAGGATAGGGTGAGTGGATGCCTTCTTCACTAGTTCTGGAGGGGGCTTTGTGCCCAGTGTGCTTCATCCTGCCAAGGATAGGGTGAGTAGATGCCTTCTTCCATTGTTTCTGGAGGGGGCTTTGTGCCTAGTGTGCTTCATCCTGCCAAGGATAGGGTGAGTGGATGCCTTTCTCCACTGGTTCTGGAGGGGGCTTTGTGCCCAGTGTGCTTCATCCTGCCAAGGATAGGGTGAGTGGATGCCTTTCTCCACTGGTTCTGGAGGGGGCTTTGTGCCCAGTGATGCAGCACTTGGGGGGTGCCAGGTCACAGTCCCTCACCTGGGTGTCAGAGCCCTGAGATTTGCAGTGACCAGGATGCATGATAGTCCATGGAGGCAGGGCTACAGTCCATCTGTCGGCGGCTACGGCTGCCCAGTGGTGGTTATGCCGGTGCTGGTGGGGGTGCTGCCAATGGTGGGGGGAGGCTCCAGCCCCTCTCCTGCAGCCTCGGACGGCTGCCCACTTGGGCCGCTGCTGCTGGCAGTGGTGCTACTGTCAATGGTGCAGGTAGTGGTGCTTGCGGCTGTGGTTGTGGCAGTGCAGGTGGTGGTGCTTGCCGCGGTGCAGGTGCTGGTGCTGCCAGTAGTGGAGGGAGGCTCCAGCCTTTCTCTTGCAGCCTCGGATGGTTGCCCACTGGGGCTGCTGTTGCTGACGCGGTGCTTGTGGCAGGGCATGTGGCGGTGCTTGCAGCGGTGCAGGTGGCGGTGCTGGCTGCAGTGCAGGTGGCTATGCTGGCGGTTGTGCTGTTAGCCACCAGGCCTTCACCTGCAGGCTCGGATGGCTGAAGTGCCTTGGCTGGTGTTTTGTGCCCCTTCCTGCCCTTGGCAGATGGTGGTGTCACCTTGGGTCTGGCGGCAGGAGTCCTTGAGGTGGCCTTGCTTGGTGGTTGTGGCTCCTTCCCTTTGCTGGCTGCTGTCCCCTTCTTCACCTTGCCAGGTGGCGGAAAGTTCTTGGCCTTGGCAGGGGTTGGTGGCACACTGGCTGGGCTGACGGGTGCCCCCTTTGAGCCTCTGACAGCTGCGGACACCACAGCGGACGTGGACTTGGTGGCTGAGGTGCTGGGCTGGGTTTTGGCCACCCTGGCCCAAGGTGAAGGACGGGGGTGGGAGGAGTAGGGAAGAGGTCAATGTTTCCTAGGAAAAGCTTCTTAGGGACATTAGGGCGGGAAGAGGGTGATGGTTTGGGAGTGGAGGAAGAGGGAGTGCTTGTAGGAGGTGTCAGTGTGCTGTGTTTGGGTGCAGGTACATGAAATGGATGCTGTTGTGAGGTGGATGGCTGTTGGGTGGGTGTGTGCTTGCGTTTGTGTACTTTGGGAGGAGGGGTCACAGACACAGTGGTAGAGGACACAGGGGACGTGTACATGGTAGTGGGGGTGGTGACTGCCAGTGAGGGGTGTGTAGTGATGGGCGTGCTGGTGATGGAGGTAGTAGATGAGGATGTAGTGCATGCAGGTGTGAGTGGGGATGCTACTGCGAGGGAGGTGGACGAGGAGGAGGAGTGGGACACAGTGGAGGCAGTGGATGTTGGTGTGTCGGCATGGGGATGGTGCTTGTGTGAGTGCCTGTGAGATGAAGTGTGGTGCTTGTGTTTGCCTGAGCCACTTCTGTGTGTTGATTTGGGTGAATGCTGGTCAGAAGGTGTGCTTGGGATAGGCTGGGTTGAGGTGATTGGGATTGGGTAGAGGAAGTTGGAGGGGGGAGGCTGGAGACAGGGACAATGGCTGCCATCAGTGCGGAGGCCAGAGCCTGAAATGCTCTCTGTTGGGCGGCCACGCCAGAGTGAATGCCCTCCAGGTATGCGTTTGTTTGTTGCAAATGCTTCTTGACACCCTTGATTGTGTTCAGAATGGTTGACTGCCCAACAGTGAGGGCTCTCAGGAGGTCAATAGCCTCCTCACTGAGGGCAGCAGGGCTGACTGGGGCAGGGACTGAGGTGCCTGGGGCAAAGGAGATGCCCACCCTCAGGGGTGTGCGGGCACGGGAAACACGCTAAGGGACTGATGGGAGGGCAGTGCTGTTAGGGGAGGTGGCAGCTGTACCTGTTGTTGGGGTGGGCACAGAGGTGTCCGTCACTGCCAGGGAGCTTCCATCAGAGGAGGAGGAGCTGTCTGTAATGTCCCCTCCTGTCTCAGTCTTGGTGCTCCCCTCACCCTCCCTCCCACTGGTGCCCTCACCATTGGTGGATTCAGCCTCCAGGCCCATGTGGGATGCAGCTCCCTCCGTCACCAGTGCCTCTGCTCCTACGCCAGATGATGCTAATGCACACAAGGACAGGGTGACAAAACAAAAAGGGGGGGGAGACACAGAGAATACACTTGGTCAGTGCCAGCAACAACACTACCGTTGGAGTACACAACACACAGGAAACAGCCCTATGCACTAGGCCATGCACTACCAGTTACAAAGATAGTCACCAGCCCATGGTGTAAATAGCATAACGCCATCAGCTGCACACCTGAAACAAGCAGGGCCCTGACCATTAGTAGATGCCCATTAACACCATTGGGGTTGGAGTGCTTCAGAGCCTGCCCAAAAAGGGACCTACGCTGCCATGTTCGCCCTGTCCTAGGGGCACCCACAGTCCACATCCCCACCCAGGTAAAACCTTAACGTGCACAAAGTCATGATTCTGAATATGTACTTACCCCCTTGTGGCTGTTGTGATGCCCTCAAGCGCCCATCCAACTCCAGATAGGCCCCCACCAGGATGCGGAACATCAGGGGGGGTCAGGGTACGACGGGCACCCCTTCCTCGTTGGGAGGCCAGCCCCAGCTGGGCCTCCGCCCGTCTTTCTTACCCAGCAGCGAAGGTCCTCCCACCGTTTGCGGCAGTGGGTGCTCTGTCTGTCAAAGACCACCAGGGTCCGCACCTCCTTGGCGATGGAACGCCAAATACCCTTTTTCTGATGGGCACTGACCTGCAGGAAAAATACAGCAGAAAAGGGATTAGTCATACCATCCGGACTGTCATACTCATGGCCCACTATATCCCTCCCATCCCCTTATGCACATATATTGACCACCATACATGCAGCACTCTGCCCAGGACACCTCAGCCCTCCCACATGTGGCTTACACACACAGCACTCCATACATTTATGTCCCACTCATCATGCTCACAGTATACTCACCTGTTTTTCTGGAGGACCATAGAGTAAAGTGTACTGGGGTAGAACCCCATCCACCAGTGTCTCCAACTCCTCCGAAGTGCAGGCAGGGGCCCTTTCCCCAGACACATGAGCCATTGTCGCTTCCAGACACAGGTCACAGCAGCACTTGCAGTGTGGGTCCTCTCCTGTTGAAGGTCAGGTAGCAAGTGAGTGAATAGATAGAAAATGGCAGTCACGTCTGCGGCGGTGCGTACCGTCACTGCCGGAGTAGATCACAATTGGCTCCTGGAACCCATAGAGCCTAATGTTAACCAATACGAAGTTGCACAGCTGTCATCGACCGCCGACCGCAACAGCGCACAATGCCAGCGGAATTACCTCATTTCCTCTTGTCCCTCCTCACAGGTCAGGCAACCGCCATTTCAGGGAGCACAGGCCATGGCACTTAACTGCCTCACAGCAGACATTGGTACATCAACTGACTCTCGGATTCACATACTGGTTCTGTAAATGAAGAGATGCATCATTATTTCAATAGATGTGTGAATATGACCCTCTGCTCACTGTTTTCCTCCCTAGACTTCAACCGCTGAGGATGAATATGAGATGGAGACATACTCCAGTGTACAGACCCCTGGTGGACCTGGCGCCAATGGAGGACAGACACATTATCCTAACCTACAGACTTGATAGGGCCACAATCCAAGAACTGTGTGCCCAATTGGAGCCAGACCTGATTTCCGCCACCCCACAGGTATCCCCCTTCTAGTGCAGGTCCTGTCAGTGTTCCATTTCCTGGCAAGTGGTTCCTTCCAAGCGACAGTGGCCATGGCATCAGGGATGTCACAGTCTATGTTCTCAAACGTGTTGACCAGAGTGTTGTCTGCCCTGCTGAAACACATGCACAGGTACATCGTATTCCCACAGGTGGAGGATTTGGCAACAGTAAAAGCTGACTTCTATGCCCTGGGGCATATCCCCAACATCATTGGTGCCATTGATGGTACACATGTAGCATTTGTCCCACCCCGGAGGAATGAACAAGTGTTCAGGAATAGGAAAATCTATCACTCTCTGAATGTGCAGATGGTGTGTTTGGCAGACCAGTACATATCCCATGTGAATGCCAAGTATCCTGGCACTGTGCACGATGCCTTCATCTTGAGGAATAGCAGCATTCCATATGTGATGTCTCAACTCCAGAGGCACAGGGTGTGGCTTATAGGTGAGCCCATGGTCCCCACCCAGTTGATGTAGGTAGATGGGTGTGGGGTTGTCCCTAAGGGTGAGTGTATGTCTAACAGGTATCCCTAGAATATTTGCAGGTGACTCATCGCTACTGACCCCAGTGAGGAATCCCAGGACAAGGGCAGAGGAACGTTACAATGAGGTACATGGGCGAACAAGGAGGATCATTGAAAGAACCTTTGGCCTCCTGAAGGCCAGGTTACGGTGCCTCCATCTGACAGGTGGATCCCTGTACTACTCACACAAGAAGGTGTGCCAGATCATCACTGCATGTTGCATGTTGAACAACGTGGCCTTGAGACACCAGGTGCCTTTTCTGCAGGAAGATGAGCCTGGAGATGGCCTTGTGGCAGTGGTGGAGCCTGTGGACAGTAAGGAAGAGGAGGCAGAGGAAGAAGATGTGAACAACAGAAGATCCCTCATACAATAGTACTTCCAGTGACACACAGGTAAGACACTGTAACTTCACTTTCCATTGCAGTTTTGTGTTTGACATTAAACATGGCAGCCTGATTTCCCTATTTCTATGGCCACTTACTGTACCCTTTGGCATCTCTATTTTCAGATCGCTGTGCCCCACTCTGGTTCCTGGTGTGTTTACTGCTGCCCACTTCAGGTCATACCTATGTATACATGACTGTACAGTTCAATTGCAATGTTTACAGCTTGTTAAATGAAAACGAATCAATTGACAGACTCCATACTTGTATTTGTTCCAAGGGTGTTTATTAAAGTGCTAATAAGTGGAGGGGGTATTGCAATGGGCTGGGTTGATGATGGAGGAAAGTCCAGGGTAGAGTCCAGTCTATTGGTTTTACAGGTGCATTGTCCAATGGGGCATGGGAAGGGGAGCAATAGCAGTTCAAGGTGGACAGAGTGACAGATTGGGACAGAAGGGTGACAATCGGGCGAGTCTTATTTCTGGGTGGGGGTCTTGGCAATGTTCTCTGGCTTCTGCCTGGATTGCAGGGACCGTTTGCGTGGTGGTTCTCCTTCAGCAGGGGGTGGGGTGCTGGTGGCCTGTTGGTCCAGTGGCAGGGCCTCCAGTCCATTAGCGCCGGCGGAGCTGGTGGGCCGTTCATCGGTGTGGCTAGTGTCAGGGGCCCGTTGGCGTGCCACAGCCTCCCTCATGGTGTTGCCCATGTCAGCTAGCACCCCTGCAATGGTGACCAGGATGGTGTGGATGTGTTTGAGGTCCTCTCTGATCCCCAGGTACTGTCCCTCCTGCAGCCACTGGGTCTCCTTTAACTTGGCCAGTATCTGGCCCAAGGACTCCTGGGAATGTTGGTATGCTCCCAGGATCCCTGCAAGTGCCTCGTAGAGAGTGGGTTCCCGGGGCCTGTCCTCCCCTTGTCGCACAGTAGTCCTCCCAGCTTCCCTGGTGTCCTGTGCCTCTGTCTCCTGAACCGTGTGTCCACTGCCACTGACCCCAGGTCCCTGATTGTCTTGGGTTTGTGGGGTTGCCTGGGGTCCCTGTAGTGGTGGACACACTGCTGATTGACGTGTCCTGGGGACAGAGGTATGGACCCGCTGGGTGGGTGCTGTGCTGGTGTTTCCTGAGGGGGGAGGCTATGTGGAGGATTGGGACTATTGCTTGGTAACCAACTGTCCAGAGGTCCCTGATGGGCCAGGTTGGTCATCGTGATCCAGGCGTGCAGAGCTGCTGTCATCACGGTGGGCCTCTTCAGGGGGGGAGACTGGATGTGGCTGGTACCTCCTCTCCTCTCCGGTGGGGTTGAGTGGGGGTCCTGTGGGGATGTAAATGCAGTGTTATTGTATATGTGTGTGCCATCTTGTGCATGGGTGTATTTCCCTGTACAGGGAGTGCAGAATTATTAGGCAAGTTGTATTTTTGAGGATTAATTTTATTATTGAACAACAACCATGTTCTCAATGAACCCAAAAAACTCATTAATATCAAAGCTGAATATTTTTGGAAGTAGTTTTTAGATTGTTTTTAGTTTTAGCTATGTTAGGGGGATATCTGTGTGTGCAGGTGACTATCACTGTGCATAATTATTAGGCAACTTAACAAAAAAAAATATATACCCATTTCAATTATTTATTATTACCAGTGAAACCAATATAACATCTCAACATTCACAAATATACATTTCTGACATTCAAAAACAAAACAAAAACAAATCAGTGACCAATATAGCCACCTTTCTTTGCAAGGACACTCAAAAGCCTGCCATCCATGGATTCTGTCAGTGTTTTGATCTGTTCACCATCAACATTGCGTGCAGCAGCAACCACAGCCTCCCAGACACTGTTCAGAGAGGTGTACTGTTTTCCCTCCTTGTAAATCTCACATTTGATGATGGACCACAGGTTCTCAATGGGGGTTCAGATCAGGTGAACAAGGAGGCCATGTCATTAGATTTCCTTCTTTTATACCCTTTCTTGCCAGCCACGCTGTGGAGTACTTGGACGCGTGTGATGGAGCATTGTCCTGCATGAAAATCATGTTTTTCTTGAAGGATGCAGACTTCTTCCTGTACCACTGCTTGAAGAAGGTGTCTTCCAGGAACTGGCAGTAGGACTGGGAGTTGAGCTTGACTCCATCCTCAACCCGAAAAGGCCCCACAAGCTCATCTTTGATGATACCAGCCCAAACCAGTACTCCACCTCCACCTTGCTGGCGTCTGAGTCGGACTGGAGCTCTCTGCCCTTTACCAATCCAGCCACGGGCCCATCCATCTGGCCCATCAAGACTCACTCTCATTTCATCAGTCCATAAAACCTTAGAAAAATCAGTCTTGAGATATTTCTTGGCCCAGTCTTGACGTTTCAGCTTGTGTGTCTTGTTCAGTGGTGGTCGTCTTTCAGCCTTTCTTACCTTGGCCATGTCTCTGAGTATTGCACACCTTGTGCTTTTGGGCACTCCAGTGATGTTGCAGCTCTGAAATATGGCCAAACTGGTGGCAAGTGGCATCGTGGCAGCTGCACGCTTGACTTTTCTCAGTTCATGGGCAGTTATTTTGCGCCTTGGTTTTTCCACACGCTTCTTGCGACCCTGTTGACTATTTTGAATGAAACGCTTGATTGTTCGATGATCACGCTTCAGAAGCTTTGCAATTTTAAGAGTGCTGCATCCCTCTGCAAGACATCTCACTATTTTTGACTTTTCTGAGCCTGTCAAGTCCTTCTTTTGACCCATTTTGCCAAAGGAAAGGAAGTTGCCTAATAATTATGCACACCTGATATAGGGTGTTGATGTCATTAGACCACACCCCTTCTCATTACAGAGATGCACATCACCTAATATGCTTAATTGGTAGTAGGCTTTCGAGCCTATACAGCTTGGAGTAAGACAACATGCATAAAGAGGATGATGTGGTCAAAATACTCATTTGCCTAATAATTCTGCACTCCCTGTATGGTTGTGATTGCCCTGTCAGCTTTGCCTTGTGTGAGTGGTGATTTTGTGGGCAAGATGATTCTCTCTAATGTGCATGCTTTAGTGATGGTTGTCCATGCAGGTCTGTGATGGTTGTCCATGCATTAGTGTGGCATGCAGGGCTTGGTATTGGGATGGGTGGGTTGTGATGGTGGGGTATATGTGAGGTGGTGGAATGATGGGGGTGAGGGTAGGGGTGGGAGTTTGTGATGGCATGCAGGTAGGGTGGGAGGGATACAGTAGTAAAGATTTGTCTTACCAGAGTCGAGTTCTCCTGCTACTCCTGCGAGTCCCTCAGGATGCATTATTGCCAAGACTTGCTTCTCCCATGTTGTTAGTTGTGGGGGAGGAGGTGGGGGTCCACCGCCAGTCCTCTGTACGGCTACCTGGTGTCTTGCAACCACAGGACGCACCTTCCCCGTTGGTCGTTCCACCTCTTCCTGATGTCATCCCTTGTTCTGGGATGCTGTCCCACGGCATTGACCCTGTCCATGACTCTCCGCCATAGCTCCATCTTCCTTGCAATGGAGGTCTGCTGCACCTGTGATCCGAATAGCTGTGGCTCTACCTGGATGATTTCCTCCACCATGACCCTTAGCTTCTCCTCAGAAAACCTGAGATGTCTTTGGGATGCCATGGATGTGGTGTGAGTGGTATGTGTGAGGTTGTGTAGGGTGATGTGTTGGAATGTGTGGTGTGAGGTGCGTGTATTGTGTATGGGTGATAGTGTTCTGTGGCTCAGATTGAGTGGGTGTTCCTGGCTTGTCTCTCTGTCAGTTAGCAATATTTCGTTTCTTAGGAAGAGTTGTGGGTAATGTGGGTGTGTGTTTTATAGTGGTCTGAGTGTGTGGGTGTGGTGTGTGTATGAGTGTCAGGTGTGTCTATTTTGCATTGTCCAATGTGGTGTAGTTTTGTTGGTGTGTGTGTATTTTGAGCACAACGGTGTGTACCGCCAATGGTTTACCACGGCTGAAAGACCGATACGTGATTCGTGGATCCTGATACTGTGGATGTATTTCTGTTGGCATAACGGTGTGGGGTTTAGTACCACCAGTTTATCACTGACCTTTGGGCTGGCGGACTTGTGTGGGTGTCTGTATAGTGGTGGATTTCTCTGTGGGGTCATAATACCAGTAGCGGCATACCGCCGCGGTCACTGTATGTTGGCGGGCGTCATCACGGCGGTAGGCGGCATTTACCGCCAATGTTGTAATGAGGGCCTTATTCTTTTGAAAATTCATATTTTAACTTGCGTGCGTTTTGTCGTTTTAGTCTTGTTTGATTTAGATAAATATTGCTTATTTTACTAAACTGCTGTGATGTCCATTTTGTAGTGTGAAAACATTTGGTAGTGCGTTCACTGTATTACTGTGTGTGTTGGTACAAATACTTTACACATTGCTTTTGAAGTTAAGCCTGCCTGCTTGTGCAAAGCTACCAAGGAGTTAGCGGGGTTATCTGAGTGTGATTCTCCTTTACCCTGACTAGAGTCAGGGTCCTTGCTTGGACAGGGGATAACCAGTTGGCCAACCAAAAACCCTGTTTCAAACATTGGTGATCAGCAGTGAGGATTGGACTTGTTTTTGTACTTGACATACAGTGATTAAGTGTACACTACTGTTTTCAGTGCAGACCATTACATGACCACATACTACTTGCTTTTGCTCTCTTTGGACTTTTTCCTGCTTCACATTTTTGGTGATCTTATTATTGATTCTTGAACTCTTCATTTGGAACTCTTTTTCTGCCTTGGAACTTTGCACTTTCTAATTTGCCATTATGTCTCAATCTGGAGATGCATCAGCTGGAGCTGTTTTTGAATTAGGGAAACTGGAAAGTTACACAGTTGCTCAGTTGACACAGTTCTGTCAGGATCTTGCCTGCCCCATTAGGATCTCCACCAGAAAGGAGGAGCTGCAAAAGGCACTAAGGGCCTGGGTGACAGCCAAGAAAGCTGGGGGTACACAGAGGAAGAGGATGAGGACGAGAATGAAAATGAGGATGAGGAGGTGCAGAGTATACACAATGGTGTAGTGGGTGGACCTGTTATGCCTGGGGGGAGGTCTCCAGGGCAGGTAACAGTGTGTCATCCAAAGGTCTGACACCTGAAGAGTTGCAGGACAGACAGGCATATAGTGCTCACCAGTTGGAGTTAGAAAAGATGAGGATGGCCATAGAAGAGAAGAAGATTTTACTGGCTAATGAGCTTAGTTTGAGTGAATTAGATCAGAGGGGCCAGTCTAGTAGAAGATGGTGGCAGCAATACCACAGTGCAGCCTGAGAGGATGGTGCACATTCCTAAAGACCTAGTGAAGGATTACAAGAGGGAGGATGACATCTACCTGTGGTTTAAGGGGTATGAGTCTGCTCTCCACATGGATCTGGTCCCTGAACCACTCTGAGGAAGAGGGGAGGGATTCTCTGACATCCTTAGGGGGTTCTCAGGGACTCAATTACTCTATCATGAAGGACGCTCTACTCACAAGGTATGGTCTCACCCCTGAGCAGTACAAGGACAAGTTTCGGTACCACAAAAAGAAGGAATCCCAAACATGGTTGTAATGTGTTGACTCTTTTTGCAGGTCACTGGATGGTTGGGTGAAGGGCAGTAATGTAACAACTTTTGAGGGGCTGTACAATTTGATTGCTTGGGAGCATTTGTATAATCTTTGTTTTCCAGAGCTGCGCCAGCACCTGATTAAGAGCAAGCTGACTGACCTCTGCAAGCTTCTCAGGAAGCGGACCCTTGGGAGAGCACCAGGGTCCAAAAGAGGTATGGGGGACACCATGAAAAGGGTGGGCAGGGTCCCTCTCAGAAGAAAGGGGGGGTAAGGATAAACAGGGAGAGTTCTGTAAAGGGCCCCAACCTAGTTCCCAGGGTAAGGATTCCCAGCCCCCCCACTGAGAAGATACCATGGTTCTCCAAAGGGAAATCTGTGGAGGTGGGTCCCCGCAAGTGCTTTACATGTGACCAGGTGGGTCATGTGAGGGGGGGGCCCCAAATGTCCCAAGGATACACCGGCACCCACTGATGCTCAGTCACAGGGTTTGGCTAGTGTAGCGCTTGGGGGGGAGTTGGCTCCAGGTGGGTGGGAGCCAGCTGAAATGACCCTTGTCTCACTAGAGGGCAGTGAGATGGTCCAGAGAACCCTAGTGTCTGAGAACACTAACAAGTACAGGCAGTGGGTAACCATCAATGGATAGAGGGTGGAGGCTCTGAGAGACACAGGAGCCAGTGTGACTACAGTGAGGAGTCACCTGGTGTCTGAAGAGAAGATAGATCCCCGTCTACTTCACCAAGTAGTTGCGGTAGACAACTCAGAGCATCTGTGCAGAGTGTTGCATGTTCCCTTTGAATGGAGGGGGGGTCACAGGTTCCTTGAAAGTAGCTGTGAGTCCAACCATGCCTGTGGATTGTTCGCTTGGCATTGACCTGGAGGATTCTCCTTGGAAGTAGGTGGAACACAGATCACACTAGGAGCAGTTGGGTCTGCCTGGGTTGATATGCGTATCTACCCGGTCAATGGCAGCCCATCAGGGTGATCAGACCTGGAGCCTGAAACAGTGGCCCAGGGTTCTGCCAGTAAGAGAAAGGGCAAGGGGCATGGGAAACTGGCCCGGAAGTTCCCATGGTACGGGAGGAGGCTGAACCTGAGCGTGACACCCCGGAGCATACAGGGGTGAAGATGGCTGAGCTGGGGGAAGTCCCTGAGCTGTCACAGTGGTAGCAGGAAGGGGGGCCCACCAGGGAGGCATTCTGTGAGGCGCAGAAAACATGCCCTACTCTGGAGGGTTTGTGGCAGCAGGCTGCAGACCAGGCGGCTGGCAAGGAGCCAGGATCCCACCTGATTTATTGGGAGGACTGCCTCCTGTATAGTGAGCCTAAGGTTGCTGAGCCTGGGTCAGCCTGTGTGCTGGTGGTACCCTAGTGCTTCAGAGATTTCCTACTGGGTCTGGCTCATGATGTGCCTTTAGCTGGACAGTTCCTCTAGACAGTGACACAAAGGGAGCTGGGGTGTAGCCTGCTTATCCTGATGAGCCATCCGTGCTAGGAGGGGAGGGAGAAGTGGTCACTCACACCTGAAAGGGCGGTGCCTGCCCTCACACAATGCACTCTCCCTCCCCCTGGTGTTTGTCTGGGGTCTGGCCTGGTCAAGGCAGGATCTTGTGAACAACAGAGACTTTTCTTTGAAGTAGGCGTACTTCGGAGGCAGAGCGGGGTATAAGTATTGCACCCAAAACCTCTGAAAATTAGATCACTTCTGGATTTAAGAGGATCCTCTGCCAATGAAAAGAGCTGAAGAGAAGTGCTGCCCCTGCCTGTGACTGTGCTTTGACCAGCAGTTGCTGCTTCTGCCCGTGAAAGGGGACAAAGACTGGACTTTGTTGTGCATTTATGCTTGTGAAGAATCTCCAAGGGCCTGAGTTGAGCTTGCCTTCTGTTTTGAAGTCTCAGCGTCATTGAAGACTTTCTCTGCTAACAACTGGACTCTCTGCTGAGACTCCTGCCCTGCCAAGCGGTGTCCTATCCAGTCCCTGGGTCCTTGAAAGGTGCAGATGGCAGACAAGAGCTGAAAATCCACGCACAGAATGCCGTGCGGGGAAATTTATGACACACCATCTGCAACGCGGCTGATAAACGACACGCCGGCAGCTTTGTGGCTAAAATCAATGCTCCACCTGCAATGCGAATGGGAGATCAATGCATAGCGGCTGGAGAATAGACATGCAACACCCACTGGCAGCTGCTGATAACGACTCAAACCCCATGCAGCGCGGTTTTCTAACACCGTGCAACAGGATTTTCCAAGCATCATCCCTGGGCATCAAAGTCAACCCGACTCTGCGTGGATCTGAGGTGCTATGACCGGAAATCGACACAACGCTCTCTTGCGAGGGAGAAGAAACTACTCATCGCCGACAAAAGAAGGAAATGATGCACGGCCTCCCTTGCGAGGAAGGAATTGATGCATTGCTACCTTTTCCAGTGCATGTTCGCCCGTGCGCCTTTATTTTTTACACTAACCAGGTACTTTGTGTAACAACAGCATTCTCACTGTTTAAGGCCCTTATTATGAGCCTGGCGGTCTTCCGACCGCCAGCCAGAGTTAATATGGTGGTATCACCGCCAACAGGCTGGCGGTGAAGACATTATAAATGTGGCAGATTCGCCACTGGCAACACAGCACATCTCCACTCATACCACCATGGCGGTATGAAAAGCGGGTCCGGAGATGTTTATCTCTGACCCGGTGGTCCACAGAGGATCGCCAGTGGTATTATGAGCTGGCCTTCTGCCATGGTTTTTGCGGCGGTAGCACCGCTATGAAAACCATGGTGGTAGGGCTACCGGTGACATGGAATTCCTTCCCTGTCAGTGGTAGACAGCTCCCTCACCCCTCCAGCAAGCACAGGACCTCCCCTACAGTCACAGGGCTCCCCATCCTCCACCCCCCAATTACATGACACCCCCCACACTCCTGCATACATGCACACAGACACCCACATGCACCACGCATGCACCCATTCACCTACACTTCCATACATGCATCCACTCACACATACTCACACTCATCCATATACGCATACACACTGACATCTAAACATGCATTACACACTGACATTCATACATGCATTCACTCACACGCATACACTACAACACTCAAAGTCGTATTCACACACACACACACACACACACACACATTCATACACACACGCAGACACCACACACAACGACCCCCACCCTCTCACACCCCTCCCCTGTCGGACGCCCGACTTACCTTGTCCGGGGTGAAGGTCGTCCAGCAGGGAACAGGAAGGGGCGCTGCCACCGCCGGCAGCACCCCGCCAGCAGGAAACCACCAGGCGGTATTAAGAGTCATAATACAGCTGGCGGCTTCCTACTGGTGGGGCGGTGCAGGTGGTAGCAACACCAGAATACCACCACCAGCCAGCATGGCTACTGCCGGATATCCGATCACAGTGTGGCAGAAATCCAGCAGTATCCATAATATGGCAGACAGATGGTGATCTCTGCGGTGGTATGTTGGCGGCCGTCAACGCAGCATTATTAGAAATTTACCATCAATGTCATAATGAGGGCCTAAGACTCTTATTCTTTTGAAAATTCACATTTTAACTTGTGTATGTTGGATTTTTGTCATTTTGGTCTTGTTTATTTAACAGAAAAATTACTTATTCTTCTAAACTGGTGTGGTGTCCATTTTGTAATGTTTTCACTGTATCACTGTATTACAAATACTTTACACATTGCTTCTGGTGTTAAGCCTGCCTGCTTGTGCCAAGCTACCAAGGGGGTAAGCGGGGGTTAACTGACTGTAATTCTCCTTTACCCTGACTAGAGTGAGGCTCCTTGCTTTGACAGGGGGTAACCCTGACTTCCAGCCAAAGACCCCATTTCTAACAGCAGCACACATAGAAAGAGCAAAAAACAAGGAGAAATAAAAGGTTTTCTCCTTGTTGCGCCATGCCAACACCACCCCTGGGGTGGTGTTAGCTTTTGGCTCTGCCACAGATTTACGATTTCTTGTAAATTCGGGGCAGAATCAAAATGCAATGGGTGTTGCTGTGGAACGCCAACAGCAACACCCATTGCACCCCCCTTCCATACAAAGTGCTGTATTCCAAAAGTGGCTTAACTCCTCCTGGTAAATACGACGCAGTGCACAGCATCACCAGAGCGTCACAAAAAGTGACGCTCTGGTGGCGATACGGGCTTGTAAATATGCCCCTCAGTGTCAATGGTGTTCTTAGATGTGGGTCCTCTGCTCACTGTGCCTCTAGAACCAAACCTCACTATAACTGGGTCCAAACTGAGGTGTATAGTGAGCAAAAGAACAATGGGCTGGGATGCTACCCCAAACGATCGCCAGTAGTTAGATAATTTGCACGCATTCCTCCTATCACCTTTTGCATGTTTGATATACTTGAAAATTCATCAAGCTGACAATTTGAAACAAAGTGGGTATCTGGATTACTCCGCACATTTATTTGTCCCTAAGTTCCAATACCAAATCATTGTGTTGTTGCATTACAGGAAGCTATCCAATGCTTTAGGAGCACATACAAGAGGCAATAAAAATTAACCCTAATGTTTCCAGAGCACAAAGGCTTTTCATGCTGAAATATTCCACTCTAGTTTTATGCATCATTATCATATCATATAAATGTACATGAATGGAATAATGGGAATCCACCCCCTCGTATTTGCAATTTGGAAAGGAATGTATCAATGGTTTGTGACTACAGCTGTAGTCTCAAGCCACTGGGGAGTTCCAACGCCCAAGCTGAGGTAGCAACCGACTTAACCCCTTTGAGAATCATGTCAGAGGCTTAAGGGAAGCAGGAAGTGGTCCCGAGGGGCAATGTTAAAGGCAGCACTTGTGCCTTTAATGGACATTGGCTGTTTTTACAAATAAAGGTCCCGTTTTGGAAAGCACATGCTGGGACGGATATCTGCTGTCCCTTGCAGGCCATTGGCTAACCTTTTCTGGTCCACACCATTGACAAACGCAGCTGCATGACTTACAAGACCATCATGACAAGCACCCACACAAACCTAGACAAGCTCACTCTCTCTTGTGGTTTCTCGAACACTCGCAGCTCCAACATCATCAGACTGTGAATGGTAATTAGAAAAAACAAGGTCCCTGCAATGTTGCCCCAATTTGGGAAACAGTTAAAGGCACATCTCTTTAAAGAACACTACATCAACATTTATGAAAACTCTACAAACCAGCTACTTCTATCAATTATTGACTTTATTTTTATCTTTAAACCTCTACAGCACTCTACTGCCTTTTTTCTAGGTTTACGCTATAGAAATGCCACATACATACAGGCCTGTGTCCCTGCATTGGCAGGCATTCACAGGGGGCTGTAAATTGTGAACTGTTTAATTACTATTTATTAGGCAGGTCAATTTGCGATCTCCTGCAAATAGACAGTTTACTACGCCACCTATTAGTATATAAGTCGCATTGCAAAGGTCATTACCATTCGCAAATTAAGTAGTGTGGAAATTGAACATCTCTTTGTTTTGTAATACAATGCCCTAATGACATTTGATAAAAATACAGCTCAGCCTTTCTTGTAAATATTGTTGTTATTCTGTAGCACACTGTAATCATCTGTCCCTTCACGTCAACCTGTATCTAGGGAATGTGTTTTCATATCTCTTTGATAAAATAGAGAAGTAAACTATTTTTATAGCTTATAGATGGAAACATTTTACGTTTAAAATGTGCTGTAAAATATAGTTTCATTAAAACAAAACCGAGAACATCATATTGTCTGCAGAAGGATAAACACGGATTCATTTGCAAAGTAGATTCAGAAAGCAGTAGCAGACAGCAGAGGTCTGCAGCTTACCCTCCTCTCGAAATTATGCATTTCATTTCAGATAATTATTCAAACACGTTCACACCTTTGCTTTTAGTGTGATGGGTGTTTTCTGAAGATCTAAGAGAAAATATGCTTCCTTGAAATCCTGGGGGGTGCCTTGCTGATCATTCCCTTAGATGTATCGCCAAAAATATTAAATATACAATGGACTGATTTTAGAGAGAGCAGCACTCTGTGACATGTGTGTTACAATGAGCAAAGCCGGCGGATGCAAAAGAGGGGATTTGTGTCGCAGCTCATACAGGATCAGTCACACACATTACCATAAAGGTCACAACACAGCCGGGGAAGGCAGAGATGCTTAGATGTTTCATTAAATTTTTACACTCCCTATTCTACCCTGCTTCAGATGATTACTGTCCTCAAACATTCAGATCTGAGATGGTGCGTATGAATATGCCTGTCTCCTTTTGCTACATTAACATCCGTAAAATTAACCCCAAAGCCAGACCTCTTGTCATGAAAATGTGTTCCCTTCCAACAGCAGGGTGTTTTTGTTTCCTGTGCTTAATCAATGTGAACAAGCCAAATGAGTCGGCTGCTGTGATCACGGGAATAAAGAATGACATGATAGGCTGTGTCACTTAATTCGGCTTATGGCCACTGGACTATATTTCATCTTTTCCAGAGGTGCAATGATGGTTCCTAAAGAGAGAGACATTCTGGAATGCATTTCTTAATCTTCTGTTTAGGCTGTCCTGTGGAGCAGGGCTACGCAAAGCATTGCGTTGATCACTGTTCAGAAGGCCCTCGAGTGCAGCACCCAATAGTGCAGTGCGGACCGAGCGCAGGCGCAACGTTCAACAAACCTAGGCCGCAGTCAGTGAACCAAAGGCCCAGATTTGCAACATTTTACACTGTGTTTGTGTCATAAAAGTGACGTAAGCCAGCGCAAAATGCTTTTTTTTGAGATTTACCTTCTGGCTCAAAAAGTTTTTTGCCGTGGAAAGATTCCTAAACATAATGCAAACTGGCTCAATGTGCTGCTTTGCGTTACTTAGCGTCAAGGGGGTGGTACATGGGTGTTTCGATGCAACCAGCCACGTTGTTTGATGCAAAAACCTATCTACTAATATTAGTAGACATGGTATTGTGCCAAAAAATAAAGCGACTTTAAAAAGGAGAAGTGCTTCATTGCTGTTAAAGCTTCCGACTTTGCATGTGTGTTGTATTGTGCGGCACACATCCAACGTGGAAATGTTTTAAAGATAGTCCATGCACAGCATTTTGTACTGGAAGGGTACTGTTCCAATACAAAACCTATTGTAGACTCTGACACACATCCTAGCACTTTGGCACAAAGTGGTGTGTTTGGCACTCAGCAGCCTAATTGAGCGCCGGCGCTAGGGGGAGGGGAGGGGAGTGCCATCTCTGTAGACATAGCGCTTTCCTGCTCTCTCCCTCTCACACAATGCAGCTCAGCATTTTTGGATGCTGCACTGCTTTGTGTGTACATTTTGTAAATCTGAGCCAAAGTGTTTATTTAAGTCGCTGGTAATGCTCCTAGTCTGCTGCCATTTCCGTCATCTCATGGAAACCTGCAGACTAAAGTATTTGATTGGGGGCATGGTGTTTCTACGTTGCATTATTAAAAAATTAGAGGTTTTTTTAAGTAATGCCCTTTTAGCAAACTTAAACTGATGAGAAGAATTAAACGTGAAGATTCAAGTTTTTATGTATATTTTGCAGATACTAGTACAGAAATGATATACAAGTGTTGCGACAATGAGAAGAGCTACTTTCCATGTATTCCAAATTGACATGCATAGTATATGTTTGGTCATCATTAAAAATTCCAGTTCTAAAAATACACTGCACCCTTTATCACCTACCACTGCATGGCTCTGAACAGGTTGACAACTCTCATTGGGTTAATATTCTTGCTCGAGAATGAACCAGGTTCTTTCTCTAAAACAGGTCACAATTCATCCAACAGTCACAGGGGAAGTCCCATACCTCTGACATCTGGTACAGTGTTCCCCTGGCATCTACATTGTCGCCTTTTCAGATCAACATCTTAATCAAAAGGAAGGAATAGCTACTTTTCTGACATATAGTTTTTTGTCCACAGGACTCTATTATAGGCTTATTTGGCTTACAATGAAAAGTAAAAGTCCAAACATAACACACTGTGCTCGTTTGGAACAGTACTTTCATCCAGATGTTTACTGTTATATAGCTCAATTGTCCTCTGGGGGGGGGGGGGAGGCTGAGCTGACCCACTGGGGGTTAAATCTGTGACTGATTCCTTCTGATGATAGATTAGTCAAACACGTCATTAGACTTTTTCTGAAGCAAAATAGCCTTCCATTGCTCATTAATTGACATACCGCTCTGGGTGGATGAATAAATATGCAATGTATTTAAAACCACCTTTAATATCAGCTTAAATTTATTTGCCTGACACTTAGATAATGCTTATTTGTGGAGACTATTGCCCCAGCCGAAAGAAGTCTAAAGGCCTGATTGATCTTTTGGAGGACAGGTTACTCTGTAACAAAAGTGATGGTTATCCGTAACACTTTTGATGCAGTAACTCATCCGCCAAACTCTGAATCAGATCCTAAGTATTATGTACAGGATGTATCTTTCAGTCGTAGGTCGTCAATGCGAGTGACCCGTTAATTCCTATGGACCCGGTATCAAGAATCGGCCGTTTGAATCATCATTTCACAGCCGAAATCTCCATGAGGAACACTGGGGAAAAACATTCAGAAAAAACTATCCCTACATGTTATTCCCTAAAAACCTCTAATTTCGGTTATTACCCTGGCCCTGGAATAACGCAACCCTGGCAACGGTATTTATTCTAGGGCACTCACACTGAGGCCTACAGTGTGCAATGTTTTACTATTGCCATTTTGAATGTTTCATTTTCACGTTTTCCATTTTCGCTGGACCCCTCACGCTCTTCCTTTAAGCCTTATTTAAACTACACTAGATCAGACAGAAAGCTCCATTTGCCAACTTCATGCCATGGTCCTACAGATTCACCATGGGTTCTAAACTACAAATATACAAAAAATTCACCAACAAAAATTTACAAGAAGTCATTATCCTTATACATTATTGATCCTAGAGTATGGTCGCGCCTTCCATCTTCACTATGGAGTAAGACTGTCAGGGTCTTCCCTAGAGCCTTGCAGTTGTACGGACAACCAAGAAGTATCAAGATTGAGAGTGTTGGGATTCCTCACAAACCAGCTCCATAGGTATTTAGGCCCATATTTGAACTTTTTTTGTGCTGCATTTGTGCCATTTTTTTACACAAAAGCGGCGCAAACTTACTAAATATAATTGTATTTTGTAAGTTTGCGCCACTTTTGGGTCAAAAAATGATGAAAGGTGGCGCAAAAAGAGTATAAATACGGGCCTTAGGCTATGATTGTAAGTTGGTTTCCGAAGACCTCTTCACTCTCCAGGTAGCTGTGAGCTATGAGAAATCAAGGCTTAGCCCAAATGAGGCGATGTGACGTTTAGTCTGGTACAGTATAATGCATTTATAAAATTTGCAATCAAAATGTACATGTCGAGCTGGAAGGAACATTTGAATAATATCGCAAAATGCGGAATAATCTGTGCACATATGCCGCATAGTAAAAATCCCTAATATCTAATGTACTATAAAACCATTTAGTAACAATGCAACGCCTCCTTTGACGTGTACACTATACAGCTTATATTTCATATTGAATAAATGGCTACGAACACCAGAATCCTCATGAAAACACAATACAAAAGTTACACAATGCACTTATCTTCAAAAGGAGGAAAAGTTCAATTGAAAAGGCCTTTTGGGGGCCATTATGATGTAGCGAACATCCCACCAACCCCTGCCTCTGCTGCGAGACTACCAACTAACTGTATTCCCTGTCATCTTCGCAGGACGTTTTCATCAAAGGTGCCTCCAGTGCCATAGCAATCTGGGTAAGTCACGAACTAGGCATGTTTTTGGCATATCTAAATCAAAGCCCCAGTGCAAGTTTTCTTCTGCACCACAAAAAACAAATACCCATAACATACAGGAAGTCACCTCTTTGCATTTCTCGGACGTTTTCCTTCTTGTCCTGTCTGTTTCTGGCATGTGTCACATGGCAGGCCTAGGCTGGGAAAACCCTACCCTCAAGAGGGTGGGCCTCCTGTGTTGAACAGCCACCTGGTAAAGGTTTGCCACAGCGGAGCCAGCTGAGGTACTGCACTGGAAACCAGATGGTGCTCCCAAATTTTATGAGGTGAAGTAACTGCAAGATTAAGCGGCCACACATCCACCTATTTGATTCTTCTCATTCAAAAAGCATAGGTATCTATCTCCGATATAAATAAGCGTGTTTCTGAGCCTTGTTGAAGTGACTGTGAGTGGCGACGTTCAGAGGGGAAGAGATCCAGAGGTGAGGGCCTTGGTAGGAGAATGCCCTGCTGCCTAGAGGCAACTTTGAAATGAGGGACTAACAGAGGGTTGAAATCACTGCTGGTCATGTAGTGATGGTTGTAATCTTTTAGGTGTAACTGATATTGCCCTATTTCTATTTAAATTGAACCCTTTCTCGTACAGGAGCCAGAGATGTGACGTTCTAGGAGCAATGATACGGATTACTTTGGAGAAACGTCTAATGAGTTGCACTGCAGCTTCTCGTACCCTTTGCAGTCTACTCACTTGGTATGCGGGAACACCAATGTTAGACATGGCATTCTTGGCGTGGGTGTCCCCTACCTGTCTGCCTTCAGGCCTGCTGTGTTTTCTGACTTCAGTTTTACTGGCCTTAGGACTCTGCACACTTTGCCACTGCCAACGAGTGCTAAAGTGCTTGTGCTCTCTGCTCAAAACATGGTAACATTGAGTTATACCCAATTGGCATATTTAATTTCCTTATTAGTCCCTAGTAAAGTACACTACATGGGCCCAGGGCATGTAAATTAAATGCTACGAGTATGACTGCAGCATTCCCACCCATTTAAATAACCCTTTACCATAGCTCAAGCCTTTCTTTGCAGAGTCTGTGTGTGCAGTTTAAACTATAATTTCCAGCTGCCAAAATAAACCTTTTGCCAGGTCCACAAATCTTTTTTTTAATACATGTAAGTCAAACCTAGTGTAAGCCTTGGACAGCCCAAGGGCAGGATGCAGAGTATTTCAAAAGTTGGACATGCGCTTTTATGTTTTACATGTCCTGGTAGTGAAAAACTGAAATTCATTTTTCACTTCTGCAAGGCTTAACTCTCATTATAGGATAACATTGGAGTTGCCGTATAACATTTTATAAGTGTAATTTCCAAATTAAAAGAGATCATTGGTTCATGTTTGGTGTCTCTGGAATCCTTACCTTACCCATTTGGTGTCTGCAGCTTGACTCTGGTCATGTGACTGGGTCCAGTTGGCAACTGGGCTTTGTGTATTCCTCCTAGACAGACACACACACAATGGAAGCTTAGGTGTCACTGGATGTGCCATCACTGGCAGTATGGGAGGGAGGAGCTGGGCCCAGCCTCACCTACACCTGAATAGGCTGTGTCCTGTCTCCACACAAAGGCTGCATTCCCCCTGTAGTTAGTCTGGAGCTAAGACAGGGAAGGCAGGGCATCTGCACAATTCAAATGCATGATTCTAGAATTTTTTTCCCACCTCAAAGAAGGCACACCCAGGTATAAAAGGAAAGGGGGACTTCAGTAGACTTCTGGAGCTGAAGATACTCTGCCAGGAAGAAGGACTGATGCACTGCTGAAAAGATTGCCACTCTGCTGGACTGCTGCTCTGAAGGGACTGCTGCCCTACTGTGCTGACCTGCTGCCTTCTGCCCTCTTGCATGTGTGAAAAGACCTCGACCTGATCTGACACCTCAGGGACATAACAAGCTTCCAACAACCTTGCATCTCCTCCTGGACTCTGCTTTCTGGGACTCTACCCTCCCAAGTGGTGTCACCTCATTCCTGGACCCTTGGAAATGGGAGTAAGGTGTTTTGCCAGCCTCAGTGAATCCAGCAGAAGAGATGCACCTCCTCTTCTATGCGGTGTAATCCCGAGCAGAACTGACTCATCTCCTCTTCTGAGTGGAGGGGACCTGTTGCAAAGACTTGCATTGCCGACGCAGTGCACATTGCCTTCGGAACTGCCACTGTGCAACACTTTCTCCGCACAGGCCCTCACATCTTTTGTTGAGACAGACTTGACAACAATGCAGCACTCAGCATCTCAACCTCGCAGCTCTTCAGAACTGACATATTGTACTGACTGCATGATGCATCCTCGATGTTGAGCTTCACATTGCAAGCCCCTTTGACAGGATCCTCCCCAACAATGCTGGCTCTGGCACTGCAGCCTCTCTGCATCTTGGAACTGACCCATTGCCTCAGCTAAGCAACACATCTTCAACACAAACCTATGCAATGCTCACAAACCAAAATTTAAGGTACTCTGCCCAGTGGACCTAACTGGGTCCCCGTAGCCAGCCCACGCTCCATCGTGGTCAGCCTGTAATTGTGACTTTGTCCCGGTCTGGTGCGACCAGAAATCCACAGTTGGCGCATTATGCTTTTTGGCACTATTTTCTCTAAAAAATATAAAATTCAATATCTCTGGTACAACTAATTCAATTTTTGTCATTTAGGCCTTGTTACATTTATTAAATTAAGCTCTATTGTTCCAACATGGTTTGGGACCTTGTGTTGTTTTTACTGTTTTGCTGCTTAAAGTGTTACACAAATACTGTACATATTGCTTCTAAATTAAGTCTGACTTCTCTGTGCCAAGCTACAAGGGGGTTGAACGCAGGTTAATTTGAGGTTTGCTTGTGCCTCAACCTGGCTAGGAATGTAGTTGCTGCTTCACCAGGACTCACTCCCCAGTCAACCACTAACCCAATTTCTAAAACCACCATATATTGAGTAGCAACAATTTAGCCGCAAGTGAATGTTGGTGTCAATTAATGCAGTCAGTTTACATGCTCTTCTATTCAAACTGTACAATATCATCTCTGATAATTTATTGTTAAAAACTCTGCCTGCTTCATTCATGAGGCAGAATGGTCGGATCCTGTTCTAGATCATACCCAACCCATTCCAGCCTAAACAAAGCAAAATGTAAACACTCCTGTTTCCACACATAGTACAATTAATAATTTTGTGGTAAAAATTGGCAGGTCTTGCATGTTTCTTTAAAACTCATAAATGGATGGTTTAAACCCACCTAATCAATTCTGACCCAAAGAAGCCAGATTTTATGAGGTGCAATAAATAGCACACCAATTAACCACTTACTTCTTAACAGGGGCTTTTGGCCTTTTTCTGAGTATCAGAATTTTTTTTTTTTTTTATTCTATGCAGTTTATTGGGTTCACGTCTAAAGTCCAGATTGTTATAGTGAAAAAGCGAAAAATATATACCTAATGTAATTGTGAAGGATAATAAATGTGTGTGCCTGTGCGTGTGTGTGCACTTTTGTATTTCAATCATACAAGTCAAATGTAGGATAGATTTAGTAAGGTATCTATTCTGAAACACAGTGGCACATAACACATACTTATGGATAAAGATATTTTGTGTTTTACCCATATGTCTCAGTAGTTTAAAGTGAAATATGATAGATTCAGTCAAAAAATAATGAGGCGCATAATTTAAATGAATTGATTTTCTATGACATTAAATAGACTCTATATATGCAACAATTCCTTTTCAGTTATCCACCTGTGAGGCACAACATTACATATTTAAAATCTATTGAACAAAGTGGTTCTGCAATCAAATGGAAAGCTGAATTCCCATCTCAGAATCTTTTCATGCTGGCTTCAGCAGTGATGCCTCTCTGACATGCATCAAGCAAAAGAATGACTAATTAAATTAAACATGTCCACGTTCTACCTGTCTTAGTCAGAACCCAGTTCACTGTTCCTTTTAACACCAAGATGTCCATGTCTGGGCATATGTTTCATGCTTCACAAGCTTTCTTTCTTCATCTTCCTTTTTCTTTATTCCCTGGAACAGACATGCCATCTAGCAGGTCAGGGTACACTGTGGAGAGGATATGCTCATTAAGGGGGTGAGACAGGGATGGGATCCAGGCCTACCTTTTGGTGAGCCTTTACTACCTGAATCCTGCAGAACATTGGCTTCACCCACCTCCTCTCATCCTGCCACTTGCTCCAGGTTTTATATCTTCAACCCAAAAGCATTGACTCAGTCTGCCAACTCCTGCTATGTGGCAGCATTCTCCACTTTATTGAGGGTATTTGGAGGCAGATTGCAAGAAATTGGGTTATTGGTTGAGGGGGATGACAGTTCCACTTAGGCAACAACCACAATTCTTGTCAGAGTCAACCACAAAGATCACTGAATTAATCTGTGCTTAACCCTCTGCTATTTTGGCATAAAGGAGTCAGGCTTAACTTTGAGGCAAAGTGTAAAGTATTTATGCAGGCAGAGTGTAAATTATTTATGCAGCACACAAACAGTAATAAAGTGAAACCACAACTTAAAAAAATCCCACATCAATTTAAAAAAATAGAGTAAATGTAATGAATTATTTGACACCAAAAGAACACAAATCTAATCAGTAGATTCAGAGTTCTGAACTTTTTAGAATTTATAGTGAAAAATAGCGCCTACAAAATCAAAGCACCAACCGCGGACATCTAGTCAAACGAGACTGGGGCAAAGTCGAAAGGAATGGCGGACTGCAATGGAGTACGGATTGGATACACAAAGTGGATTTGGTCTGATTTCCACTTACCTTCAGATATATAAGAAATTTTGAGATAAAATATCTGAGAAGGTAAAGTTTAGTGGGGAAAGGCAGCTCTGATTTTCCGAGAGGGAGGTGTCGTCGTCGGGGAGCCGTTGGATGAAGTCTCAGTGAAGATGCCTATGTTCAGACTTAGGCCCTAATTACAACCCTGGCCATCGGTGATAAAGCAGCGGTAATACCGCCAAGAGGCCGGCGGTAAAAAAATGGGCTCACGACCACGGTGGAAACCGCCCATATAGACAGCGACTTTAACACACCGACCGCCACGGCCGTAGCAACAAACACTGTGGCGTTCACCGCCAACACAGAGGCGGAAGACAATGTACCGCCCACCCTATCACAACCCCCAATCCGCCAGCTTTTCCAGGGCAGTACCAACGCCATCAAAAGCATGGCGGGAACAGGACTCACCTCTTGACACTCAAGGAAGAACCAGGATGCCATGGAGCCCGAGCTCCACGTCCTGCCAATGCTGGTCTACCTCCTCATACACGACGGATATCAAAGGCGACGACGATGACGACCACGGTGAGTACTGCACCTAGTACACAGGGGCGTGGAGGGGAAGAGAGTGACACACATGCAACATGCAACACCCCCACCCTCACCCACAACACCATACACAGAAACAGATGCAGCAACATTACATTTACACCCTGTAACCCCCTGGAAGAACGCAAGGACAAAAGGAATTGAGTTCAATCAGTGATATTTGGAAATATGCAGATATACTTAACGAACAGAAAAACAGTATATACAAATATTTACAATATGTACAGAAGGCCGTACACTGTCCTTTACAAATGTCCATGGCCCACTGGGCCAGAATATAATGGGCCAAGCCCACACTGGACTGAAAAACGGAGAGAACACTGCAGGGGCATTAGGTCATAAACACACAGGCACCTCAGGGGGAAGTGGAAGGGGGTTACCTCAGCCGGAAGATGGTACTACACCACTGCTCCTGGAGGGGGCTACATGCCCACAGCGATGTCCTGGGGAGTGCAAGGCCACAGTCTCTCAAGTGGGTGGTTTGCCCACTGCTTGGTCCTGGGGAGGGCAAAGCCACAGTCTCTCAAGTGGGTGGTTTGCCCACTGCTTGTTCCTGGGGAGTGCAAAGCCACAGTCTCTCCAGTGGGTGGTTTGCCCACTGCTTGATCCTGGGGAGTGCAAAGCCACAGTCTCTCAAGTGGGTAGGTTGCCCACTGCTTGGTCCTGGGGAGTGCAAGGCCACAGTCTCTCAAGTGGACGTCTACTCCACTGGTTCTGGAGGGGGCCTTGTGCCCAGTGTGCTTCATCCTGCCAAGGATAGGGATAGTGGATGAATTTCTCCACTGGTTTTGGAGGGGACATTGTGCCCTTGTGCTTCATCCTGCCAAGGATAGGGATAGTGGATGCATTTCTCCACTGGTTCTGGAGGGGCATTGTGCTCAGTGTGCTTCACTCTGCCAATAATAGGGATAGAGGATGCATTTCTACACTGGTTCTGGAAGGGACATTGTGCAGAGTGTGCTTCATCCTGCCAAGGATAGGGTGAGTGGATGCATTTCTCCACTGGTTCTGGAGGGGGCATTGTGTCCAGTGATGCTGCACTTGGGGTGTGGCAGTTCATATTTCATCACCTGGGTGTCTGAGGCACGAGATTGGCAGGGAACAGGTAGCATGGAGGCAGGGCCAAATTCCATCCTGCAGCCACTAATGCTGCAAACTGGTGGTAGTGCCGGTGCTGGTGGGGGTGCTTCAAGTGGTGGTGGGAGGCTCCAGGCCGTCTCCTGCAGCCCTGGACAGCTGCCCACTGGGGATGCTACTGCTGACAGTTGTTGTGGCAGTGCCTGGGCATGTGGCGGTGCAGGTGGTGTTGCTTTTGGCGGTGCCTGCGGCGGGGAAGCTGCTGGTGCTGGCCGTGGTGCAGGTGCTGGTAGTGGTGGAGGGAGACAACAGGCCGTCTCCTGCAGCCTCGGATGGCTGCCCACTGGGGATGCTGCTGCTGACAGTTGTTGTGGCAGCGGCGGTGCAGGTGGCGGTACAGATGGCGGTGCAGGTGGCGGTGCCTGCAGCTGAGCTTGCCGCGGTACAGGTTGCGGGTCTGTCGGTACTGATGGTGGGCACCAGTCCCTCAACTGGAGCCTCCGAGGCCTGAAGTGCCTTGCCTTGGGATTTCTTCCCCTTCCTCAGCTTGAGTTTTGGAGGAGGCCTTGCTGGTTGGATCGTGCTTCTTGGCCGTGCTGCGTGCTGGCCCCTTCTTCACCTTGGCAGGTGGCGGAATGGGTTGGTCCTTTGCAGGTGTCTGTGGCACACTGGCTGCCCTGACGGGTGCCCCCTTTGATCCTCTGGGACCTGCAGATATCACAGCGTCCGCTGAATTGGTGGCTGAGGTGCTAGCCTGGGATTTGGACACCCTGGCCCGAGGGGAAGGACGGAGGGGGAGGCGTAGGGAACAGGTCAATGTTTGCCAGGATACGTTTTTAGACACACTGGGACAGGAAGATGGAGAGGGTTTGGGAGTGGAGGAAGAGGTGGATGGCTGTTGGGTGGGTGTGTGCTTGCGTTTGTGTACTTTGGGAGGAGGGGTCACAGACACACTGGGAGAGGACACAGGGGATGTGTGCATGGTTGTGGGGGTGGTGACTGCTCGTGAGGGCTGTGTTGTGATGGGCGTGCTGGTGATGGAGGGTGTGGATGAAGATGAAGTGCATTCAGGTGTGAGTGGAGACGTTACTGGGAGGGAGGTGGATGAGGAGGAGGAGGGGACACAGTGGAGGCAGTGGATGTTGGCGTGTGTGCATGGGCATGGTGCTTGTGTGAGTGCCTGTGAGATGAAGTGTTGTGCTTATGTTTGCCTGAGCCACTTTTGTGTAGTGATTTGGGTGCATGCTAGTCTGAAGGTGTGCTTGGGATAGGCTGAGGTTGAGGGGATTGGGTCTGGGTAGTGGAAGTTGGAGGGGGAGGCTGGACACAGGGACAATGGCTGCCATCATTGCTGAGGCCAGAGCCTGAAATGCTCTCTGTTGGGCCGCCACGCCAGAGTGAATGCCCTCCAGGTATGTATTTGTTTGCTGCAAATGCCTCTCAACACCCTGGATGGCACTCAGTATGGTTGACTGCTCAATAGAGGTGGATCTCAGGAGGTCAATAGCCTCCTCACTGAGGGCAGCAGGGCTGACTGGGCAGGGCCTGAGGTTCCTTGGGCGAAGGAGATGCCCACCCTCCTGGGGGAGAGGACACGGGAAACACGCTGAGGGGCTGCTGGGAGGGCAATACTGGTACAGGGGTGGCGGCTGTACCTGTAGTTGGGTTGGGCACAGAGGTGTCCGCCACCGCCAGGTAGCTTCCATCGGCGGAGGAGTCGCTATAGTGGTCTCCCCTCCTTTCCCCGTCGAGGAGATCCCCCTCGCCCTCCGTCCTACTGATGCCTTCACCGTCAGTGGATTCTGCCTGGGCCATGTGGGATGCAGCTCCCTCCGTCGCCAGTGCCTCTGCTCCTCCACCAGATGATGCTAATGCACACAAGGACAGGGCAACAAAACAAAAAGGGGGGGGAAGAGACAGAGGATACACTTGGTCAATGCCAGCAACACCACTACTGTTGGCATAGACTACTTACAGGGAGCCTCCCTATGCACTAGGCCATGCCCAACCATTTACTCAGACAGTCACCAGCCCATGGGGTACAATGCCTAACACCAGCATCTGCACACCTGAAACCCACAGGACCCTTCACAGTAGTAGATGGCCACTTACACCATTGGGATTGGAGTGCGCCAGAGCCTGCACAACAAGGGACCTACCCTGCCATGATCGCCCTGGCCTAGGGGCACCCACAGCCCACATCCCCCACCCAACTACCTCCTAAAGCGTGCAAGGTCAGCTTTCAGAATCTGTACTCACTCCCTTGTGGCTGCTGTGATGCCCTCAAGCGCCTTCCAACTCCGGATAGGCCACTGCCAGGATGCGGAATATCAGGGGGGTCATGGTGCAACGGGCACCCCTTCCACGTTGGGAGGCCAGCCCCAGCTGGGCCTCTGCCGTTTTCTTGGTCCAGCGGCGCAGGTCCTCCTATCTCTTGCGGCAGAGGGTGCTCCGCCAGTGATAGGCTGCCCAGGGTCTGCACCTCCTTGGCGATGGCACGTCAAATACCCTTTTTCCGGTGGGCGCTGACCTGGACTGAAAAGACAGCATAAAAGGAAATTACTCACCCGTCGGACCATCATACTCATTGCCCACTGGTTCCCACCCATGCCCTGATGCACATACACTGACCACCTCTCATGCAGCACTCAGGCCAGGATGACTCAGCACCCCCCAACATATGGCATACATCCACACCACCCCAAACATGCATTGCCACGCATCATGCTCACAGTGTATTCACCTGTTTGTCTGGAGGACCGTAGAGTAATGTGTACGGGGGTAGGACCCCTTCTACCAGTTTCTCCAACTCCTCCGCAGTGAAGGCAGGGGCCCTTTCCCCAGACACATGAGTCATTGTCACTTCCAGGCACAGGTCAAAGAAGCACTTGCAGTGTAGGTCCTCTCCTGTTGACGGTCAGATAGCAAGTGAGTGAATAGTTAGAAAATGGCGGTGACGTCCGCGGCGGTGCCTACTGTCACCGCTCGCGTACATCGCCATTGGCTTCTGGAACCCATAGGCCCCAATCATAACCAATGCGAATCTGAATGGCGGTCATCGGCCACCCAAAGCGACGGCGCACAATGCCAGCGGCCTTACCTCATTTCCACTTGTCCCTCCTCACAGGTCAGGCAGCCGCCATTTCAGGGGTGCACATGGCATGGCACCTAACTGCGTCACAGCAGACATTGGCACATCAACTGACTCTCGACTTCACATACTGCTTCTGTAAAGTAAATTAATCAACATTATTGCAATATATGTGGAAATATGACTCTCTGCTCACTGTTCTCTTCCATAGGCTACAACCGCTGAGGCAGAATATGAGATGGCGGCATCCTCCGGTGTACAGACTCCTGGTGGACCTTGCGACAGTGGAGGACAGACACATTATCATCACATACAGACTTGATCCTGCCACAATCCAAGAACTGTGTGTACAATTGGAGCCAGACCTGATGTCAGCTTTCCGCCAGCCCACAGGTATCCCCCTCTCTAGTGCAGGTCCTGTCAGTGCTCCATTTCCTGGCAAGTGGTTCCTTTCAAACTACAGTGGCCATGGCATCAGGGATGTCTCAGCCAATGTTCTCCAATGTGCTGACCAGAGTGTTGTCTGCCCTGCTGAAACACATGCGCAGCTACATCGTGTTCCCCCAGGTGGATGATTTGGCCACAGTGAAGGCTGACTTTTATGCCCTGGGACATATCCCCAACAGCATTGGCGCCATTGATGGTACACATGTAGCATTTGTGAAATGAACAGGTTTACAGGAACAGGAAAAGCTATCACTCGATGAATGTGCAGATGGTGTGTTTGGCTGACCAGTACATCTCCCATGTGAATGCCAAATATCGTGGCTCTGTGCATGACGCCTTTATATTGAGGAATAGCAGCATCCCATATGTGATGGGCCAACTCCAGAGGCACTGGGTGTGGCTAATAGGTGAGCCAAATGTCCCCACCCAGTATAAGTTGGTGTCTGGGTATGGGATAGCCCCTAAGGGTTAGTGTGTATCTAACAGTTGTCACCCAATATTTGCAGTTGACTCTGGTTACCCCAACCTCTCATGGCTACTGACCCCAGTGAGGACAAGGGCAGAGGAATGTTACCATGAGGCACATGGGTGCACAAGGAGGATAATTGAGAGAACCTTCGGCCTCCTGAAGGCCAGGTTCGGGTGCCTCCATTTGACAGGTGGCTCCCTGTACTACTCACCCAAGAAGGTGCGCCAGATCATCGTTGCATGTTGCACAACCTGGCCTTGAGACGCCAGGTGCCTTTTCTGCAGGAGGATGTGCCTGGAGATGGTATTGTGCAGCGGTGGAGCCTGTGGACAGGGATGAAGAGGAGGCAGAGGAAGAAGATGTTGATAACAGAACAAATATAATACAGCAGTACTTCCAGTGACACACAGGTAAGACACTGAAAGTTCACTAAACCTTTCAGTATTCTGTTGGACATTGTACATGGCAGCCTCTTATCCTATGCCTATGGCCACTAACTGTTCCCTTTGGATTCTCTATTTTCAGATCTCTGTGCCCCATTCTGGCTCCTGCTATATGTACTGCTGCCCACCAAAGGTTATCCTGTAGTATATTTCACTGTACATATATGTTGTAATGCTTTGAGAATGTTGTACTAAAACATTTGAGATTCATTACACTGACTCCAGTATGATATTTATTTCAAGGGTGTTTATTTACGTGCCAATAAGTATATGGGTATGTGCAAGGGGCTGGGGTGATGGTGGTGGAATATCCCGTTAGAGTCCAGTCTCTTGGTATCACAGGTGCATTGTCCAAGGAGGCATAGGAAGGGGACCAATGGCAGTTCAAGGTGGACTGGGTAACAGAGTGGGACAGAAGGGTGACTATCAGGAGAGTCCTATTTCCTGGCGGGAGTCTTGGCAATGTTCTCTTTCTTCTACCTGGATCGCAGGGACCGTTTGCGGGGTGGTTCTCCTTCTGCAGGGGGTGGAGTGCTGGTGGCCTGTTGTTCCTTTGGCGGGGACTCCTGTCCATTAGCGCCAGCGGAGGTGGAAGGCTGTTCCTAGATTTGGTTAGTGTCAGGCGCCCTTTGTTGTGCCACTGCCTCCCTCATGGTCTTGCCCATGTCAGCCAGCACCCCTGCAATGGTGACCAGGATGGTGTAGATTTTTGTTAGGTCGTCCCTGATCCCCAGGTACTGTCCCTCCTGCAGCCGCTGGGTCTCCTGCAACTTGCCCAGTACCTGGCCCATGGTCTCCTAGGAATGGTGGTATGCTCCCAGGATGTTGGAGAGTGCCTCATAGAGAGTGGGTTCCCTGGGCCTGTCCTCCCCCTGTCGCACAGCAGTCCTCCCAGCTTCCCTGTTGTCCTGTGCTCCTGTCCCCTGAACCGTGTGCCCACTGCCACTGACCCCAGGTCCCTGATCGTTCTGTGTTTGTGGGGTTGCCTGGGGTCCCTGTAGTGGTGGACACACTGCTGATTGATGTGTCCTGGGGACAGTGGCATTGACCCGCTGGGTGGGTACTGTGATGGTGTTTCCTGAGGGGGGAGGCTCTGTGGTGGGTTGGTACTGTGGCAGGGGAACCGACTGTTCAGAGGCCCATGATGGGCCAGGTTGGTCATCCTGATCCAGGCGTGCAGAGCTCCTGTCGTCAATGTGGGCCTCTTCGCGGGGGGGACTGGATGTAGCTGCCACCTCCTCTCCGGTGATGTTGAGTAGGGGTCCTGTTGGGATGCAAATACATTGTTAATGTATCTGCGTGTGCCATCTTGTGCATGGGTGTGTTTCCCTGTATGATTGTGCTTTCCCTGTTAGCTTGGCCTTGTGTGGGTGGTGAATTTGTGGGCTGGCTGGGACTCCCTACTGGGCATGCAGTGGTGATCGGTATCCAATCAGGTCTGTGAGTGGTGTCCATGCATTGGTGTTGCATGCAGGGCTTGGTATTGGGATAGGTGGGTTGTGATGGTGGGGTATATGTGAGGTGATGGAGTGATGGGGGTGAGGGTAAGGGTGGGGGTATATGATGGCATGTAGGTAGTGTGGGGGATGTAGTAGTAAAGATTTGACTTACCAGAGTCCAGTCCTCCTGCTACTCCTGCGAGCCCCTCAGGATGCATGATTGTCAAAACTTGCTCCTCCCATGTTGTTAGTTGTGGGGGAGGAGGTGGGGGTCCACCGCCAGTCCTCTGTACAGCAATCTGGTGTCTTGCAACCACGGAATGCACCTTCCCCCATAGGTAGTTCCACCTCTTCCTGATGTCATCCCTAGTTCTGGGGTGCTGTCCCACGGCATTGACCCTGTCCACAATCCTCCGCCATAGCTCCATCTTCCTTGCAATGGAGGTCTGCTGCACCTGTGATCCCAATAGCTGTGGCTCTACCCGGATGATTTCCTCCACCATGACCCTTAGCTCCTCCTCTGAAAACCAGGGGTGTCTTTGGGGTGCCATGGATGTGGTGTGAGTGATATGTGTGAGGATGTGTGGCGTGATGTGTTGTGGTGTATGCTGTGATGTGCATGATTGGTGTATGGGTGATGGTGTTCTGTGCCTCTGATTAAGTGGGTGCTCCTTGCTTGTCTCTCTCTGTTGGCAATCTTTTTTTTTCATTGAAAGGGTTGTGGGTAATGTGGGTGTGTGTTTTATAGTGGTGTGAGTGTGTGGGTGTGGTGTGTGTATGTGTGTCAGTTGTTTGTAGTTTGAATTGTCCAATGTGGTGTGGTTTTGTAAGTGTGTGTGTATTTTGAGCGCGGTGGTGTGTACCGCGAATGGTTTACTGCGATTGAAAGACCATCACGGTAATTCGTGGGTCGTGATACTGTGGGCGGTTTCCTGTTGGAGTAACGGTGTGGATTTTGGTACTGCCAGTTTTTCACTGACCTTTGGTCTGGTGGACTTGTGGGGGTGTCTGTATTGTGGCGGTATTCTATGTGTGGGTCATAATACCCGTGGTGGATTACCGCCGCGGTCACGGGATGCTGGCGGCCGTCAGCGTGGCGGTAGGCGGCATTTACCACTAGGTTTGTAATGAGGGCCTTAGTCTCCACTGGGATGAAACTGCAAGTTGCAGCCAATGAGTGTTCCACAAAGCCAGAAACCCCTTGTGTGAGGATCAGCTGAGCAGTATTTGTTGCTGCAGAGAAGAATGTAGCAGGAGCTCCCTTGTATTCAGGCCAACTGGTGATGCAGATCGACAAGCAGGTAAGTCTCAGTCTCTTCTTGGTTATCAGGGCACCTTTTGACCAAAAATTGTTAAGTCCCAAGTTTTGGATTTGGGCTCTCAGGGCAACCTCAGCACCACTTCTAAGGGCCCAGGACTGGAGGGGAGCCACTTGGAGGGCCAGGACTCACACAGGCTGAGTCTAGGTGCAGGTTCAAGATGATTGGAGACTTTTCTGTCTCTGAGGCTCTGATCAGAAGGCCAGCCAACTAGCCCTTGAAGTTACTTTGAAATTCCTGGGGTCAAGTAGAAATGCCGGTCTCAAGCAGAGAGCAGATCTCTGGGGGCTCAGAGCAGGCTTCAGGCAGCAGAAAAAGAAGATTTTGGTGGAGCAAAGCAGTCTTTTGAAGTACACAGCAGGACACGACAGCAGGCAGTCCTCTGAGAGTCCTTCTGCAGGTCCGGAAAGTGAACTGAAGAGTGGGTCTGAGGGCCCTTTTTTTTAATACCTGGTGCCTGGATTTTCATGCCTCTCTGTCCTGGCCCTAGCATGTCTGCAGGCACAAAAGGCCAGTGTGAAGGTCTTTGAGAGAGCAGGGCACAGCCTATTGCAGTACAAGTGGGGTTTTGCAACGCCCCCCCCATCATGCCTATCCTGGCCCATTCTGGCACACCCAGTCCCTCTACTGTGTGGATGTCATCCAGTTATGCCATCCAGGAGCAGGATGCCGGCACCAAATGGTTAGGACCAGAAAATGCCAGCTTCTAAAAGTGGCATTTCCAAAATAGTAACCTAAAGTCCTAATTTACCATTAAAGATGATTTTAAAATACATTTTCTCAAACTACAAAGGTGACTTTTCTACCTGATTCTAATCAAAAGTTAGTTCTTATTAAATGTGATGAGGTAACTCAATGTTATCCTATCGGAGAGGTAGGCCTCCCAATAGTGAAAAATGTATTTATGAGTTTTCCACTACCAGGACATGCAAAACCTAAAGATACATGTCCAATATTTTCATTACAACATTCCCTGCCCTATGGGCTGTCCATGGCCTAATTTAAGAGCGACGTATGTATTGAAAAGGGAGTTTTAGGCTTGGCAAAGGGGCTATTTTGCCAAGTTGAAGTGGCAGTTTAAAACATTTGTGAAAGAGCTGTTTAAGTGAGTGGCACAATAAGTGCTGCAGTCCCACAATTAGCTTATCATTTACAAGCCCTGGTTATATACTTTAATGCTGGTTAGCAGTGGTAAAATGCACAGAGGCCTATGGTTAACAAAAATAAATTCAGAAAAGTAGGAGGGTTGAAGACAAAATGTTTGGGGGTGACCTTGCAGAGAGGGCAAAGTCCAACATTATAACTTTTCATTTAGTTTTTTTTAAATTTTGCAAGTTTGAATGTTATTGGGTCAATTTTTATTTGTTTCATATTTTCAGGTTTTTTCTTTGTTCAGAAAACAGTAGCTTATGTTCGAATTATGCTATAAAAGTTCAGTTTTCCTATACTTTTCCTATATATTTACTATGGGGTGTTTTGATTATTACGTTTTTCTGTTTCAGCTGTTCCCCATTTTATCTGATGAATGTTTGGTTAATAGATATAGATATAGAAATAGAAATTGCACATGTATTAATGCTGTTAATCCCTGTCACATGATAATCATGTCTGCTTGAATATATTTATATTAGTTTGCATGAATCTAATCTCTCATTCCAATGATTGTTTCAGATTTACTTGTAGATAATCTTTATATTTTGGCCTGTACCTCATCATAATGGTCAAGCCGAACATATGCTTTGAAACGTGGGACGATGAATCCAGATACCATGCAAGTTGAATGTGAGGGCGGTGCAAAGTCACACAATTAGGAATATTTTCTAATGCTGATGTTCCACTAGAAGGCTTGCATTGATTAAACCAAAAATAGTTGGGATGATAGTCACATATATCTACTCTACAGTGGTATTTAGTTGATACATTTATCTGCTGATAGATTCATCCTTTTAAATCATGAGAAGAGTCCAACTAAAAAATCGTTCAATACATTGCACATTATGGCCCTCATTATGACAGTGGCAGTAAAAACCGCCTACCGCCGTGGTGACGGCCGCCAAAAGACCGTCGCCGCGGCTACCAGCCATCCGCCATATTATGACACTAGCCGGAATTCCGCCAGAAGGATGGCGGAATTCCGGCTGCAGTCATGGAGGTGGATGGCGGTAAGGTGGCACTGCTGCCAGCAGCAGCGCCACGCCAGTAGACCGCCGCAGACCGGATCATGACCCATGATACGGCCTAGCGGTGTTCTGCCGGCGGACGCTGCTGCTGGCAGCAGCGCCCCATCCCGTCCCCTGCCGGAGGACCCCCTGCAATCAGGTAAGTTGGGTGCTCCGACAGGGGAGAGGGCTGGGGGGTGATGTGTGTGTGGGGTGGTGTGTGTATGTTTGTGTGTGCATGAATGCAGGTGTGTGTTGCGTGTGGTATGTGTGAGTGCATGTACTGTGTGTTGTGTGAATTTGTGTGTGCTTGTATGTATGTCAGTGTGTGTGAATGTGTATGCGAGTGGGTGCATGTGGGTATGAGTGTGTGTATGAGTGTGTGTGATGGTGCGTGAAGGAGCGTGTATGTGGGGGCGGGTCTGGAGAGGAAGGGGGTGGGAGGGAAATCTGGGGAGAGGGAAGGGGGCGGGGAAGACCCCTATCAGTGACAGGGAAGGAATTCCCTGTCACTGATAGTGCCTACTGCCATGGTTTTCGTGGCGGTAAGGAGGCCATGAAAACCATGGCCGTAGGTGGGGCCATAATCCAGCGGGCGGGCCAGTGACGGCCGACTGGCTGGAGACTGAAGTCTCCAGCCTGGCGGCTCTTACCGCCGTGGCGGACGGAGTGGTATATTGGCAGTTTGCCTTGAGCCAAATCACCAATGTCATATTGTGGGGAAAAGTACCGCCAGCCTGTTGACAGCACTTTTCTCCGTAATATCGACATCCGCCAGGGTCGAAATGAGGGCCTATGTCTTGGTAGACATAGACACATCTACAGAATGTACTTTCATTTAGTATGAATTTAGGCAAAGAAAAAGTAAATAAACTGGTAAAAATTAGATTGCAGGCATGAAATAGGAGATGGTTGCTTGGATCTACCATTGCACAATCATTCACAGTCCAATACTCTTTTGTTTAGATAGGTGTAGGAGGCTGGCCCTCTATGTAGTGTGCACAGCTAGGCACACTGTGCAGGGGGTCCAGGCAATCACATGTTGGTTTATAGGGGTAAAAACTAGATCACCTAATGCTCTAATTTTTAAGGTAACTTGGTCGAGCAGTTAGGCCAATCTTGGAGACGTGCAGAGCATTTGTTGTACTCACAGTATCAATCATGCAACTTACATCCCCAAAGGAATAACACAAGACTAATTTATAAAAATACTTCTGATTCTTATGTAATTTTTAAGACCAAGATTATCAAAATTGATTAAGCACTTTGTGAGATATGTATTTTTGAAGTTTAATAAAAAATTGTTTTTTTTTTGCACAATTACACACCATAGAAATTAATGGAAGGTCACCTTTAAAAATACATATAAAATCGTACAGTTGGTTTCACAAGTTCTTCTATTGCAGGTTTGTTGAGGTCACGGTGGGCATACTATGCCAGCTGGAGAAGTTCGGGCAGCTCCCAGTTCCAGCGGGAGCGGCGATTAAAGGTCTCTGCAGCTGGTGCAGGGCCACTTTGGAAGACCACTTGGAAAAGCACTGCACAGGTAAGTTTAAAGATGGTTCCTTGAGGACCCCTTGAAGTGTTGAGGTCACAAGGGGTGGGTGACCCTTGGGGCACAGCAAGTTCTTCGTTATAGGGCATAGGGAGGCCGGGTGCAGAGTGAGTCGGTGAGCTGTGTGCAAGGATGCCCTCTGGAGCAGGAGGTAGGTTGGTTCAAGGATTATTTGCAGAACAACGGGGGGACTCTGGTGGGAGGTCCAGGTTGTTCCTTAAGTCCCCTAACTGGGGCTTCGTCCTGGTCCTTTTTCAGCCCCAGGCAGGCTGGTTTTCTAGGTGTCCGATGTTAGCTGCCCGATACCCAGGGTATTAGTACAGTTTGGCCACTGGACGGTGCAGTGCCACCAAACCTGGTGCACTTGAATAGCTTGTTCTATTGGTTGTCAGTGTGTCATTGGGTCCATCTGCAATTTCTGATTCAGGAGTTAGTGGCTGGTCAGTGAAGTGACCCTTACTGGCTTGCTGGTTTCTTGCTGTTATAGAGTGGTACCTCCACTCTGGTGGGAGTTCTATAGTGATTTTTAAATCCTGGCAGCCCTCTGGGGTTCTTTAGAGTTTTCAGTTGTCCAGCAGCTCCTCAGCGGTGATTGTCGGGTCATGGGTGCAACAGGCAGGGTCTGGTGCCTTTTCTTTGTTGTAGCTGGTCTACAGTTCTCGTCCCTTGAATCTTCTTGGTGCTGGTCTTCTTTTGCTCATCAAATCTGATGTCCTGGTCTAGGGATGACCACTAAATACTGTATTTAATGCTTGCTGATAACTTCTGCTTGTGGATATAGCTAGAGATTTCTCTACAAGTTCCACTATTATAATTCTCTCCATGCCCAAATGTTCTGCTGGAGCTCTGTCTTACTTTTGTCTGCACTAGGTGCCAGTCTGTGAAACTTTTGCCAATGAAATCAAGATAGAGCATCTGCTATAATATTTCTCGGTCCCAGAACGTCTTGCCTTGAAGACAATGTTAAGTTGTAAACTGTTGATCATAAATGCTCTTGACAGATGCAAAACCCTTCACTCTCTTGCTTTCTGCTTATTGGCCAATTCTACTACTACCATATTATCCACATTGAACATGACTGCTCTGTTTCTGAATTCTTCACCCATACATATAATGCCACTACCGAAGGGAACAGTTATAAGAAAGCTATAATTCACCCTTGTTTTATCCAATGCTTCGGCCAACTCTCTACACACCACAGTCCTTCCCAAAATATACCGAAACCTTTTCAGCCTGCCGCATCTGAATATTTGTACCTGCAAGATTGTGTCTTCATCTAAAAAATTGGCAGGAAGTTTAACCACATGCATAGATTAGCCCTAACGGACGTTGATATCTTACCATGTGATGTGGTAGTGATGCTCCTGACATTGACATACCCAAACATCTGCAAAATGTCCACCCAGCTCTTACACATGGCAAGCAAAGTTCAAGTAGCCTAATAACTATTTCCAAAAATGTCCACACTGGATGTATTGGTAACAATCTGAAAGTGGTTTGTATGTCACTTTTTCCTAATTTCCCTGCCCTGTCCCCAGCTCGGACTAGTTTCATTGCATCATCCACTGATTCACAAAATGCACTAGAATCTTGTGAAAGAAAAAAATTAATAGATTGTCATTCTGGCCGTGATAAGTGGTGAATTAGCCCATATTCCCCCGCCACTTTTTGTCAGAATCACATCTAATGGGGAGAATATAAAATTATGCAATGGCGGCTGTAAAAATGACCCTGCAATTCTCCCTGCTTGTAATTCTTTCTTTATTTTTTGCACTATATTTGGCAATTCTTCTTCTGATTTGAGATTGTCTGCCCATCTTTGTAATACTGGCCCTTGGTACCCCAGTCAAAAACCCTGCTGGAAACCCCAAAACACTTTTGTTGCTGCCTCTGTGTTTGGGTAGCTTTGTAACCATCTTGCCAATACATCATTTTTTATTGGGGTATGAGCCTTTTTGTGGAAATTGAAATTGTTGCTCTCTACCCTTCTGCATTCTACCTTGATCCCCATATTTTGATGCTGAAAAACATTGAGTGAATGGATGTCTTCCCCCCCATTGGGAACATTAATGCTTGTAATGGCAGAACGGCCTGCTAGAGAAGCCTTGTTAAAACCCCAACATGCTGCTGTTGTTGTTTGCTCTCTACCATCCCTCTCCAGCTTAGGGGTTACAATACTGAAAAGACTGATAAGTGATTGGTAAATCGCTTACTATATGTGTCATAGCTGGCGGCTGCATGGACAACAGCCACTGAATCCATAGTTCAAAATCAACATCACCCCATGGCTTGCTGTTATTTAAACTTGCCCTTGTCCTAAACTCTTCATCATAGCTCAACCAAGTATATTCTTCAAAATGCATTTGAGTTTTTCATAAGATGTCTATGTATTTGAAAATTGTCACCACTCTATCAGTATGCTCTTTACAATATATACTTGCGTAAATTAAAAATCAGATGTCCAATTTTCTATGGTTTTTGGAGCCCTTGGCCTTCTAGCTAATTCCAATTCTTTTGACCCTGCTTGTTTTCCTTGTTATCTGTCCCTTCTTGCTTCTCACTATTTCCTTATCACACAATAGCTGTATATCATTCCCCTTCCTTTCATTTTCTTTCTTTATTTTACCAACATCAACCTTACCTTGAGTGACTGTTCCACAAATCTTTTCACCTTTCCTTCTCCTACTCCAAATTATCTTTTTGTTATTCTATTCCATTTATCTTGAACTTCCTACACTCCCCACCATGATGCCCTACCTTTTTGCATTTGTGATGATCTTCTTTTAACTTTGCTACATATTTGTTGTTTTTCTTTTGTTCCATCTTGTAAGATTGCTCAGTCCGCTCCAGACTTTCGCAATTAACTAAAAACACTTTTTTCATCTTGGTAATCACCTTGCACCTTCTCCCTTGCATCCCCTCCTTTCACATTTTCTTCACACTCCCATACTTTCAACTCCCTTCCTCTAGCTCAACAATTTCTTCATCATAATCAAGTTCCAATTTGTTCTCCTTTTGCATTCCCATACCACTCATTCCAGTCATTTCACCACCTCCCACTCCATCATGCAATCTCCTTTACGCTGAAGATAGTGTCTTGAAATTCTCCCTCGATAAAGGAAAGTCCGCTATTGCTATCCCTTGTTCCTCTTACTAATGTCTGAGAGCCACTGTATGCTTTGTTGGTTTCTGGATTGCACCGCTGTCTTCCTCCATTCTTCTGTCTTTATTTTACTGCTGCAGACCGCTTCGACCCAAATTTGCACCACTGCCATGAGCTGCTACTTCTATTTCTGTATCCTCTACCCATACCCACTGTCCTGACTTTTTCCTGTTTATTTCCTCATTCATTTGCTCATTTATATTGCGATAATTTGTGGTATCCTGCAAAGCTCTGTGTCCTAAACCTCTTGCGCAATAGAAAAGCTGGTATTTGTCATAGTTTAATTTATCAAACAATTTTGTGATTGCAAATGATTCCTAGACTGCCTCGTATGTTGTTTGTGCACTGCCTTTTAAACATTTATTTTGTTCCTTTCCTCATGTACATGCTGTTCCCTGATAACTGAGGGATGCAGTACTACATGTCCCTACATTCTGTTCTGCCTGATGCCTCCTCTGTTTTGCTTCCCCATTGTTTTAAAAATATGTTAATTTCCTCTTTGAAAACCTCCTATTACTGTGCTATTCTGAATGGCTTCCTTATTTTGTAAAACCATTTTCTCCCCTGCCCAGTCACTATTATCCATTTTATCACCACTCGCGACCTGCCTCTTTTTTAGCCAAAGCTTGCAGCTTCTCTGTGCCTTCGATAAATCCTGTATCTGAAGACTGTCAAACTCGCTTGAGGTATTTTCAAGGGAGGGCGTGACAGAATAGTTACCCGCCCTTTTCAGATGAAGTTCACTGTCTGTCATAGATGCTGCACCTCCCAGGCCTTTAATGCCCTCTTCGCTGGCCTGCATGTGTGGCTCCTCCCTCTTTGGTCCTCCTTTATGTTTGGAGGCTCCTCCCATAACACCCTTATCTTTTTCTAGAGAGTCAACGCTTCACCTCTGAGGTGTGCGCTCCGCTTTGTGCTGCGCATCTTTTTTGTCCAGCCTCAGTATACACACAGCGGCACATGCCCCGCTCCAACTTTTTAGTGTTCAACGAGTTTTATTGCATTTTTTAAAAATAAAACATTATAGATCAGGATTAAGCGATACATACAAAGTTGACAATGTAACTAATAAAAGAATTGGTAAATATGCTTATGTCGAAAGTATTGTGAAATCTTAAGTAAATTGATAAAATTCTGAGTCTATATATAATTCATGTTGCTACTGCATATCTAAAAAATGCATCGCAAAAAACACAGTGTAATCCAAAATCCTAAGTATCAGGGATAGAAAGGTTGAAAGGAAGGAGATCTTCAGTGAGAAATCTAAACAACCAAATTGAAGTAGTATAGATTATGTACCTATAAGTGATGTAGAGAACAATGAAGAAGAGGACTGTATCTCATGTGTATCAGAGCCTTCCATGTGTTTTTATCTAGGGAACGCCAAATTGTATGTGATATATGAGGTGGGGATGGAAATTTAGATTGAAGAGAATTGATTCCTCTGAGGTATGAGTCCCATGCCCACCAGGTATGATAAGAGAGGGATTTAAATGATTTCCATTAAAAAAGTATGACCTTAATTGCTATAGAAAGTGAAAGGTCCAGTAATGTGATATCATTGGAATTGAGATTGAAGGTGTTTCCAGCAGCCCGTAGTCCTAGAGTCACTATCGCAAAAGTGAGGATTATATATGTATTGAAAATGTCAGAGACCTTATCTTGTATCAATCTCCAATATGACTCTAAAAGCATATATTCAAAGAACATGTGCATGAGAACCAGTCTTTAGATTACAATTTCAAAAGACATCACTATCACGTACGTGTAATTTGTTAAGTCTCAGTGGAGTCCAATGCAATAGATGAACAGTGAAGAATTTGGACTGAGCTAAAGCTGGAGACATTTTATTTGATAATGAACATTTGACAATAATCTGCCAATCATCATTAGAAATATTGTTAACTGCTTCTGTGTTCAAATGTTTAGACCATTTGATTATTAATACAGAGATTTGTAGAGCTTGTGATTCTGAAAGATATTTGTACATTGTTGAAGCAATATGACCTGAGTGATGCCATACCTGAAGACTAGTTGGTAAGGAAGGATAAATATGTAAATGGGACATTGACAGTTTAACCTTGAGTTTAAGAATACTATAAAAATCTAAATTTGATCATTCATGTGTAGCAGCTAACATTGAAAAAGGAAGGGGATCCCCAACATTATTAAATAGGTCCTTGACTAGTCGGATACCTTTGGAAGCCCATTCCGTTACAGTTTGTGTGGTACAGTCTATTTTGAGTTTATTAATATGCCAAAGAGATGCCCATTTAGAGTTCCTTATCATCACTGGGAACTTTTTATCTAAACTTTTTTTAGATCATTAATAGTGTCAAGGAATATCCGTTGAGAAGGAACAGATGGGATTTTTGTCATAGCAGCTACGGGACTAAAGGGAAAAGAAATCTCCTGTTCAAACTCTAACCATCTGGGAGTGTTTAAACTTGATGGTAATAGCCAAACAACCCCTTTGTGCCGCTAAAAAGGCCATTTGATAGACTTCCCAATTTGGGAAGTTACCACCACCCTATGAGAATGGTTTCCTAAGCACTTTGTATGAGGTCCTCACTCTCTTACCGCTCCAAAGAAACTTAGACGTTATATTGTCAATTTCATGGAAAAAATATTGCGATCATTTCAGTGGCAACATAAAGGAAATTAAGTTGATTAATGGTGTAATCTTCATTTTAAGAGTTTGTACTCTACCCCACCAGGATATGTATTTTGGTGACCACCCTGATAACAAGTCTTTGATTTTTCATTATATTGCAATGTTTCCGCACCATCTTTACAGAACCAAATACCTGTGTATTTTAGATGTGTGGGTTGCCATTTTAATCCTGAGTCCCCCAAATGTGAAGACAAGCACAGATTATTTAGTAGAAAGACTTCAGTTTTCTCTTTATTGAGTGTATATCCAAAGACTGTAGCGAACAATTAGAATAATATTGAGAAGACATGAAATGGCCGATTCTATGTCTTCTGAGAAGATCAAGATATCATTGGCATAAGCCATAGTTTTATATGTTTTGGAACCAAATGTAAGCCTTTAAATGCTATTTAGTAAATTTAGAAGATGATCTATGGTCAATAAAAATGATAGGGGGGAAAGCGGACAACCATGCCTCGTGCCTTGATAAAGATTAAAAAAAGAGGATGTATAACTATTGATCCTGATATTTACTTTGGGATTTGCATATAGTGCCATCACCATGAAATGATTACTAAGATTCTGTATTTCAAAAACAGCGTTTAGAAAAAGCCATGCTACCTTATCAAATGCCTTTTTGTCATCAAGCACTGTTGTCGGGAAAGGCACATTATGCGCTTTCTCTATTATATGACAGAATGTATGAATGTTATCTCTGGTAAAGCGGCCTTTAACAAATCCTGTCTCAGAATTGTGAATAAGACTGGGAATAAACTGGGAATAAACACTTCTAATCTTTTAGCAAGAACCTTCGAAAAAATGTTTACTTCCATATTTAGAAGTGCTATAGGGAGAATATTTTTGGGATCAGAATGATCTTTACCCTCTTTAGGTATTACTACAATTGTAGCCTCAGAAGGAGTTCCCGTCACTTTCCCCTGGTGAACAAAAAACTCAATTGTATTTTGAAGGTGTTTAATAATGGAGCCTGTAAAGGTTTTGTAAACATTAATGGGAAAGCCGTCAGGGTCAGGAGCTTTCCCTGACTTAACTGAGTTTACTGCAGTTAAAATGTCATCTGTTTTTAGTGGTTGACTTAGAGTAGCTTTATCTGTCTCTGATATTGACTACATGGGAATAGATTTGAGAAATTCAACACAAACAGATTTGTCACTTTACGAATGAGGTGTATACAGTGTATACAGCCCTTCGTAAAAAATGTTTTATAACTTCAAGAATTTCTTTTGTTTTAAATTTGTGAGAGCCATCTTTGTCTTTAATGTGAGAGATTTGTATATTGTTAATGGAGGTTTAAGTTGAGGTAGCTAATAATTTGCCTGCTTTATTATGACAAAGTGGTTGTCTAGACTTTTATATCTGCACATTAAGATATGCCCTTTTGCTCACTATTGAGTTGTAGGAATATTTTAGTTTTTTGATATCCTCAAGTAAAGATTTATTATATGTATGTTTAAATCTTTTTCTTTTTGTTTAATTTCAGCTCCTGAAGATTGCAGGGAATTTTTAATTTCTCCATTTTTGATAGTCATTTTTGATAGTCATGCTTTTAATAATATGACCTCTGATAGTACATTTAAAAGCATCCCACAGCATCACCGGGGAACTGACCGAATTTTCGTTTCCTTGAAAGAAATGCTCTATTTCTTTCTTAAGAAAAGCAACATCCGATTCATTTTCCAAGATTTCCATATATAGACGCCATATTTTGTGTTTGTTCACCTCGGGACCAATGTACATGGATAATGAAATAGCTACATGATCAGAAATGAGGATTGGATGTATCTTAGCAACCAAGGACGATTTCAGTAACATAGGGTCTACGAGAATGTGATCTATGCATGAAAAACTAGAGTGTGATGAGGAAAAGAAGGTAAAGTCGCTACCTTTGGGATGCTGCAGTCTCCATACATCTTGAAGCTGACGGGTTTGTTTATGAGATTTTGAAACTCTGAATTTAAACATGGATTGACGGTCTAAAAAGGATCCATTGGTAAATTATTATCTCCACCAACTATTAATGTGGCTTCTCTTGGGACCTCATTTAAGTTTTTGTTAATCACACACCAAAATGAAGAATCATCTGAGCTTGGGGCAGAGATATTCATAACATAAAGGTCTTGAGTTCCGCAATTAAGTCTGGTAAGTAACCATCTGCCTTTGATATCATGTTCTAAAGCTATTGCTGTAAGTTTTGATTTACTTTTAAAGTTATCACCCCATTTTTTTCCAGTTGCTTCTGATGCAGTTACCTCAGAGACCCAACCTTTCCTCAAAAGAGTAGCTTCTTTGTACCCAATTTTTGTTTCTTGAACCAAAACAATATCTCAGGAGATATCTTTACAGTAATCTAAAATCTTCAGTCTTTTAACCGGATGATTTAGCCCCTTAGTATTAAGAGAACCTACGTTTAATGATGACATAAAATGTAGTCCATAGAAATTGTATTGAGCTGTAATAGGTGTGGCCTGATGAAGGGCAAGAAAAGTCCTATAGTACATTTTTCTATACCGAACATCTCACTTGAAGGAAGGAATATGAGAAAAAGAGATAAACAAACCTACAATCCAAGGGGGCCTTAACAATTATAATAGAACATTTATATATAAAAGGGCCCATTCCCACCAGGGGATGTCTATAAAAGACCAAGGCCCATATTTATACTTTTTTTGTGCCGCATTTGTGCCGCTTTTTAATGCAAAAGCGACGCAAACTTACAAAATACAATTGTATTTTGTAAGTTTGCGCTGCTTTTGCGTAAAAAAACGACGCAAATGCAGCGCTAAAAAAGTATAAATATCGACCCAAGTACATAGGGGGACGCATGGTGATGCAGTGAAGAAGCAGGTAAGCTTGGCATAGAAGAGAAAAAAAAAAAAAACTATCAGATAGGTGGCAACTTATTCGCTGAGTTATTGTTAAGTAGAACCTAGAAGTGGAGTTCTTTAACATCTTATTATACCATATAGAACAAATGTAAAAATACAAAATAAATCTAACTTCCTAAGTACAATTATCCCTACTCAATATACCAATATTGGAAGTATTGCAGATTACATTCTATTATATGTAATAGGAAGCTAATCTGTAAAGATAGTGGACATGAAAACACATCCATTATAAGGAGATATGTTATATGAACAAGTCTTATATATAAATAAATGAAGATATCTTGCATATAAATATATCTATTAATATATCATGAACCGTAAAAGTCTTTCAGATAATTTTTAAGAAACAGGAACTATTAAGTACGAAGAGCTGATACATGGTACACTCAGAAAAAGCTGACTTATTAATGGCTGAAAGGTGAGCGATTCCAAAGTATTTATGAACTATTTCCTGACTATTAAAGGAGTGTAAGGCTCAGTAGAAAGAATATAAATAAACAAATTATTTGGACATCGGACATGTGTACCCATCTCATCAATGAGTAAGTGATATGGAAAACATGTCCTATCTCTGAAAAAAGAAAGAAAAATAATGCAGAATCAATAACATAAAAAAATATCAATTGTCATAAATATTTATAGAATTAAATTAGAATTAAGGTGATTATTATTGGCATTTAGCTATTAATATAACATTTATGTGTACATTTTTTATAAATTGTCTGTTCTGAAAACAGAACCTCCTTAAGGGCGAAAGTGAACTGTCAATAAGGCTATATGGTGACTATTTACTAATTAATAATAGTAACCAAGTCTCAAGTACAAGAGGATCCTGATGGCAGAGAGTTAATTGACGTAGTTAGAAGTTGATCTGAATCCATATGTGTCTCCGATTTATTGTCTAAGCAAATTGCCAAATCAGAGGCTTCTGAAAATATCTTAGTTTGACCTTTGAAGGTAATTCAGAATTTTGACGGACCCACGATCGTCATTTCTATAAGATGTTTCCAGAGATTTAGAAAGCCTTTGCGCCGGGTCACTGTGTCTCGAGCGTAATCCTGTGATATAGAAATCTTATGATCATGCAAAATAATTATTCTAATACTTTGCATATGTGCTAGTATTTGTGCAGTATATTGATGATGTAACGGTTTGAATATCATCGGTCTTGGATTCCTGGTGTTTTTAGATTTAAAGGTTGGCACCCTATGGGCTCTTTCTATTTCAAAGTCCTATAGGCAAGAAATTTGCAGAGATTCAGTAATCCAAGAGATTAAGAAATCAGCCGGCAATTTTGCAGAGTTTTCTATTACCTCAGGTAAGCCAAAAATACAAAGATTTGTCCTTCGACTACAATCTTCTTGCTCTGTTAATTCTCTCTTTAGCGTCACAATGGAATGCTCAAGGAATTATAGATGTTTGGTTTGTCCATTTGTAAAATCTTCCATAACACTAATTCTTGACTCTGCAATAGAGATCTGGAGTCAGTTTTAGTTTTGGTGCCTTGTGCTATATGATGTACAGATTTAAGTTTAATAAGAATCACCTCAAGGGCAGAAGCCAACTCAGGGCTACCCTTCATCGGAGATTCAGGAATCGGAGGTGAGTGCTTCGACCGTTTTATGGTTGGCTTTAGTTTCTCTTTCTTTTATACTGCTATCCTTGTTGTCTGCCATGTTGTGAGACTATTGTTTGATATCTTATAGAGACTTGGTTGGTTGGACTAAATATATTCTTTTCATTTGTGTGCACCACCTATTATTTCTTTATATCAAAAGCCTGCTATTAAGTTATGAAGATTATAAGACGCAAAAGCTGGCTATCTAAAGTAACATTTTATATAACTTCTAGTAAGCCAGATCAGCTAATACCAATACCAAATTTGGCAAAATGTCAGGAAATACCATGTATATTTGAAATCAAAAGTAACATATGGCTTCAGAGGGCTCACGAACAGCAAATCATGCAGAGCTCAGAAACAGATCAAAGAAAATACATCTGTTAAATGGAAATGTCACTTTGAATATAGAAAAACACTGCTACTGCTTCCAGTCATTGAAATTAGGATGAGAAAAAAAATACCTCCAGAAGATAAATTGATTTACGCCTCACTGTAATTCTTCCAGTGCGCTGTAACCACCACAGCATCAAAACGATACTGAGGAGAAACAGAACGCCGCCATCTTAGATGACGCAAGCACAGGCCGAATATTGATTAAAAAAGCTATAAATCATTAGTTCATGGCCACTGGCTCACATCTCCACATCAACCAAAGTATCCCACTTCCTTTCCGCCGAAAGAGAAGTCTGGGTCAGCCACCTGGGATAATAAGAACCGGCAAATATGCCGGAGGCCCTATGGAGTTTACGGAAGAGCCACCATTCCTTCATGTGTTGAAACCAGGCCCCCTCTCTAACGTTTTGGTTTAATTTTCTATTCTTTGTGGCACTTGAGATCTTGAATTTATATCTACTTGTAGGTAATGAACATAAAGCCACTGCTCCTGGTGTACCACACGCTGGTTTTCTTTTAAGCTTTTTGAGCCCATTCACCTGGTACTCCTGGCTTCAATAAATCCCCCCTACCAGCTGCACATAATGTTCTTATAGCCTTTCTTATTTTGCACTAACCTCCATCCCCTTTATATATAGGTGATTTAATAAACCTTTACTCCTGCCCCAACTAATTTTTTCCTACCTGGATGTCTAAACTTCCTGTCACTGAATTCCTTATTCACCCCTGGCACTCGCTCTTCAAGTGCCTTTATGCCTAAAAACCTACCTTTATAACCTTACCTAAGCCCTGCTCCTCTTTCCCCCAATCTATCCTGTCTAATTGGCCTGTTCTATCGTGCAAAGTCACCCCAGGGGAGACTGGCTATGTGCATGGTCCAGCCCCACTAGCTGTACCTAACTGAAGCTCTTCAGATAATTATTTATCACATAAAACTATATTCGCTAACAAACAATAGGACTAAACATAATTCGGACATCATTAAAATAAGTTTCCCTTCTAGCAGTTTACGTCTTCTAATATTGATTTTATAATGACATACACTGTGCATAAGTGTGATGCCAGACCTCATGCTCTCTTTTCCATCAGGATCTCAGAAAAGCAGACCCATTGAGAACCCTCTAGCATCCTGTAACCTCTTCATGGTGTGGTGACGACTTCCAAAACATCAACAGAGAGACCTTAGGACAGCAGGAAAAAGGAACAGGAATAAGGGTAGGAGAAAACCAGGTCCTGATTTTCTTAAGTTCAACTCGTCTTGTGCTGTAAGCAAACCCCTCATTCAAGTTTCCCTGTACAGCATGAAGACTTGGGTAACCAACTAAACAGGCAGAGGAGAATAACTGTTCAAATAGCAGTAACAATGGAAGGTTTATACAGCTGTGAAGTGGCGGAAGAAAGGCTTACCCATTTTTCTTGCGGGTCATGCAGTCAAGAGCCCGTGACAGACCAATATACCAGGCAGACATCCCTGAATACCAGAGCAAGTGTCAGGTAACCACTGAGGAAGAAACACAGTTAGAGGAACCACAAGATGGCAAAAACCATTTGAGGGTGAGAGATTGAGGGACCTGTAACTCTGACCACTGGGAACCAGATTGGGAGAAACCAAAAAGGTGCGGGATGAAGGCAGGTGCAACCTTTAGTAAAAGATGGAAAACCTCATCAACACAACAAGTTGGCAGGCACCTGCTTTCTGTAGAGATTGATTACTGAGGAGTTCACAATAACCAAAAAGTGAGGGTCTATAGTGAAATTGATGTTGCTGTCTGGTTGTTACGAACACAATCTTTTTAACTCACCATCTTCAGACTTTCCACCCTCTTCCTACTCTGTGACAAAGTCGCTGACTACATGTCCTCCTAATCCTGTCACTATCATGCATAACTTGGTCACAAAATCCCTTTGAAATATCTGCAAGCTCTACCTAATAACAAATACTCTTTCACAGATGTGAGCAATAGGCAGAACTTAAATGAATGTCCTTTAAGTCTAAAATGGCTCCTGACTCTGACTGTGTAGCAACACATGATGCACTTAAACGTGCGGTTGCGTGCTCCACACACGCATTGCGAGTAGTATGCATTCGAATTACCTCATTTAAAAAAGGGTAGGCTGAGAATTCAAATCAGCTAGAAAGAAAAGTACAAATACTGTGAACATCAAATTGATTCATATGATATAAGATTTGAGTGGGTAAAGAATGACACTTTCTGCTTTTTCTGAATTATTGACCCTGTTGTTTTCCTGATGAAGTAAGTTTATATTTAGACTTATTTTCAAATTGAATTCACCCGTCTGCTCCATGCAGCAGATATCAATGTAAGAATAAATGAATTACTATGGAGAATATGTGAGTACTTGAACTTCGAATGATCTTGAAGCTTATTCAACTTGTGTCAATTGTGAGGGTTTGACATGAAGTGCTAATGCATTGAACTCTCTAGAGGAAGTTCAGAAACAAGTTGGCTTACATTGCTACTGCTGAGACAATAATTGAATGCGATTTCCGTTTATATTACACAAGTGTTACTTAATTTCAGCTAACCATGCCTGCTTCCTCATGAATTATGTTATTACACATTGTAATACTATTTCTGTATTCAGGTACTACAACCTGTGACCGCGGGTGCTGTTTGACAATTTTAAACATTTCACCCTTAGTGAATACTTAATATAGAACACAACAGTAGGGACGGGAGTAACTTGCATAATCACACAAATGTACCTAAGAATTATGCAAATTTACCTAGGATTGTGTGAGAAGGGTAGTTCTGTGTTTAGCTCTTTTCTGAGTCAAAACATAGCACTAACTGCAACCGAACACAAATAGCGAGCAGGAGTAGTGACTATTACCCATTCTATGTCTATGGGAAAATGTGTTCGTACATATGGCCCTATATGTGCTCTTGGGGCAGGATTTTTCCCCAACGTACACCCAGCATTTAGCTCAATTTTTTAAGTGCAAAATGCACCCTCGCGTTCAAAATGCAGAACATGAATTGCGAGCATGAGGGGCCGCTCGTGCTCACTGTGATTTCTCTGTAGGATTATTACCCAAAATTACGTGAGCAGGAGTAATTGCCTAACTATTGGTAATTTAGTATCAAAGAGTAGCACGGAATTAATCTGATTACTCCATCATAAATGAAATTCCACCCGGGCCTATACAGTAGTTGGCTTGTGTAGTGAAATGTGATATTGGGACTACAACAGGTCTGTCATGCAAGATTAGCCCAAGATGCTGGATAAATAGTTTGTTAGTAGATTTCTTGCTACTAACAAACTAAAATCAGTAGTTCTGACTCCCCTGCAAGGAGCTATGGAGCATTTTAAAGAAACTATCATCGTTGTAGGAGAAGCACCTCAAACATGAAGTGTGATACATAAATCAGTATGGTGAAGTGGTGCAAATGATACCTGATTGCATAAACTAGAAATAAATATTTGGAAATCCCTAAGCAGCATTCTGCCTAGTTATTTTTATGTATTTTACAAAAATATGTTTTACATGACAGAGACATATGGCAATAATGTGATATGCTCTGAAACACAGGCATTTCAGAAATAGGAATTGGGCCACAGAACTATTCGGGTACGCAACCACGTCCCTTGATTTTATGAAGATTATGTGATTTGGTAATGATCTTAAGGTTAGACTTTCAGAGCCTTGAGTCTTGTACTGTGCAAAAGAGGACATTTTGAATGATCTCCTAGACTCTAACATAAGTTGTTATAGGGAATGCTTCGCAAGGTTATCTGTTGGACGCTTGACTCTACAATCACAGCCACCTGTCTATGCATTTTCAGGGAGTCAGTGTACGTTATTTGCCAATAAACCTTACATACCATAACCATCATTCTTTGTTGGATTGCCTGATTGGCTAGTTTAGTCTTTAAACACATAAGCCAGTTTGAGGTCCTCATCCGAAACCACCTCCATGTTCTTTGCTTGTATTGCTGAGACTGTGATGAACTGGGTGGATTCTGTTTTGGTGTATCCTGTCACTATGATCTCGTTTTATTACATGCATAATAAGTTATTCAGCTTAAAGTCAATTCACCCCTGCATTTGCACAGCTTGCATTGCTGAGTATATGTATATTGCACCCATAACAACTATTTGCAATGATAAAAGATTGTGATCAATCAAAAAAGAGCTGCAAAATCCTTACCAATGTCTCAAGCAATTGATCAGTCTAACTAACTGAACATTAAACCAGATTATATTTATATACATAAGCTTTTGCAAAAATAATGCAGAACCTAGTCAATATTCTGAGTAGTCACGCATATTGAAATTCTGAAAACCATCCTCAAAACAAAACCCACACTTCAGAATGCATTAACATCTCCATCCTAAAAGAGACTTTATTTGACTGACCTGACACTTCATAGGTCCAAGGAAAGTCTTGGATTGTCTCAAAATAAGCTCAGTCACACACCTCTAAAACCTCTAAAAACTCAGCGTTTGATTCTTTCCTTGGCAGAGGAAGGATTCGAAAGTTGTATAGAAAACAGCTAAAGCAATTTACCTTGGAAAGAGGCTTTTGTGGATCAGTAACAATCAGGTTTCAAGCCATATTTTAGAGGTAGTTGGCCACCTTACACATAGTTTACAATGCACTCTGCATAGTAGGCAATAGTGACTCATGCCCTCTAATTGTCTTGGACTTGTCAGATGCATGTGACATAGTTAACATTATATTCTCCTTATTATTAAAGATTGAAGAGTATGGAGGCATCTTCCTGGTTCACATACTCCCTGAAAAAGAAAAGAGATGTCAATTAATAAAAATGTCACACTCTCTCTCACATATCTCTATACTCCAGCAATGTGTCCCCGAAGGTTTGATACTATCACCAACACTATTTATCCTATACATGGACCCTAGTCTCAATACTCAAGGACACAAAAAATCTCTTACTACTTCTACGCTGACAAAACTCAGTTTTATATAAAGGGACCCTAACTCAAAAACATATCTTTTATTACCCAGACAGCCAAGGACATTTAGTCCCAAATATCACACCACCAAGTAAAACCGAATCACAGGGGGCGTGGCCAAGGCGTCAAGATGGCGGTCGCACTTTCATAGTGCTCCGGACCCCTCCGTCATCCGCCTCCACCAAACACCCCATCCGATCCCATCACAGTCATGGAGTGACTCCAGACACCTTACTGCCTCCCGGGACAAGGGGAAAAAGTGAAACTATCTTTCCCAACTTGCGACGATGAAAGCCCTTGCCGGGAATTGAGAGCCGCCCGCATCCAACATGGCGGACCGCGGGTAAAGACGCACAGAGATCCCGTGCTTCGAGGCGTGGAGAAGGCCGCAGACAAACGCTGGCTGGCCGCGGTGTCCTGAACAGCCTGGGACGGCGTGCGACCCCTGGGGAGGAGAGCGGAGTGCCGTGTGGTGGAGCCAGGTTTCAACTGAAGCAGCACACGGCCCTGAACTAAGGTGAGAGGAGCATCGCGCTGAGAAGGGCCGACGGACCTGGCGGCGGACCGGGGCTCGCGGTCCCCTTTTTTTTAGGCCCTCCCCTCCCGGGGGAGAAGAATCCACAGCCTCATTGCGCGGCGGCCGCGGCCATTCCCTGGCTGGCCGCGGCGCCCTGAACGGCCCGAGGCAGCGTGAAGGCCCGGAAAGGGCCGGGGACACCTCCACGGTGGCCCTGACGGACCGGGAAACGCCGGGTTCTGGCGGCGGTCCCGCGGGACTCCCCAGAGACGCCGCAGGGAGAGGGCATTAAGAACCAGGACATCTGTTCACCATTGAGCCGCGACCCATACCGACGTAGGCCAGGGGAGGCTCCTCCGAAGCTAAAAGTCAGTCGATGCAACATAAGATGAGGTGAGATAGAGACTAACGCACAATGAGAACGCCCCCAACATGTGAGGAGCACATCACCACATAAATGGGAACTCTATAGGGCCTCAATCAAGAACGACCCGCAGATTGGGACAATCACTCAAACATTGAACCAAGCTCAACGGCGCTGTGGGATAGAGGACAGCTCTCCGGTATGCACCCCCTACCTCTCTTGGAGAAGACATCCGAGCCGGGGCCGTGTCCCAGGACGGAGAGGTGACGACTGGGTCTCCTTCCACTTGGGACCACAGAGTGTCCGACTGGTACGAACTGAGGTCTGGAAGTTGCTGCTGCCCCCTGGGCCCCCCGTGGGTCTGCTGGGCAAGGATGGATGGCGAGAAACTGAAAACCAAACTAAAGTACTCCTGACCCCCCAAGCCGCAATACGCCATCAACACCCGACGATCTTATGGGAACAGAATCCCTTTGATACCACCATGGGCAAAGATAAACCAACGCGGCAGACAACGCCACAGACGCGTATGGACCAATTTACCACAGGTGCCACTGGGTCCCGGACCGACGACCACGCTCCGGGCCGAAACGGCGAACCACGAACAACATCTGAAGCCCTAGCGCCAATACTCCAAGCGATCCAGACATCCCAGGCAGCTGTTGAATCTAAAATAGGAGAAGTCAGGGTAGACGTGGCCTTGGTCCGACAAGATCTTCGGAACGCCACAGCCCGACTCACAGAGGCTGAATCCAGGATCTCCACGGTGGAAGACGAGGTGACCGCTCTCAAAACCCAAGTCGCAGCTCTGACGGCTCGCACCTCTGACCTACACCGGAGAGCTGAAGATGCTGAGAACAGATCTAGACGCAATAACCTCCGTGTGGTGGGCCTTCCTGAGGGCGCAGCGGAGTCCTCGCTGGCCCAATACTTGGAGGACTGGATCCGCTCCTGGATGCCGACTGACCGCCTCACGCCGTGGTTCGCGATTGAATGGGCCCATAGGGCACTGCAGTCGAGGCCTGCTCCGGGCTCTCCGCCCAGATCGGTGATACTCCGTCTTTTTAATTTTAAAGACCGGGATGCAGTGCTACAAGAGGCACATGTGAAGGGCGATCTCACATGCAATGGAACGAAAGTCCTACTCTTCCCAGATTACACGAGGGAGGTTCAACAACAAAGGCGCTCATTCACCGAGGTGAAACAAAAACTAAGAGCTATGGATGTCCAATATCGCCTTTTGTTCCCAGCAAGACTCCGTGTTATCTATAAAAACAAGACTCACTTTTTTGACAACCCAACAACGGCCTGGACATGGCTGACGGGGGAAATCCCCCTGGGCCGTGGTACAGAAGGGGCCGGGTCCCAGAGGGGGCCGCACCCGGAACGACAAGGAGGCCAGCAATCCGACCGACGCCGTCGCACGCGCTCGAGACGGTGCAGAACACAAGGGGGTCCCTCCCCTGTGGGGTCGCGGCCCGGGGACCGCCAAAAAAACCTGCAAAGCCCGGGTTCTGACCGAGAGGCTAGGCGTGCTGAAGGAGACCCGGGACCCCCAGAAGACACAGACCTATCTCGCAGTGCAGTGCTGTGACTTCACCGGCACGACATCTTCCAGGCAGACAGACATTGCAAGGCAGGGAAGGCCTGGGTTACACCAAAACTAACTTACGAATGCTTACAATGGGTTACTTAGTACAGATCCGGAAATATGGAGGGGTCCACCACCTCCGCCACCACCACCCTCTCAATTGAAGTTTCATCCCACTAGTTGCAGAGTGGGATGGTGTATAAGGGCGACAGATGCTTCTGGGGGGAAGTATGGGAGGGAAGGGAGTTGGGGGATTGGGTGTCTTGGCCTAGTTCTAAAGGCCGAAGTTAGGATGTTTAAAGTAAGATGTAATTTTTGTTTTATGTCAAGCACTCAGAGTAGGGAAAATAGAGATTCTACCGACATTAAAAAACCGTGTGCCCCCCAGGGTCAGACACCTAAGAGAGGACCCTCTGCAAACCAAGGGCCGACTAAGGGAGGCCCTAGGAGCCACGATACAACCTTTCCACACACATATCCCCATGAATCAGACACAAGTAATCTCCTGGAATGTTAACGTTCTCTTGGACAAAATTAAACGCACAGTTATGTTTACATATGTACACCGATATAAACAGGAAATACTCTTGTTGCAAGATACCCATCTCTTGGGAGACAACTGCCCCTGCCTGACACGTAGAGTCTTTGATAGGGTATACCACGCTGGGTTCACTCGTGGCTCGAGAGGGGTGGCTATATTATTACATCGGTCGTTCCCCATGACACACATCCAGGTGCGAAGAGACCAGCAGGGGCGCTACATAGCCATCACTGGTATGATTGAAGGGAACATGATCAATGTGGGCAGTGTCTACCCCCCCCCGGCCACTAGCCCAAAAAACCCTCAAGGACCTCTACCAGCTACTTCTCGAACTACCACCGGGACTCACAATGGTGGGCAGTGATTTTAACGCTACCCCAAACCCAGCTATGGACGTAGCTGGTCCACTCTCCACACACAGACACACAGCAGCGGCAGGGCTCACGGAGTGGCTCTCTGCAATGGGGCTCTGCGATGCGTGGCAGGTGTGGCACCCAAGACGAAGTCAGTTTACCCACACCTCAGCAGCCCATGGCTCTCAATCCAGGATAGACCTGATACTGCTCCCAAGCTCAGACTGTACAGCCCTCTCCCACATCGAGATCTTGACACGGGGAATCTCTGACCATGCTCCACTTATATTTATTATAGGTCCAACACAGTCACAGTGTGGCGGCTAAATGCTTGGTATCTCCAAGACACAAATTACACCGATCAGCTGCGTAGGGCAGTACAGGATTACTTTGACCTAAACATAGGGTCAGTTACTTCCAAGGGCACCCTATGGGCGGCGAGCAAGGCAGTGCTGAGAGGCTCAGCAAAGAGGCTGATACGCAACCGAGAACGCGCACAGGCCCAACAAATTGAACGGTTAGAGCTCCGGGCCAGAGACCTCGAAAGGGAGGATGAAATCCACCCAAGTGAAAGGGTAACACGACAATTAGTCCTAACCAGGGAAGAGATTAGGGACCAATCTCTGGAAGCGGCAAAGCACATGTGGAAGGCGAACTTGGCGAAAATCTATGGAGGGGGAGACAAAACGGGGAAAATGTTATATTGGCTGGTATCACATCACCAGGCCTCCAGGATCGTCCCCGAAATCCAAGACAGGGAGGGCAATCTTGTAATGGGGCATGCAGAAATAGCAAACACCTTTACCACATATTATCGAGCATTGTATCAGGCATCGGACAAGGTGGACCTAGACCTGGCCCGCCATCTATTAGACGGCACCTCCCTCCCCCGACTACCAGTGGCAGAGGTGCGAGTCGTAGATGAGCCAATCAACGTAGAAGAAATACAAACAGCTATCTCAACACCAGGCACCGGGAAAACCGCAGGCCCAGACGGATTCACCGCAGAATATTACAAAGCCTTCAAGGAAGAGTTAACACCACATTTACTAAATCTCTTTACAGAAGTAGAAAATAATGGCACCTTCCCACGAGAATTGGATGCCGCCACCATTGTGGTAATACCCAAGACCCAACCCCCCTCACTGTGCTGTGCCGACTACAGGCCAATCTCACTGATAAATACTGAAGTTAAGATCTTTGCCGCCATCCTCGCTGCCCGTCTTAAGAGGGTTCTGCCCCACCTAATACACCCAGACCAATGTGGATTCATGGCCTCTCGCAGCACCAGACATTGTATCCGTCGATTGCATGTGGCCTTGGACGAGCGTCATAGATTGCCCCGAGACCTCGCCCTTTTACTTATCGACTTTGAAAAAGCATTTGACTCAGTAGATTGGGGATTTCTCCTGCTGGTGCTCCGCCGCGCGGGCCTGGGCCCGAGGTTCTGCCGTCTAGTACAAGCCCTGTACGTTAACCCCACTGCCTGGGTGCAAATAAACGGGACTCAGTCCTCAACGTTAGAGATTCACAGGGGCACGGGGCAGGGATGTCCCTTGTCCCCCTTTCTATTTACCCTAGCTATCGAACCCCTAGCCCAGATGATCAGGTCCGACACGATATACCGAGGGTGGAACTGGGGTCATACACAGGAAGACAAAATAGCGCTCTATGCTGACGACGTCCTACTATACATGGAGGAACCCAGCATAACGGGTCCACGCAGCCTTGAAATATTGCAGTGTTCTGAGCAGGCCTCGGGACTACAAATGAACCCCGCCAAGTCAATACTGATCCCACTGGCAAGCTCTAGAGACTGCTTTGACTGGCAAGATAGGATTCCCCTGCGCAGACTCAGCTTCAAATACCTAGGTATATGGGTGTCCCTACGGCCCGAGATGACATGGGCCTAAAACCTATCACCGTTGTTGACACACATCAAGACGGACCTGCAGAGGTGGCACACCCTACCGCTAAACGTGATGGGCCGTGTAGCTCTATACAAAATGATGATCCTGCCAAGACTTCTATATATCTTCCTGAACTTTCCACAACCTATCCCCCGCTCCTGGTTCAGGGCACTGGACAGCGCTACAGGGCTATTCCTATGGAGAGGAGCCAGACACCGAGTAGCGGCACACCACTGTAAAAGAGGGACATATGATGGAGGCTTGGGTACCTCAGACCCCTACCTATATTACTTAGCTACTCAATTAATAGTAATTCACGACTGGTTTAATGGGGGATGGGGGGACCCAGCCTACGGGGTGGGACTGGAACTCCTGGGATTCCCACGCCTCCTAAATGTAATGTACGGGACGTCCCTCCCGCAGGGGACCGGAGAAGTAACAAAAGTGGTCTTCCTGGCATGGCGTGCTGCCTTGAGAACGACCCGTTGGAACGCTGTTATCACTCAGCAGACCCCCCTGTGGTGAGGGAAATGGCTAAGTGCTACAGCAGCACTAAAGGGTTTCACAGATTGGGACCTGGTAGGTATCTCCCTGGTAGGAGATGTCTGGTCTGGAGAATCCATGAAATCATTCCAAGACTTGCAAAGGGAGTTCCAACTCACCCCAACACAATTTTTTTAATACCTTCAACTTAGACACGCCCTAAAAGTTCACCTGCCAACAATAGGCCCCCTCCCGGAATTCAACCCAATAGAGGCTAAATTATCTATGGGAAACCTGGGGGGGAAAGGCATTTCCCAAATCTATAAAACACTGATAAATAACATGCCTGGTGACCTGGGGGCCACTAGAACTAAATGGGAATCCTGGGTCGTCCCCCTGGATGAGACGGAATGGAGAGAAGCCATGATGGCACCCAGGTCACTGGCAATATCGGGCAGACTCCGCACAGTGCAATTCTATTATCTACCTAACACCAAATAGGCTGCACCGAGCGGGCTTGCGCACCTCCTCCCAATGCCCAAGATGCCCGGATGGGCCTGCAGATTTTTTCCACATGGTCTGGTCCTGCCGAGTGATACGACCCTTCTGGGATGGGGTGCTCCGGGAATTAGGTGCAGTCCTGGGAAAGACGATACAGAGCTCTGCAAAAATGGTCTTGCTGGGAGTAATGGATGAAATGGGTGGACCACGGGCACATCGGGCTTTAGTGACCACAGCCCTGTTGATTGCCAACGGAGACATAGCCGCGGCCTGGAGCTCTCCCGAAGGCCCCTCACTACGAAAATGGAGAAGGGGAGTTGACTGGTGTGCGAGTCAAGAAAGAGTGGTTTATGAATCTAGAGTTGCCCCCGAAAATTTGAAAAGATATGGGGGAAATGGATGGACATGATGTAGTAGATGGTAATGGGGACGGGCCCTACACTATAATATAGTAGTACTGAAACGTATACTAGGGTCCACCCTCTGGCTCGAACTTTCACCCCAATGCCATTGTTACCTGGGGAACACAACTTCAACCATAAAGGCAATTCTGATCAATATTGCTACTATAGACCCTAACACTCGTTGTAATGTCATATGTTTTATGATCGCTCTGTCCGACCTGCTCGTTGTGCTTATATATTTTATTATTTTGTTCACTGTTTCCTTTTCTCAGAAAACAATAAAATGTGTTTATCAAACAGATTTGTTGTTAATAGCTCTAATCCTATCCAACAATCCTGCTACAATATTCAAGTACTTGCCTATAATCCTATAATCTGGTTTCTATAGAGTATACAAATCATCAGTTTTTATTGTTGACAAGAAACGTAGCCTGCACTCTCACATCAATGGTCTAACCAAAGGGACACTTCACCAATTGAGGAATGAAACCCTAAATCACAGAATAAGATAGTGACCATAAATTTTAAATTTTAATGTGGCAACTCCACACTTACAGGAATACACACAACATCCCTTGCCCCATATAAGGCAGACATGCATACAGTTACTATTCTTTTCACCAGGATGAGAAAATCTAACCATATCACACCTCTCTTGATGATCACACTCAGTTGGCTTCCAAGGGAAGCAAGAATCATATTCACACTAACCAGCGTCGCTTACAGAGCTCTATACATGGGATCGCTAAACTACCTTGCCTCAAACTAAAGAACTCCGGAGGGAAAGGAGTTTCTCAGAGTCTGTACTTTCTCCCTCTAGAAACTCTCGCTTACAAGAGAGGGAAAACGTTTCTCAGGAAACGCATGCAGGACCGGGATTGCAGCTGAACAGCAATCAGAATAATATCTTCAAATGAAAACTGCAAATGAGAGCTAAAGATATCTCTACATAATGTATTTGATAGACTGACCTCTGGTCAGCAGAACTTCAGATACCTATCTGTTTTCTTCTCTATATACGTCTTATGTATCAGTGCACACAAGTACCTTGACAAATGTGTGTACATGTACGCGACTGTGTTACTCGTCAATTTTGTAACGGGTTCTGTTACCTCTGTAGATCTTGTTTGCACCATATAAAACTACTAATTAATAGAGAAATACATACAATAATAAGAACAGCATTATGACCTTCTGGAATATGCACATTTTAATATAGATATCATTACCACATGTAGGGATTTACTTGTAAATTGTGAGCCATATTTATGAGTTTGTGGTACAGTGCAGCAAGTCACACTGCTGCTCTGCATCACATGGAAAATGCAGAGAATACAGCACATTCCTACCTTTGTATCTGCACTGGTGCCATTTTGACAGCCTAGCACCAACGCAGGCACCCTTGCACCATGGTGCACAAAAACAAAATCCTGAGCCATTTTCCTTTTTCTGTAAGTGCACCAGAATAGAAAGAGGAAAAAACAAGGAGAAATAAAGATATTTCTCCTTGTACGCCTCACCTGGGAATGTGTAGCGTTTTGGCACATTCCTAGGCCTACCACTATTGGTAGATCTGGAAATTCATCAAAATCCATGGATGTTGCATGGGAACACCCATGTCTACAGTACAGGCAGTTTCCTGCCCTCAAAAACCACCTCTCCAAGCAATGTTTACACACTCATTATGAGGCTAAGCAGTGCACCATATTTAGTTAGACTGAGGGTGCGGCACTGCTATGCTGCTCTGCAGTGAAAAGCACGACGGGTACAACTGCACCCGCCGCACAGCCGCAACACCGCCAGCTCCATTTGGAGCCGGATCCCGTGTTTGCGGCCGAGATCCCCGCTGGGCTGGCGGGCGGAAACCTGGTTTCACACACGGTGGCTTTGCGTAGCCTCTTAGATATGATTGAGAGGCCTGCATCATCAGAGTGTCATAAAAAGTGAAGCTCAGGCAGCGCAGGCCACTTGTAAATGAGGCCCCCAATCCCTAACCAGTTCTATAAATTATGGCAAATTCCCACTCTATTTACACAGTCAGGCAATAATAAGAGATCTCTGTATTGATGACGCTTTACAGGGATGCAGTTTGCGGTTTGAGCTTTGGGAATTAATTACTGTCATTAACATATGAAATGTAGTAAATGCACTGAAAGTTATGTTGAGGAATAATTATTTTTTGTGTGAAAGATGATTCAATGTTTTGTTGTAAATTCTCAAAAGACAGACCCTCTAAAGAAAATTCCTACATTTTTGCATTTCCAAACTTTCTCAGAAAAACTATTTATCAGAAGCCATCTGCGGAGATTGCTGCTAATAAGAGCATTTACAGAAAAGTGGTGCCAGCAAAAAAATAGAAATGTGCGATATCGGGCAGTTGTCTCTTCATGAAAACGTTTTAGTTAAAGGACATAGCTTTTATTTCATTTAAAAAACGTTTTTGATACAAAACTCTTTTAGGACATCCTGGGTATCGCTACTTGTTAGGATAATCAAATCCTCGGTAGGAGAACTTAGTATTTGAAATCTGAAAAGTAACAACATTTTTGACTTCGAACATATTTAAGCCATTTATATTGTAAAAGTTTTTTTATGCGTAAACCACCCTCCCCTTCTTCTAGAAATTGCATGTGTGAATGCCTCAAATTGCTTCTGTAGCACTTAGAAGATCTGTTCTATTTCTTACATGTACTATAACAGCAGGACAGCAGAGGAAGTAAAATAAATTTAAACAGCAATCACCGATTTCAAGCCAGGGACAGGTGGCAACCTTTGGGCTGTATATGTAGAAAGTTTTGGCAATGAAAACATTCACACCCAGCCCAAATTTGCAGGAGCAGCAAAAAGTGAAACATATTTCCAATAGGGATTTGCTGATTTTTCACAAAGAAGGAAACAGAGGGGCAGATTTATCAGTCTTTCACGCAATGCACTGCACTGCGGGAAAGGGCAATATTTAACGTTATGTGGCACATTCCTGTCTTCTCCAGGCACTGGTGCACTTGAGTCATGGTGCAAGGGTGTCTGCATTGCAGGCAAGATTATTTTTGTGCAGGAAATGAGTCTTGCCTACACAAAAACAATCCTTTGAGGCTTTTTCCTCTTTCTTCATGTGCTGCAGAGTGCAGCACACATAGAAAGAGTTACATCTAGGAGAAATAAAGATATTTTGTTGGCGTAGCATTCTGATACATCCCCAGGTCTATCACTCACTGTAAATCTAGGATTGTACCAATATCCATGGGTGGATACATGGGAACATCCATGCTCGACCCATGGAATGCCTCCCTGGGGCAGAGTAACGCAAGGTAGTAACTTGCGCTACCCCACATGTATCAAGCACTGCAGGGCCACGCAAGGTGGCCTTCCATAGCTAGTTTCATTTTAGGTGTTGCATCACCCTGCAACCCTTGAGTCCCCTTGCATGATGCAAGGGAAGCACAAAACCTTTGAGAAATATGGCCCAGAGTGTGGTTGCGAAGTCGTGGTCAGTTCATTGCAGTGTTTTGACCTTTTGGCAGATCCCACTGAAATTAATTAATCCAACCATTTCCCTAATTCTCCTGTTCACCCTCCCTGAAGTAGAACATTTACATTCAGCAAGTACCTGCTGACCAAATTATGTACTTGCTTTCTAATTCTCCTAGGCGAGCTGTGTTTGTAAACTAAATTTCTGTCTATTTCATAAGCTTTATGCAAGCATACTGTCTGTACACCATAGTTAAATTCTGTGCTACCTGAGATTACATGCTATACAGATTCAAAGAAAACTCTAATAAGACATTAGCGTATACCTCACTCCTAGCAGGTGTCTTGAACAAATGCTAGTACATGTTCATTGCACTGTAAAATGTAGTGTTCGACAACTAGTAAGCGCCTCCTCACAGAACTGTAACAAATCATTTTGATCTCCCTGTGAATTCATTATGACTACAGTCTGCACTAGTCCCCTGGTATTAACACATTCCCCCACACTCTCTTAGTATACTCCTCACATAAGAGATCAGCTTCCAGTCATCTGCATAATCTTCTCTTCCACACATCTATACAGATGAGTATGAGTGCATACTCACCTTTCATCGTCAGAGGACAATACCCACATTGCAGTTATATGTGGGATGTTGATGGTTTACCTGGCCACTAGTTACCAAATGGCCAACCACTCATCTTTTAGCCTTTGCACTTAAGAAAGTTTTGTTTCACCTGACACAACCTTTGCCATTTGGAGCCTGTGATTTCTTTCAGGATAAGAGCTACAATGAGAACTAACTGTACAAAACCAATCTCAAAGAAATCGGATGCCCAACTGTTAGAAATTGGGTTACTGGTTGAGGGGGGTGAAACCTTACTCAAGACGTAAACACAATTTCTGTCAGAGTGAAACAAAAGCAAACCCCAAATTAACGTGCGTATTCCTCTGGTAGCTTGGCAAATAGCAGTCAGGCTTGATTTAGAGGCAATGTGCAGAGTATTTATGCAGCACTTAAAACAGTAATAAAGTGAAAACACATGAAAAATCCCACACTAAAACCAATTCAGAAAAATAGAGTAACATTTCATAAATTATATGAGGCAAAAATGACTAAATGGGAGCTATGCAGTTTTAAAGATTTAGGTGAAAATAGTGCCTAAAAGCACAAAGCACCAATTGCGGTTATTTGGTTGCGCCAGAGCGGGACAAAGCCACAAGTTCAGGCCGACTGCAATAGAGTGCAGGCAAGATGTAGGGACCAGGTTAGGCCCTCTAAACAAAGTACCTTAAATCCTGGTTGCAACGATTTCTGAGATCCCACATCAAAGATGCGTCATGCAGCAGAAGTTCCAAGGAGCTGCAAGGCTGTGATGCGAGGTCCTGCATCATTGTCGAGGATGCCATTGACGAATGGCTTGAGATGCATAGACCTGCATGAAAGATGGGTTGCACACTGCCAGTTCCGAAGAAGCTGCTGAGCTGCGATGTGGAGTCCTGCAATTTCATTGAGGATGCCATCAACCAAAGGCTTGCGATGTGAAGGCCTGCGTCGAGGATGAGTCATGCAGTGACGGTTCTGAGGAGACTGTGGACTGTGATGTGAAGTACTACATCAGAGCTGCGAGGAGGTGCATTGTGCTGTTTTGGTTCTGCCCACAGGAGCACAGTTGGGCTGGCAGAGAACCTTCAGACCCATTTCCAGAGGTCCAGGAGTTGGGTGGGTCCACTTGAGGGGCATGACTCACAACAGACAGAGTCCAGGTGCTGGGTTCAAAGGTGGTCGGAGCCTTGAACGTCCCTGAAGCTCTGATTAGGAGGCTAGACAACTAGCCTTTGGAGTCACTCTGGTGGTCCTAAGGTTGCGATGAAGGTCCATTCCTTTTCATTCAGACAGCAGAACAGCAGGGCTGTAGGGTAGAAGGCCAGCTTACAGTAGAGTAGCAAAGCAGTCCTTCTGAGTTTTTCACAGGTCCAGAGGTGTACTGAAGAGTTCAGTATGAGGGTCTAATATTTATACCTGGTGCCCTCTTTGAATTAGGAAAAGGTTCTAGAGGTTTCCACCTTCAGAGGTGTTTGGAATGTCCTGCCTCCCTGCCCTGGCCCAGCTAGTCTGGGGTCACAATTGACTAGTGTCAAGCACTTTCTGTGTGTGCCAAGAAAGAGCCTTTGTGATGTGCAAGAGTGCTAGGTGACAGCCCCTCGGTAACACCTAGTTTCCCTTTGTCTCATTGTCTGGGACCAATACACAAAGACCAACTGCCAGCTACACCTAGTGATGTGACCCAGGAAACAGACTGCAAACACCAGATGGTTATGAAAAAAGAATGCCAACTGTCTGAAAGTAGCATTTTCAGAATTGTGACTTAAGATCCGACTTTACCATTTTGAAATATTAATAAGTATATACAGATTTGTAGTTTAGATTAGACTATTTAAATACTATTTTACTTCATTTTGTATAAAAGCATGTCAGAATATGGCATAGTGATTGTGTAGATAATATTTTAATTTTGTTATATGCTATGTAAAATGTTTTATTTTATAGTGGATATCATATTCTATGGTTAGATTGGAGTGGGAATAGTAAATGTCCCCCGCTTTACTGTCCAACACCTTACCCCAAATTGGTTTTGATAGGAGTAGGTACAGTAAATGTCACCCCTTAAGTGTCCAATGCCTTTCCCAAATTGGTTTAGATTTGATGGGAACAGTAAATATCACCCCTTTAGTGTCCAACACAGGTATTTTTGTCTCTATTTTAATCTAAATGTTCACAATTGAATAACACCGGTTCTACTGATTGGATTTTTGCTGTTCTAGTCACAAGTTATATACCAAACTTTTCTCCATTTGTCTAATTTTATGTAGACTTTTTCTTGTATTGTGTCTTCACTTTTTTGCTGTTTGAAGTGCTGTATAAATACTTTACACATTGCCTCTCAGAAAAGCCAGGCTGCTCTATGCCAAGCTACCAGAGGGTTGAGCAGAGCTTAATTTAGGGTTTGCTTCTGACTTCACCCCAATGAGGATTGTGGCTCTGCTTGAGTAGGGGTTCACCCCCTCAACCAGTACCCCAATTCTTTACAGTCTGGGTACAACATGCATCTTAGAAGGGGTTCCAAGTTCTGCAACACTTATGAATATTTAGTAATAAATTTACAATCTGCATAGGCCCTGCACATATCATCCCATTTTATTTTGCACTGTTGGTGCTTACGTACAATACTCTGTTGCATATAAGGATACATTTTGGCTTTGTTAAAGCTTATGTTACAATAAAATATCCCAAAAATATTGGTATTCGAAAAACTATATACTTTTCTGTGGTTAGTTTAATTGAGGCTGGAAGCAGGGGTGCAGTGGGTGCTGCAGCACTCCCAAAATAACCATGCTGGAGGCCAGAAACTGAACGAGCGATAAAGTGGCCTTTTTCTATCTTGTCACATTAGTTGTGCATTCAGAGACAAATTGCTGCTTACTCTTTTAACATGGAGTATGGTTTTGCTTTTCTTTTCTTCCTACTATTGTAAAGTGAGAGGATTTTGTAAATGAATTAAGTGACAATCTTACTGGGGAACAAGGACACAACAACATTTGAATACCTATGTTGGACCATGCCCTTTTTGCAGAGTTACTCAAGACTTTTTTGCTTTCCTCCTCCTATTTTTCCGACCTTCTTTGTGTTGGCTTTAGGACTCTGGGCACTTTACCACTGCTAATCAGTGCTAAAATGCATGTGCTCTCTCCTGTAAACAAAGTATGATTGGTTTACACCTGTGGCATATTTGATTTACTTGCAAGTTCCTTGTAATGTGGTATATCATATACCCAGGGACTGTAATTTAAACCCTTCTTACAGGTGAAGTTGGATTTCACATTACCATATTGGAAATGCCACTTTTAGAAGGTGGGCATTTCTCTGTGCTTATAACTATGGATGATGTGCAGCCTGACTCCAATACACGTCTGGCCTGGGTGACAACTTCACTTTGTGCATACTCTAAAGACTACCACACAACACAGGAAGGGCTGGGTGTGACAGGGGATACATCTGCATTCATCTGTATACTGATGGTCTTCCTGTGCTGGGAGAGGGAGAAGTAGTTCACAGTTACATGTCAATAGGTTGTGGTCTGCCCTCACACAAAGGGCTGATTTACCCCCTACTGATCGTCTGGAGCTGGGGCAGGGCTGAAAGGAATTGTGCACTTCTAAAGGTTCCTTTGAAGTACTGGGACTCTGACCCCATGTTTTGGGACTGGGTAGGACTTGTAACCAGACATTGCTGGCTCTAAAAACCAGTGACTGCTGTGCTGCCAGAAGGAACAGCCATTTGTAAAAAGACACTGTTCCTCACTTCTTCACTTCGTTCTTCTTTATTTCCAAATAAGATATGCACATCCAACCCTGGCAGATCACAGCAGCAACTGAATCCATCTCACAATCTATTTTCACTACATTCTAATTCCATTCCTAGTTGCTAGGCAGTCGTTGAGACTTCACTGACATATTTCACTGAATACAACATATCTCCCTCCTTACAATAACCAAAACTATATACAAACGTGCATGCAATAAACAAAACAAAACAATGACAATCTGCCTTAATATCTTCATGTACATATATATTACTACCAGGCACATTACTCCGTATAATAATCCTTTAGGTACCGGGGTTTCCTAACCACTCTCTTTTTCATCCTTGTCCTCACTAGCTCCTCATCATCACTTCCTTCAGAAGTAGCATACCAATTTTCCTTCCCCCTTCGCATTTCCATGTCACTACATTTGACCACACTCTTCAATTCCATCTCCCACCATCCTCCAAATCCACACTGTATCTCCTTACCCTGACTACATGCTTAGGCTCCGACCATTTGGACAAACCCTTTTTAGTGCCCTGCCATGGCCTGGTTCGCACCCAATCCGCAACCACCACATTACACTCCCTCACCTTACCCATCATTCTTTCATCATATTTCCCTTGCATCCTCTCCACAAGCTGTAACAAACTCTTAACATCTATCTTTCTCTTACCTGCCTTACTAATCCAACCCAGTACAGCCCTGGTACATTGTATCCTACCCTTCAATAACATAAAAGGTGTCTCCATTGTCAGGGAATGTGGAGTAATACGATAATTCCACAACAAATTCTTAATCTCCCTCTTCCAAATCAATCCATTTTGGAGTGACAATTGTATGTTGTCACTCAAAACCCTGTTGAACCTTTCCACCAAACCATTCTCCCTAGGATGTGCTACAACGGTCTTAATGTGCTTAACACCACAACCTACTAAGTAATCTTCAAATTCACACGATGTAAATTGCGGACCATTATCAGTCACCACTTCTTCAGGATAACCTTGACCATACCTGCCTTGATATCTTTCACCACACTAACTTCTGGCCATTTGGAATGATAGTCCACCATAATTGCAAAATTTCCAAAATGTCCTCTCTTAGATAATGCAGCACAACCAATTTGTCCCCTCTTCTCAAAATATTGTTCTGCTCAGATAATTCCGACCACACGTTCTTATAATAAGCCACCATCCTGGCCTCCTCTCCCATCTCCGACCACCTCTTGTGGAAACTTTAAGATTTGCATTTCAGCATCCTCCTCCACTGCTATCTTCCATACTTCCTCAATTCCAGCTTTTGTCTTCCTGTCCTGTATGTCTGCCACCACCCAATCTTCATCTTCTTCTTCATTTGTTCCCTTAACTGGCAATCTAGACAGACAATCAACATTCACATTTGCCACTCCTGGTCCATACTTCACTGTAAAAGTATACTCCTGCAAGCTATGTAACCACTTTGCAATCCTTGAAGATGCACGACTTGCACCCCTTGTAGTAAAAATATCAACCAACGGCTTATGGTCTGTTTGTAACTCAAATTTCCTTCCCACACATAATTCCTGAAGTACTGAATTCCCCACTAACAGGCAAGTGCTTCCTTCTCATTTGCTGAATAATTTGCCTCAGCACCATTTAAAGTTCATGAATCAAAAGCTATCACATGCTCCTTCCCTTTGTGAATTTGCATCAAAACTGCTCCCAAATCATACATAATCGCATTGGTCGATATTATGGTATAATTTTGTGATACAAAGGTTTCAACTCGACTGCGTTAACAATGCTTCTCTTGAGCTTGACAAACACCTGTTGACATTCCTCTGACCAAACATACTTCTGATTTGTTTTCAAAAGTATCCACAATGGTTGTGCTATATCAGCGAAATTCTTTACAAAGTGGCATAATACTCAGCCAAACCCAGGCATTACCTTAACTGATCTTTATCAACTGGACTAGGTGCCTTTTCAATTGCCTCCATCAAACTGACTTTTGGTTTTATACCATTTAGGTGACCTAAATACTCAACACTTCGACAAGCAAATTTGCACTTGTTCACCTCGACCCTCAGTCCCGCCTTTTCCATGATTTAACACACACTTCTCAATACACGGTCATGTTCGTCCATGCTTTCCGCCCATACCAACACATCATCCTGAAAAAATCTCACATGCTCACTCCCACCTAATAGGATACGATTCACCGTTAGATCGCAGAAGCGCATGGTGAATATAAACAAAGTTATACAATAAAATTTTTTTTTGTTTTCCTGTATTCGTTCATCTGTGGAGATATCGTTAAGCGTAAACACTTCTATGTAGTCGTCATCATCCTCACTGGAGGAAATATGCTCCTCCTTCTGAATGTTATACCATAACCAATTCACACTTTTCTTTTTACTTATCGCCTTCTTTTGATTACACACCTTAGAAAAATGTCCCATCCTGTGACACTTGAAAAACTTGGCATCCCTAGTGGGGCAATTCATTGAGGATGCCAAATGCTTTATACTTCCACATCTATAAACATTTTTACATTCATCCCCTCTGCTGTTGTTTTTGTTGTGTTTAACACTGTTAACTGCTTGCACCGATGCATCTTCTGCTTCACTTTTTCCTAACTCCATAACATATCTGGAAGTATCCTCTATACGTTTTGCCACTACTATTGCTTCATCTAACGATGGATCCTTTAAACTTAAAAATTTCTCTTGAATTCTCACACTCTTTGTACGATTTATCTATCAATCCCTAATTAGTTCCTCATGCAAGTCTTTAAGCCTACATGTGTTCGCTAACGTTCGTAGTGCACTTACAAACTGATCAATTGATTCATGCAATTCACACTTTTCTTTTTACTTATCGCCTTCTTTTGATTACACACTTTGGAAAAATGTCCCAACCTGTCACACTTGAAACACTTGGCATCCCTAGCGGGGCAATTCATTGAGGATGCAAAACGTTTTATACTTCCACATCTATAAAAATGTTTCCTTTCATCCCCTCAGCTGTTGTTTTTGTTGTGTTTAACAAAAACAACCTACATGTGTTCGCTAACATCCGCGGTGCACTCACAAACTGATCAATTGATTCATGGGGTGTCATCATTGTGTCCTCGAAAAGAACTTATGACGTTCCACCACTACGCTCAATTTTCAAATATAATGATCCCCCAATGGCCCCATTGCTCTGGTATATACGTCATCCTCATCATCCTCTTCATCTGAACCACCTTCCTTGTTCACCATAACATTCACAGAGGGCAATGTTTTCAATACCTTCCTTCCCTCCACACCTAAATTGTGTTTTAACAAAGCCAATTTCCTTTTAGCTGTAAAAATAGCTCCACTAAGGGCCACCAAATAAGTCTCAAATGCCTCTTGCCAATCCTCCCAAAGCATACTTGGTTCACCAGGCACTATTAAAAATGTACGTGGTGGTGCTATTCATTGCGTAATGTTCTACACGTTTTTTTTAATATATAAAAAAGAAATGAAAACAATAAAAGTAGTCACTGTAGTCACCGTAGTCTTCTTTTCACTCTTCCGGCACCGTAGTCACCGCAGTCTTCTTTTCACTCCTCAGGTGTGTCTGTCCCGTGTCAAAGCTTACTCGCTGCCTCTCCTCCACACTACCAATCCTTGGAAATAGTTATTAAAACTGAACAACTGAACAAACTGGAATACAAAAAAAATATGTTGTTGTATACTTTGTTTATATTCACTGCGCGCTCCTGCGATCTAGCGGTGAATCGTATCCGCATCAGTCCTCCGTGCAAATCCTGCAGACGGCATTGTTGGGCAGATGAAAACACCTGTCTATTTTCTATGGGCGATTTCTTTCGTTGTCCCGACTTTCAGCCGACAACGTCTCTTTTCAAAGGGAGTTCCGCCTGCCAAAAGACAGCAGACTAAACTACCTGTCAGCTCGAGCTCCCATTTCAAAGGACAACATCCGAAAATAACATTCCCTCAGCACGGTGCAAGGTAAGCGCGTGAGGCGCACGTTATTTTTTTGCTCGTAGAAGGCAAGAAAAGAACGGAAAATAAATATTGGTTTATTTATTTTCCGATACCTCCACCACTCCGGTGATTTCAATCCCCAACCTCTTCACCACTCCGCTAACTGCAACACATTAATTAGCCACAAACTGGCACCGTCAACACCCGCTGGTAGAGCAGGAACCTTGTTTCTCCTTACTCAAATATGTACAGCTGTATGCAATGTCTAGCACATGCTCCCTCCATATGTTAGGTTTGCAAGATGTACTTTTCACTAGGACAATTCCATCGACGAACCAGTCGCTCTAGAACATTGCCAGGGTTGGTCCAAATCTTCCATATCCCATCCTCGTCGCCACTAAAAACACATTGTTCCTCACTTCTTCATTTTGTTCTTCTTTATTTCCAAATAAGATATGCACATCCAACCCTGGCACATCACAGCAGCAACTGAATCCACCTTACAATCTATTTTCACTACATTCTAATTCCATTCCTAGTTGCTAGGCAGTCGTTGAGACTACATTGACATATTTCACTGAATACAACAATTTGGACTTGCTGTTTTTGTTACTCTGGGCACTTTACCACTGCTAACCAGTGCTAAAGTGCCAGTGCTCGTATGCAAAATGTGTTTGTAATTGGTGATTGGCATATTTGATTTACTGGTAAGTCCCTAGTACAGTGCACTCGGGGTGCCCAGTGCCTGTAAATCAAATGCTACTAATGGGTCTGCAGCACTGGCTGTGCCACACACAATAGCAGATCTGTAAACATGGTTCAGACCTGCCACTGCAGTGTCTGTGTGTGCCATTTTAAACTGCTGATTCAACTTGGCAAGTGTACTCACTTGCCAGGCCTAAACCTTCCCTTTTCTTACATATAAGACACCGCTAAGGTAGGCACTAGGTAGCCCAATGGGAAGGGTGCAGTGTTTGTTTAAGGTATGTCCTAACAGTGAAATACTGCTAAATTCAGTTTTCATGGTTGCAAGGCCTATCCCTCTCATAGGTTACATGGGGGCTACCTTTAAATACGATTAAAGTGTAGATTCCCTTTGGGAGCGGATAGACTTGTGGAGTTTGGGGTCTCTGACCTCACCATTTAAAAATACATCTTTTAGTAAAGTTGATTTTAAGATTGTGTGTTTGAAAATGCCACTTTTAGAAAGTGAGCATTTTCTTGCTTAAACCATTCTGTGACTCTGCCTGTTTGTGGATTCCCTGTCTGGGTCAGTTTAACAGCTGGGCTGTTTGCACCTCTCTCTAGACAGTAACACAAAGGGAGCTGGGGTGTAGCCTGCATATCCTGATGAGCCATCTGTGCTAGGAGGGAGAGGAGGAGTGATCACTCAAACCTGAAAGGGCTGTGCCTGCCCTCACACAAAACAGCCTCCAACCCCCTTGTGTGGTCCTGGGCCCTGGCCTAGGCAAGGCAGGATTTCACAAACAAGAGAGACTTTTTTTTGAAGTAAGCCTACTACAAAGGGCAAAAGGTGCATAAGAAGGGCACCCCAAACCACAGATTTTAGATCCCTTCTGGAAAACAAGAGGAGCCTCTGCCTGGAGAACAGCCGAAGAGCTGAGGAAGAAGAGCTGTCCTGCCTATGACTGTGCTTTGTGGAGCTATCCTGAAGTTGCTGCTTCTACCTGGTGAAAGGGGACAAAGACTGGACTTTGTTGTGCATTCCTGCTTGTGAAGAAATCATCAAGGGCTTGTCCTGAGCTTGCCTCCTGTTGTTGAAGTCTCAGGGCCATCAAAGACTTCCCCTGTTGGCACCTGGACTCTCTACTGAGACTCCTGCCCTGCCAAGTGTGCCCTATCCAGTTCCAGGGGCCTTGACAGGTGAAGCTGGCAGACCAAGCCTGAAAATCCACACACAGACCACCGTGCGGGGAAAGTTACGATGCAACATCTGAGAGCGGCTGAAGAAACGCTGAGCTGCCAGCTCCACGGCTGAAACGATGCAGCGCTTGCAGCGCGTCTGGGAGATTGACGCACGCAGCTGGAGAAATGATGCGCTGCATCGCTGATGGAGGCTGGTATCATCGCAACCCACACAGCGCGGTTTTGCTATCACCGTGCGGCAGGATTTTTGCAGCAAACCTTAATGGCCGTGGAAAAACAACGCAATGACTGCCTGGACCCGAGTGCTGCGACGATCGCTGCATCGCTCCCCTGCTGGGAGGAAAAATGACACACGCCGGCCTGACCGAAGAAAGAGAAATGACGCACGAGCTCGCTTGCGGGTGAGAAATCGACGCACTGCTTACCTTTTTCGATGCACGCTCACCTGTGCGTGTTATTTTAACGCGACCCAGGTACTTTTCAACGCTAACAGTGTTTTATCTGTTTACCAAAGGATTTAAGACTCTTTTTGCTTTTTAATTAATAACTTGACTTGTGTATGGTGGATTTTTGTCGTTTTGGTCTTGTTTTGTTTAGATAAATATTTCCTATTTTTCTAAACCTGTGTTGTGTCATTTTGTAGTGTTTTTATTAAGTTACTGTGTGTGTTGGTACAAATACTTTACACCTAGCACTCTGAAGTTAAGCCTGCCTGCTCGTGCCAAACTACCAAGGGGGTGAGCAGGGGTTAGCGGAGGGTGATTCTCTTTTACCCTGACTAGAGTGAGGGTCCTTGCTTGGACATGGGGTAACCTGACTGACAACCAAAGACCCCATTTCTAACAAGCATCAGATGCGATTGAGCAACAAAATGCTTGGTTTGCTTGCCTCCTGTCTACTGTGACCAGGTTTGCAGTGGTAACAGCTAACCGCAATCCTAGCTTTGCCACGGGAGGCCACTGCACTCTCAGAAGGAGATCCTGTTCAGGCAAAGACCGAGCAGTGCGGCCATCCCCACCACATCTACCTGCTGGTGAAACCTGCAGGGACACAAGTTCGAACTCTTGCAGTCTCCAGGAACAAAGGTACAGTGGGTGAGGGTAGCTGCATAGGCCCCTCTCTATGCACGTCCCCTTGGAACAGGGAGGACACTCAGTCCTGCCCTTCATTTCCCCAGAGTTGGATCACCTTTCTGCTTGGAATTTATAATTTACTCCCAGCCTCAGTGGAGGGCCCTGGGGAAGTTACATAGCACCCCATCCTACCTTCAGGGTGGTGCTGTTCTACCTCATAATAAAAAGAACGCAACCCGGAGACCAGAGAGGACTTTGGGTTCGCCAACGCCCCACTCAACTCCAGTCTCTTCGGGACCCCCCGGAGAAATTATCACATAACTGCTAATAGGAGCGCAGGTGCTCCTGTACTCCTTTATGGTTTCCTGATATCATCAATACGTTTTTTTCTGCAATAAAGGTGACTGTTTCTAGAGATACAGCGTTATTTTGGAAAGTACCTATGTGATACATGCATGTAAAGTAATATTTAGGCAATGGTTATTCCGTGCATTTAATGTGACATTTTAATCCTGCCTCACCTGCAAAGCACTTATGATATATGTTGTTTTAGCCTGTAGTGATCAGGTTGACGAGTGCTTTCTAAATAATTGCATTATTTATTATTCCTATTGTTTGGGGTCTTGTGTTATGTACAATATAGAGAAATTGTTTTGCACAAAACCATGTAGAGTCTCTTTTGTGGTATATTCATTGTGTTGCTGCTGGGTGTGCTGCACAATTGGTTTAACACATTACCTCTGATGATAAGGCTACCTGCTCTGCACCAAGCTACCAGAGGGTGAGCACAGTTTATCTTTGGTGTGTAACTGTCTTGCCCTGACTAGAGTGGTGGGTATTGCCTGGCTTAGGTGCATACCCTAGCCAACCAGAAACGTCATTTCTAACAACCTGTAAAATGGCTGTAAATGAACTGTACAGATATTTCATAATACATCAGCCGTTATGGGAACACAAGAAGCACGTATTTTTCTAATTCTGAAATGTGATGGAAACACAATTTTAATAGGAACAAAATACACTTTTCTTGGTGATGCAAAATGATAAATATTTGCTGAAATTCAATTTCCACATATTATTGTATGTGCACTATACAGTTTCATCAGTAAAATTGCACGATTGTGCAAAGTTAGTGGCCATCTCAATGGAAAATGTGCTGTCTGTAAATGACAGTATGCTAACTCCCTATTTGAGACAGCATGCTCCAAAGTCCACCACTGGATACATATTACACTTTTACCACTCTCCTTCCTAATCAACATGGCTCATTTACTATACTTGTTCTTTGTCTGATGCTTGGATTTCTCACAATCCCCATAGTTGCTGGATGCAAGAATGAGGGGGGTACTCCACCAGCTCCAAAGTAACCATGCTGGAGTTCAGAAGGTGAATGAGCTATGAAGAGGCCTTTAGATTTTATTTTTATCTAGACCATTTGTTGTGCCTTCTGAGTCAGAGACACATGTTACATGGCTGGCAAATTATTCTTGTAACATGGGCATTGTGTTTTTTTCCCTTTTTTCATTGCATAGTGAGGAGATTTTGTAAAATAACTATTTGACAATCTTGATAGGGTACAAGGAGTGTGAAAGGAAAGGCTGTAGGATGTCAATTTTATCCTAACACAATTCACCAATGTTTAAATACATGTTAATAAAATATACAAATATTTAAAAATATATCAACCATTAGGAAAGCACACACGAGGCACATTTATTTGTAATCCTAAATCATGTCAACAAAGATTTTAATAGGATCAAAACTAATCAAGACACATTTCTTGGTGATACACGAATGATAAATATTTGCTGAATCCCAATTTCCACATAATATTGTATATGCACTATAAGGTTTTATCAGTAAAACTGCATATCTCTTTAAATTCAGTGGCATTTCAATGGAAAATATACTGTCTGTAAATTACAGTGTGCTACTGCCATGCTTTAGTAATATGTTTGCAACAGTGTGCTCTAAAGTTCATTACTGACTACATACTACACACCTCCTACTCTCCTGCTAATTCGATGTGGTCCCTTTGCTACATTTGTTTTTTGTGTGAGGTTTGAATTGTTCAAATTCCCTTTGACTCCAGTGATGCAACATTGATTGTAACACCCTAACTCTGAAAAATCCATGACTAGGCAATATTGTGCAGCTGCTTAGATCACCTGATGTAAATGTGCCTCTAAATGAGTTTGACTGCTCTGTGATCGAGCTAATCAAAACATGCTGTGTCAAGATATTCTCTTTTTTTAAGGAAAGGGAAGAAAAGTGTTTCATCAAAATTAAAAGTTTTGATTGAAACTGATTAAAACTTTCAAGCGTTGGAATAGTCAGTCAATGGAACATTTTGTTTCAGACCTCAATAAATGTTCTACTCAGAATAAATTCTATGTAAAGAAAAGCACGTTTTCAATTGCCATTGTTTTTTGGAAATCATTTTGCTTTTATTAAAACCTTTTGCAAAATGGCTGCTACGTATACACCTACACGGTAGCCATGTTATAATGTGCTTGTTTAAAAATAAAATACATTACAAGATGGCTGCCATACATCCCCACAGACACATAGCAACCATCCTCAAATATATATATATATATATTTTTTAAATCACATTACAAAATGAGTGCCCATGTGTACATATGCACTGTGACTATCAGAATGCTTTTGGTTGTCCTTTTTGTAATTAAAACCCATACCAAGATGGCCACTGTGAATGCATGCACAAACATGGCAGCCATACTCGAAAGTATTTCACTAACAAAACTGGAAACACCATCATGGAATGGTATACAAAATGTTTCAAAATGAGCGCCCTCTGCCCAAAAAGGCCATCCTGAACATTGAACAAAGGGTCTGGAGGCAAGTACAGACAGGCTGGAGGACCTTCATTTTCAATAAAACAGCAGGGCCAGTGCATGGAAGGAGGAGTAGCCAGGAGAACAGAGCATGACATCAGCAATTAAAGGATGCATACATCCAGTCAAAATGCAGTGAGACTAGAATGCTCCTGTGTGGGACAAACACAAGAAAAGGAAATAAACCAATAAATTAGGAGTAGGGAAATGAGATATACAAAAAAACTATCATAATACAAAGAAGTGTCTAATACAAGGGCCACTGTATGTACTGTGTTGTTTACAATAGCTATTCAAAAACATACAGTAAAAGCTGTCTGTAGGCAAGAACTAAGAAAAAAAGCATCTTTTCCAAATGTCCTGAAGCTGATCATTTGAGGAGTCAGTCCTTAATTTTGACCCACAGCCAAAAACGTTATGCCAGGTTTTCGTAAAATTACTTTATAATCCATATATGAAATTGGAAGGGCAAAATAGGTTAGTGGGTGACTGCCAGTGACTTCACTTCACTATAGCGCAAAGATGTCTGTGTCGCGCTCTTGGAAGACAGCAGAATAGTGTGATATCTTTGTTGAAATTGCACTTTCCTGCTTTCTCCTTTTCACTCAATAACTTGTTTGCTGTGCTGCATTGTGTGAAAGTTTTGTTAATCTGGGGCGTAGTATTAAGTCTACCTTCCCCAAATTTTCACCCGCACCCCTAGCCACCTTTGTTGCTAGATCTTTTGTGCAATTTCACTTTGCTAGGGGACTTTAACCTTCATTTTGATAATCCCATAGATCCATCAGAAGATACCACAACCAATACCATGGCTTCACTAACTCACTCACTCAGCAGGTTACACTACAGACCTGATCTTTTCAAATGGTCCTCTCCTCGTCAGTCCTCAGGAGGAGGTACCCTGATTAGATCACTTTTAAATCCTGTTTAAGTGAAGGCTTGATATAATCTGCCAACAAGCCAGTCCTGGAGTTCAGACATTTTTCTGTGCGTGGAACAATGTTAAAGCCAATGACTGGATGAAGTTCTTAGCCAGGATGGCTCCCCCTTTAACCAACGACATTGATTCAAGTACGAGGCAATCCCCACCTGGCTAGTTAAGGCAGCTGGGCTTTGGTTCCTTACCATTTCAAGAAAGAGAGGTGGCTTGTGCCTCTGCCCCCTAGTTCTGCTCATCCTTGGCTGCTGAAAAGAGAGTGTGCAAAACACTAGAGAGCGAGTGGCATAAGAATTACTCTTTGGACATCAAAAACAGATATAAAGATGCTCTTAGGCTCTATCATGTCTCCATTAAATGGGCACACATCTCCTATTTTGAGATTAAAATAAGTGATGCATCCAGTAATCCTTGGGCCATTTTCAGGATTCTGATAGAAAATCTTTTCTTTCCACTAAGGCCTTCAACTGTGAGATTGCCCCCTCTCAGGGACAGTCCAGTGTCCTTGCAGATTTCTTCGAGGCTAAGATAGTTGACATCCAAAGGAATTTTCCCACGCCAGTGGTAGTATCTCCAACTGCGCGGCTGGATGATGATAACAGTAATTTGGCTCAGTTCAGTTTGCTTTCCCTTGAGCAATCTGCAACAGCAATTGTGAACTGCAAACCAGTCTCTACTTTGGAGTCCTGTCCCCCTGCAATGGTAGCATCAACTGTTAAGGCAATCAATCTGGTGATTAATATAGTTTTTAACCTCTCTCTATCATCTGGCACTGTGCCTGGTGAATGACAGCTAGCTAAGGTTGTTCCTTTGCTTAAAAAGCCCATGCTAGACTCGAACATCTTTAGCAACTACAGGCACATTTCCTTGTTGCCAGCTTTCACTAAGAAAATATCAAGTTGTCCCTGGACCAAGGCAAGAATGTGTCACTGATCCTACTGGAGCTTTCAGCAGCATTCAGTACCAACCCACACCGGATTCTCTTACGACGACTCCTAGGGGTCAGGGTACTGTGTGAGACTGAGTAAAGTAGTTCCTTGTCCCCAGAGGGCAGGTGGTCTGAATGTCTCCTTTTACATTGGTTGGTAAAGAGGCAAAACAGAGGGTGCTGCAGGGTTTTTCAGTGAGCCTTTCCTTAATCAATGTCTTCATGACTCCACTGGCATCTGTGATGGGATCTTTTGGATGCAAAATTATTTCTTATGCCGATGACACCAAACTGCTCTTTGTCTTTGAAGGGGCCCATTCTTCTGTAAATAAATCATTCAAGGGCTACATGCAGACAGCCTTTAATTGGATGCACAGAATCCAGCTGAAATGTATTTCAGATCAAATGGAACTTCTTCTTTTTGACTTCTACACTCCTCTTTGCAGCCCCCACTTGTCCATCTTCTGTGGCTAAAACGTTAAATAGGACAACCAACTTTCTCACTAACCTGATTTCTCAGATAGGGTTGGCAACTATTTCAGGTTGCTCTGAACCCTCAAGAAAGTTGTATATCTTAATCCTCCACACTGTAAAAAGATGCCGGTCCATGCGCTGGCCCCATCTCAGCTGGACTACTCCAATACTGACCCGGGGGTGGCTGAAGCTTCTCTTTGCCACCTCCTGGTTGTGCAAAACACTGTGGCCTGCCTTATCCTGGGACCTAATAGGTGGATTTTGATTTCCTGCTTGCTTAAATCTCTTCACTGGGTGCCCATTAAGCAGTGAGTTCTCTTTAATTTCCTGTCCTTGGTTCACTGGGTCTTGTTCCAAGCCAGTGCTGGATATCTCACAGACAGATCTCTCCCTCACTGTCATTGTGATCAGGGTCATCCACTCAGGTGGTGGTACCTCGAATCAAGGACACAAAGAGGGGATGTAAAACATTCTCATTGCTAGCCGCCAAAGCTTGGAATCAGCTTCCTCTGGACCCTGTCTTCAGAGGATGTTTTGGCAACAAGCTGAAAACTTGGCTCTTTTCCTCTATCTCTTAGGACTTGTTCTGCTTATATGTATTGGACCCTTAGCGCAAGGACAATTGGTTGAGTGGCCAAGCCCTCTACAAAACCCCATCATTCATTCACTCAGTCTTTTAATTCACACTATTCATGTGGTTCAGTTTTGTAAACCACGTATTCAAACAGTATATTCAGCATTCAAACATTTGGGGCATTGCAGGCCCCTAGAGCCTTTAGCAAAATAGCCAAAAAAAAACCTTCACTGCTTTTTTAAGGTCTTTATATTCACTAAACGTATTCTTGCTATTTTGTCCATTACTATGTTCCCTATCCACATCTTGTCTGTGGGAATGTTCACTGTCCCCCAGTTCAACAGTATTGATTGTTTTGCTACCAGTACAATGTGGGAAATAATTTTCCCTTTCCTGCTATGTAGGAAGTAAATCTCTTCTTATGGACTTCCACAAGAAGTCCTGAAATGTCACCACTGTTGTCTAGCACCCTTTGCCAAAACTCTTGCAACTGCTGACATGTCCACAGAATTTGCATCAGGAAACCAAAATCACCACATCTTCTTCAACGCAATGAAGCCCCTATGTGATCCATACCCAAAGTCTTGCTGGTGTACAAGTCCCCCAATACAATATTTTGAGAGAGTTTCTTTAACTCCTGCTTGACTTTTGAAGTTATTTGCGGTGGGGCTGCTGCCAATCTAAAGTGGTGGGGTGCGGAGGGGATATTTTAGGGAGATAATAATAAAAATAATTGTTAAAAACGTACCTGCCACTCTCGGTCCCGTTGCCGGCCGCCTCGGTGCTCCTCTCCTCCCGGCAGTCACTCAGTCACTGGGGCACAAAGTACAGGCTCCCATTCCAGACACCGCTCTCAGGCTATAGCAAGCATGAGAGAAGTGCCAGGATTGGCCTCAGCAGGCTTGTCTGATGCTCGCTCAGGTGCAGGGAGCCTGTGCCATTTCTCCACCTAGCTGTGCTACAATGGTAGACTTCCTTGGTGGAGATGGAGAGGTGGGGATAGATGACCCTGGCTCAAGTTTACATGGTGTGATTGCTGTGGATGAGAATGTGGCAGGAGATGACCCGGTTGGTTCAGATGGGCTCAACCCCATGTCCCTTCTGGATAGGTTGGCAGGGGCCAAGCCTGAGCATATAATAGGAGTGCTGAGAACAAGATGATGGGACTCTGCAGAACTCATCTCCCGAATTGGTGTGAGTGTTGATGGTCTCTCCTGTCTGCCTCCTCCCACCTACTAGATTGACCCTTCTCCACCAAGAGACTGAATACATCCCCCCAGGATGCCTGAGAGAGGAGGGGTACTACTATTACTACCATCATTCTATTCTTGTGTAATAACTTTCATCTTTCTCTTAGGACTGAGAACAAGATGATGGGACGCCGCAGAACTCAGCTCCTGAATAGGTGTGAGTGTTGATGGTCTCTCCTGTCGGCCCCCTGCCCTCCCCCACCTACTAAATTGACCCCTGTCCACCGAGAGACTGGATACATCCCCCAGGCTGTCCCGAGAGGAGTGGGGTACTACTATTACTACCATGATTCTGCTCTTGTCTAATAACTTTAATTTTTATCTTAGGGTTTTCCCTATGCAGTAATGTTCAATCATATTATTATATGTGCTTTACTAATTGCTTATTCAAAACATGAATAAACAAATTAAAAAAAATACAATGGGGCAGATTTACCAACATTTCCTACAACGCAATGCAGCAGGACATCTTGTTGTACTGCATTGCATAAAATGGAGAGAGGCGAAATGCTCCATATCTGCAAAGATATGGCTCATTTCTTCTGTCTCCTAGCGCTGGCACACTTGTGGCTGCTTAGTGCTAACACAGGCACTCTTCTACCATGGTGCAAGGATGCCTGCATTACATGATTGTTTGTCCCTTCATGCACAAAAACACTCCTGAAAGGCATTACCTCTTTGTATGTGTGCCCCTGAATGCAACATGCATACAGTGAGGAAGTAACAAGGAGAAATAAAGAAATATGTCACACCAAGTTTGAGGAAAAACACCATCTTGGCACAATCCTACGGTGGTAACACCCACACGCCACCAATGGAACATCTCCCTGCTACAAGGTAACGCAAGGCAGTAAAATGCAGAGCCTCATAAAGTGTCTGTTAGAAGTGGTATCCTGGGTGTGATTTCTCCTTGACTTTTTGCCTTCTGACCTCCTGTTCTGCTGACTTTATTTTTGTTGGCTTTAGGATTCTGGGCACTTTACCAATGCTTACCAGTGCTAGCAATCATGTGCTGTTTCCTTAAAACATGGTAAAATTGGCCTATTTACAATTGGCATGCTTAATTTACTTATAAGTCCCTATTAAAGTGCATTACATGTGCCTAGGGCCTGTAAATTAAATGCAACAGGTGGGCCTGCAGCACTGATTGTGCAACCCACCTCAGGTGCCCTTCAAACATGCCTCAGGCCTGCCATTGTAGAGCCTGTGTGTGCAGATTTATACTGTGATGTCGACCTGGCAAATTAAACCTCCCGCCAGGTGAAAATCTTCATTTTTAATACATGTAAGTCACCCCTAAGGTAGGCCTTGGACAGCCCCATGAACAGGGTGCAGTGTATTTGAAAGGTTGGGCACATACTTTTAAGTTTTATATGTCCAGGTTGTGAAAAACTCTTAAATTTGTTTTTCACTACTGTAAGGCATATCTCTCCCATGGGTTAACATCGAGGTAGCCTTATTACCTTTTATAAGTGTAATTTCCAATTGGGACCAGATAGGTATTTCAAGTTTGGTGTCTCTGGACTCACAATTTAGAATCATAACTTATATTGAGGTTGAAGACTGAAAATGGCACTTTCAGAAAGTCAGTATTTTCTTACTTTAGCCATTCTGTGCCTCTGCCTGTCTCTGGAAGGCAGCTGGGATCTAGTTCATTCCATATAGACAGCCACACACAAAGAGAGAATAAGTGCCTGATGTGCCATCAATATCCTAATGGTCCAGTTAAATCTTGAAGGGCAGGATGGGAAGGAGAAGCTGACACACCTGTATAGGCTGGGTCCTGAGCAAACACAAAGGGCTGTATAATACCCTGTAGGATGACTGGAGACAGGAAATAAAGGGCAGGGACTCTGTGCCCTTCAAAGGCCTCTCTTTGAAGTCTCCCCCACTTAAAAGGCACTACTGGATATAAGTACTGGACCCCAAACACCACCAAATCAGTACACATCTGGACTAGGAAGAAGGACTTCTGTGCTGCTGAAAGGTCTCTCTCTCACTCTGCTGGACTCTGCTAGATTCGGCTGGACTCCTGCTCTGCTCACCTGCTGCCCTCCTACCCTGGTAATGAGAAGGACTGGACATGAATCTCTCAAAATCAGAACCAGACTGACTCCAAGGGCTTGCTGGCTTGCCTCATATACTTCTGAAGTCTCAGGGACACAAAAGACTTCCAATACTTCTGCTCTTAAAGCCATCTTAAATCAGCTCCTGACACCCAAGAGGCTCCTCTCCAGTCTTGGGACCTTAAAAGTGGATTTGTGGCTCCTGAAATCAAGCTTTTGGGCTTTTCGTGGCCACAAATGGGCCCACTCGCACCAGAACTGAGTGTCTTGCATCAGGAATCAGTGTGAGGTGTTGTCCATCTCCTTGCACAACAATCATCACCACTTGTGACCACAAGGCTCCAGTCTGCCCATCCGCAATGCCCGGCTGACTCTTCGCACCCTCGGACCACCACCATCACCACTCTCCTTGCACCCGGTGAACTTCTTCTCTGCAAGCAGAACTCTTGTATCAATTTTTGGAAGGTAAACTTTCAGCAGGATTTGTCTGGGACTGAATCCGACTCACGCCCCATTGTGGTCGGCCTGAACTTTTGGATTTCACCTGTTCTAGTGCAACCAAATAGCCATTGTTAGCGCTTTATGGTTCTAGCCACTATAACTAAGTTTAATCTTTAAAAATCCATATGTCAACTTATACTGATTTGATTATTGTTGAATTGGTCTTGTTTTACTCATCAAATTAAGTTCTATTTTTCTAACCAGGTGTTGTGTCTTTTTGTGTGGTACTTTCACTGTTTTACTTTTTAAGTGTTGCACAAATACTTTAAACAATGCCTCTTCAGTAAGGCCTGCAAAGTTACCAGAGGGTGAGCACAGGTTAACATTTAGTGTGTCTCTGACTTACCCTGACTGGGACTGTGGTTCCTGCTTGGACAGGGTGCATACCTCTGCCAACCCAAAATCCAAATTCTAACAGTGGCTTTGTGTAGCTTAGTAAATCCCATTAAAGGGCATTGGTTGCCTTGTGAGAGCTTGTTTCACTCAAGGTATGTAAAATTGGGTTCGTGGTTGGCTGAAGTGTGCGCCCGGATCGAGCAACAGCCACAAGCCATGGCTGGGTGAACCACAAAAGGTCAGTAAATTAAATTGGGGCTAACCTTGGGTAGTTTGGCACAAAATGCAGTCAGGCTTAAAACTTCACTTCCGTTACTTTCATACTCTGTCCACCTTTAACCCAGCGTCCTCATTATGTTCTCCATATCACACAAACACAACCAACCTGGCCGACGTTTCTTTGCCTTCCTTTGTCTCTGTTTTCTGTTCTTCTCCTAGTACTGCAAACATAAAAATAGGACTTTGCATGATAAACGCTTCATCATGAAAAGGATGAAGGGACTTCTACATACACTCACCTTTTCCGACAACTACTATGAAAAACAAAGAAGGACTTGGTCCACTTGGCCATATCCTTTATACAAATAGCAACATACTTACTCGCGGCTTTTGCTGCATCCAATATGGCGCCTAATCAGCATGCCGCTTTTCCGATTCCCTGATCACACCTAGGATTGCGGTTTCTAGAATACGGGTAAGGGACAAGAGATTTATATGTAACTATACATAAGCATTTGGATAACTCTGCGCATGGTTTTAGACCTCCCACAATCTAGTATTTGTTTGATATTGCTTTTTAACGTTTGTGGATACAAACAAAACATTGTGACAATAACTTTAGTGTTTAGATGAGTAACATGACCTTTACAGTTCATGTAATTTCAATTGATATATCTTTTCAGAATACCTAACATAACCCCTTTTACTTTCATGATGTAGGGAAATTAAATGACATGTAATATACCCATATACATTCTTTTCCACTTCTATAAGAAATGTCCTAGGACATGTACTGTTAACTTAACTATCACTAGGTCTTGGTCTGCCCTTTTAATCATGCCAAAGCACAGTCAATTATACTATCAGTAAATGCATTTCCATTATATCGTTTGTACTTAGGTTGTCTACATTTAAAAAACAAATATATTCTGATGAATAACCCAATGGTATTATTTTCTTTCCGATTATGCTAATAAAGGTTTGCACGATTGACTAACCCATGATGATTATTTGGAAACATTAATATGACCTTTTTAACTTTCATCACGTAGTGCCAGCACCGATTCTATTTCTTTACCGGCTTTTTGGACCTTTTTCATCTCACTACTGATATGGACCTATTTTGAAACTTTCTTAATCTGATCAACATGGAATGCGGTTCTGATGACTACAGTTTCAATATTTTCTGCTATTTCACAACTGTCTAGACTAGATTCTGGGATTACTATTTTCTGGTGATCATTATTTATTATTTCCTTCTCCCTTTTTTTTCTTTAACTTATCTAAAACCTAGCACTAATGGGTGATATCTTTGCCTGATCTTCACCACTATTTTTTTTTAAATAATCTTGAATATTCACTATGTCTTACTAGTCCCCTTTTTATCACCTGCAGCCTTGAGAAAGTTCTAGGTGAACACACCATGAGGGGCGAAACATGTTTCGGCTGTCTCTTCATGCAACTTTCAAGACTTTTCACAGTAATAGTGTGAAAACACAACACAAGAAAAATATCAACTCAATGCACAAAAATAGAGTCAATTTTAATAAAGTGTTTGACACCAGAACAACAAAAATCCAATCAGTATAGTTGGAGTAATGAATTTTCAACGTTTAAGTAAAAACTAGTGCTTAAAAGATCAAAGTACCAACTGAGGGCATCTAGTCTCAAAAGACTGGGTTCTCCTGTTTCTCAGAGCAGTTTTAGCCACAAAATCCTCAGTTTGGGAGTTTGGTTATCTGGGCACCTTTATCCCCACAACCAAGGATCCAGGACTGGTGGGATATCATTTGGGGCTCAGCGCTCAATCAGTCTGGGTCCAGTTTCAGGTTCAAGAAGGTGGGGGGCTTTTGTGTCCCTGTGGCTCTGAACAGGAAGCCAGCAAACTATCCATTGGAGTCACTCTGGTATACCTGGGTTCAGGTGAAAATGCAGGGCTCAAACAGTAAAGCTGGCCTCTGAGAGCTCAAGGAAGGCTCCAGGCAGCAAAGCAGTACCTCCAAGTACAGCAAAGCAGTCTTGCAAAGTGCATAGCAGGTCACAGAAGTAGGTAGTCCTCTGAGATTCCTTTTTGCAAGTCCAGCAGTGAACTGAAGAGTGAGTCTGGGGGCTCTATTTCTATACCCAATTAGGCCTTTGAAGTTCTGAGGAGTTTCTAGTGGTTTCTACTTTAAAGTGCATGGAATATCCTGACTCCCCTGCCATGGCTCCAAGCTGGCTGCAGTGGCAGTTTTTTGAAGATGATAAGCTGTTTGTGTGTAGATAGAGCACAGCCTATTCAGTTGCAAGTGAGACTGTGCCTAGCTCTGCCACCCGGGTCCTACCAGCAGATGGACCAATCTCTTTATTGTGTGACTGTCTCAGAGGAATTCACAAGGTCTAACTGTCAGTTACACCCAGTAATATAACCCAGGAGAGGGTGCAGGAACCCAATGGCTAAGGGCAGAAAAATTCCATCTTTCTAAATCTGGCATTTTCATAATTGTAATAAAAAATCGGACTTTACCATTAAAGAGGATTTTACATTACAAGTTGATGGATTCCAAACATGAACTGGTTACCTGGTCCCAATCAAAACTTAGCATTCATAAAATGTAATAAGGCAACCCAAAGTTTTCCTGTGGGACAGGTAAGCCTCACAGTAGTGAAAAACAATTTAGGAATTTTCACTACCGGAACATGTAAAACCTAAAAGTACATGTCCAACCTTTTAATTACAATGCACCCTGCCCTACGGGCTACCTATGGCCTACCTTAGGGGTGCCTTATGTGTAATAAAATGGGAGTTTAAGTGGCAAGAGGGTCATATTGGAAAGTCAAATTTGCAGTTTAAATCTGCATTCACGCTGCAATGGCAGGCCTGGGACATGTTTTAAAGTGGGTGGTACAATAAGTGATGCAGACCCATTAGTGGCATTAACTTTACAGGTCCACACTACAAGGGAGTTAAACATACATTAAATATGTAATACTATGTGTAAGCCAATGAAACCATGTCTAGAGGAGTGAGCACAAGCACTGGTGAAGTGCACAGAGTCCTCAAGCCAGAAAAAATGAATTTCAGCAACACAAATGGAGGTAACCAAGCCAAAGGTTTGGGGTAAGGCTACCCTAAGGCTGGCAGGTCTAACACAAGGGCAATGCAAGCCCTTTGTAAATCTGCCCAAATATATCTCTGGCTGTCATAGTTGAGGAACACCCCCCTAATGACTGACTTGGAGGTAATGAAATCACTCTTTCTCTCATCAGGTGAACTCCTCTCTAAGCTGATCAAAAGTTTCAGCTCTCTGTTCTCAAACATGTGCCTTATAGTTTTACAGCTCCCTTGCCCATACCAATTGAAAGGTGATTATCTTGGCCAAGGGTGAAGTTCTTGTTAGCTCAAAGCAGTGTAAAAGTGGAGAGGAAGGAAGTCTGGTCCATTCACAGGCCTATTCCTTCCCCCGATGTTGTCCTTCTTACTGGTGAGATGTAGAGCTTAGGATTTTTGTGCCATGTGGGTTAATGGGGCATCCCACAACAGGCCACTGCTCAGAGTGTGAAACTTGTTCTCTGTCCCCATCCTAGGGGCAGAAGTGGATGACATAGCAACAGTGTAGTAGGCTGGGGACTCAGAATCCACCTTGTTAGGTGCATACTGTACACGACCTATTGCTAACCTTTTCCTTCCTGCCTTGCCATATGTAGCCCATGCAACTCAGTTTCAACTAATTGATGGGTTATTTTTTAATGTGCAAGGCTAATGTCTGGAACAGGTATAGAGCTTAGGGCAGGAGAAACATATTTACAACTGCTATATGCTCGAGACATGACAACAGCTGATTTACAGCTCTTTAACTTAACTTTTATTGTTTTCTTTAAATTCTTCAGGTTTGCTTCCCTGATTTTAGCCAGAGTCCCGCCAAGTACTGGCCTAAATACATAATGGTAGCTTCGGCCCAATTCAACGGGGTCCTACCTTTCCGAATTTGAGGTGTGCTGTTTGCAGGCGAAATGTTGAGCCCTTCAGAGCTGTTTAAGTTTATTTTACTTCCAATATTTTCTGGGTTTGTCCATAAGGGTTGGAAGAGAGTTGGCAGGGCCTCTCAAGTTGAGTAACATATCATCAGTAAACATCATGAGTTTAAACTTGTCTCTCCAAAATCGTATTGCTTTGATGGAGCTATTTGGCCAATTGCATTGTGCTAATGGTTCAAAAATTAGAGCGAACAACATATGTGAGACAGAACAACCATGTCCGGTTTTCTTTTTGCGTACCCACTGCAAGAGCCATACAGTGTCACTCTTGTATTTGGTGAATGGTAGCCCTCCATGATCTACAGCAGGGTGTTGTCCATAAAGTTCAAATCTACCATGTCAAATTATTTTTCAGCATCTAGTGAGATTAGGACTGCCTTCTTGCTTCTCTTATTCCCAAGGTAGATTAAATGTAGGGGCCTTTTTCATGCTGCCTCTCACTCATCTTTCAGACCAAACCAAGATTGATCAAGATATATAATAATATCGGAGGGTGGCAATCTTGGTTAGGATTTTGACACTTATTATGTTAATAACCAGTGGGTCTTTTAAATAAATGCTATTTAAACATCAGGCCCCCTTCTCTCACCTGGTGTATTGTTTCCGATGTTCTAGCATGCATGCGAGAGGGCCATGATCTGACCATTCTATGGGGGTCTGGATAAGTTATTTTACTATGGGTAAGTTTTGTCTAGGAGGATGAAGTTTATGCATGGATAGCTTTTATGTGCTGTTGAATAGAATGAAAATTCTATCCTTGGTGGCTGTCTATATCTCCACCCAACCACAAGGTCTAGTTCTTATAGCAGAGCTTTTTCTGGTGCTGATATCACTATTGTGCCTTTATATTTATTTTCATACAGCAGTCTGAGCCATGACTATGTTAAAGCCCATCCCTATTATTATTAGGTCAGCTACTCTCTCCATCAGCGTGAGTACCGTCTGATGTAAGAATTCTTCCTGCCTCTGATTGGGGCTGTAAATTCATGCCAATGTGAATGGAATGCCTTTAAGTATCCCTCTTACTGCACCCATCTACCTCTTTTATCGTGCAAGTGGTCATTTACCTTGAAGTTTGGATTGTGCCCAATTAGCACTCCCACTCGTTTTTTCATGTCTGCTAGGGAAACAACATACCTTTAAGACTCATTTGGTCCCACTTTAACAGTCCTGCAGTAGTCTCACATCAACATTTAACATGTTTCAAATAATACGGCCTTTCTTTTGGTGGGATTGTATTATGTAGACATTAATGTAGACATTTAGGTCACTTTGCCAAGGTTGGGGATAGCGTGTGGACTTTGCAGGGTGTGGGAGCTATCCTGTTTGAGTAGTGAAGGTGGTCCTAATCCCCCTCTTTTGCCCACCCAACAACCAAACCCCAAAGCTTCTGTCAAGGATTTAATTGCCCATTGTTTCTCATTACAGTGGAAAGAGATGCAGAAAGGTTAACCCCAGTGGAATCTAATTAGGCCCGCTCAGAATTTAGATTACGTTGGAGCAATCGGAGTAATTTCTGTAATTCCGTTTTACTCTTTGATGCAGAATAACCAATAATTATGTGATTACTCTTGTTTGCGTAGTTCAGGTGAAACAATTCTACCCCAGGAGCACATTTAGTGAGTGCGAGCACCCACTCACTATTCATGTTTTGCTGCATTTAGTGCTGTTTCTTAGCACAAAGGCATCCTCTCATCCATTTTTTATGCAAGGTTGCATTTTGCAATAAGAAAATAACACTATGGGCCTCATTATGATTTTGGCGGTCCAACCAATGGACCGCCAAAGCCACAGGGGTAAGGCTGCCATCCTACCGGGAGCCTAGCCCCCACTGTATTACGATGTTGGCCTTGTTGGTGTGCAATGCATTACACACCAGCACCCTCGGAATGCACACTGTCTGCATAGTAGACAGTGTGCATTCTGAGGGTGCTAGCAAGGGGGCCCCTGCATTGTCCCGCCTGTGGCTCCCAGTACTGGCTTTCTGCCAGCCTTTCCCTGGGAGTGAAACCGCCATGGAAAGGCTGGTGGAAAGTGGAGTTGTGATCAGCAAGGCCAGTGCTGCCATGGGCACTACTGTGGCTGACCACTACTCCATCTGCCACCAACCTGCCGGGATCTGTGATCCTAGTGGTGGCAGCGGTCTCCTGCAGGTCCAACCACCAGGGTTGTAATCTGGCGGTCAGACCGCCAGGAGTGCGGAGGTCTGACCGTCACCACGTGTTTGGCAGTCTAAAGACCGCCAAACTCATATTGAGGCCCCTAAATGCCAGTAGTCAGTTTGGAGAAAATTTTACCCCAAGAGCACATTTAGGTAGCGCTCACAAGCTTGAGCTATTGGTGTTGTGTTGCATTTAGCAATATTCCATAGTCCAGAATGCATCCTCACATCCATTTTGGGCACAAGGGGACATTTTTGCGCTCTGAAATAGTGCTAAACACAGAATTACTCATCTTGCATAATTCAAGCATGATCTCAAGGACTTCTCTGTAATTCTGCTTGATTACACTACACAGAATTACACAAATACGCCCACCCCTATACCTGATGTTTTTTCCTTTTGAGAATTCACCTTGAATTTTCATTGATTTAGCAAAGTAGTGGACAATAAGCCTTAAAATATCTCGAGATCCAGACCATGGCAGGAGCTTGTCCCTTCTTTGTGGATGGCTACTATCTCTCTTTCTCTGTCTCCATTATGATGCAGGCAGGCAACAACTTACTTTCTTCCTCTGGGACTCCTCTTTCACCCCAGGGTCGCAGCAGAGCACTTGGATAAAGCATACACTGCCATCTTGGCCCAGGCTCTGCACCACCCAAAAATTGAAGGAGTTTTATCCATGCATGGGTCCATGCAGGTAATACAAAATGACAACGGAAGGAAGAAATGGCCTTTACCTAGAATTTATCAGGATTCAAACCTAGTCCTAGTCTGGGCTGAAGACTTTTGAGAGCAGGACATCAACATCTACATCGCCCCGCTCATGAAAATCGTCAGACTGTACGGACTGAACATTGTCTCCTATGCTGACGATACCCAACTGATCCTCCTCCTGACCGAAGACCCATGAACAGCCAAGAGAAACTTCCACAACAGTATGAGTGCAGTTGCTGCTTGGATGGAAGGCAGATGCCTCAGGCTCAACTAGGACAAGACAGAGATCCTCTAACTCGGCTCCACTTCCTTTACCTGAGACGACACCTGGTGGCCACTCGCCAAAGGAAACGCCCCTAATGAATACGCACGCAACCTGGGCATCATCCTGGGCTCCACACTTGCCAGGACCCATCAAGTCAATACCCTCTCATCAGCCTGCTTCCACCCCCTGCGTCTCCTTCGGAAGATCTTCAATGGATCCCCACCTAAACTAGAGGGACGGTCACCCACGCTCTCGTCAGCAGCAATTTGGACTACGGCTATGCGCTCTACGCCGGCATCACAAAGAAACTACAAGCAAGGCTACAGAGAATCCAGAACGCAGCAGCCAAACTCATCCTTGATATCGCCTGCACCTTGAGACCCCACAGGTGATAAGCTGCACTCTACAAGTACTGATTGATTGATTAAGGACAGTGAAAATTAAAGAAACAATGAACAATAGACAGATAAGTGACTGATCCCTTTAGACACTGGAGGGCATATTTAACATTCTGTTGGGGCGTCCTTGTGCCATGCAAGGAAGCCCAAGAGTGTTGCAACACAAAGATTAATCAAGCTATGCGAGGCCACATTGCGTGGTTCTGAGTGGCTCAATAAATTTTGCCGTAACGCAAGGTAGCGCAAATCCAATCCAACAGGTAAACAATGTGGACACAGTTATTAAGGACGATGAACACACAATCAGACTTAGAGCAAACACATGTATGCATATACCAGTTAATTTGAAGATTCTGTGCTCTACATGAGGCAATCACTGAAAAAGAGTATTGCACAAACTAGCATTAATGGCAACCGGGGCAACTGTTTGCCCACTAAAAAGATATTACTTTGCCTTAGGCAAAGTAATATCTTTTTAGTGAGCAGCTAAAGCAGACAGTGAAGAATGTGTTTAACCACTTCGCTGCCAGGCCTTTTCCCCCTCCTGTGCCAGGCCTTTTTTTGCCTATTTGGGGCAGTTCGCGCTTAGGCCCGCATAACTTTTTGTCCACATAAGCTAACCAAGCCAAATTTGCGTCCTTTTTTTCCAACATCCTAGGGATTCTGGAGGTACCCAGACTTTGTGGGTTCCCCTGAAAGAGGCCAAGAAATTGGCCAAAATACAGGGAAAATTTTGTTTTTTTCAAAAAAATTGGAAAAAGTGGCTGCAGAAGAAGGCTTGTGGTTTTTCCCCTGAAAATGGCATCAACAAAGGGTTTGCGGTGCTAAACTCAGCAGCTTCCCAGCTTTCAGGAACAGGCAGACTTGAATCCGAAAACCCAATTTTTCAACACAATTTTGGCATTTTACTTGGGCATACCCCATTTGTGCAATTTTTTGTGCTTTCAGCCTCCTTCCAGTCAGTGACAGGAATGGTCATGACACCAATGCTGGATCCCAGAAACCTAAACATTTCTGAAAAGTAGACAACATTCTGAATTCAGCAAGGGGTCATTTGTGTAGATCCTACAAGGGTTTCCTACAGAAAATAACAGCTGAAAAAGAAAAATATTGAAATTGAGGTGAAAAAAACATCAATTTTTCTCTACTTTTTACTCTGTAACTTTTCCCTGCAATGTCAGATTATCGAAAGCAATATACCGTTACGTCTGCTGGACTCCTCTGGTTGCGGGGATATATAGGGTTTGTAGGTTCATCAAGAACCCGAGGAACCCAGAGCCAATAAATGAGCTGCACCCTGCAGTGCGTTTTCATTCTATACCGGGTATACAGTAATTCATTTGCTGAAATATAAGGAGTAAAAAATAGCTATCAAGAAAACCTTTGCATTTCTAAAAAGGGCACAAGATAAGGTGTTGAGGAGCAGTGGTTATTTGCACATCTCTGAATTCTGGGGTGACCATAGTAGCACATGAATTACATGGAATTTCTCAAATAGATGTCTTTTTTACACACACCCCTATATTTGGAAGGAATAAATGTAGAGAAAGACAAGGGGCAATAACACTTGTTTTGCTATTCTATGTTCCCCCAAGTCTCCCGATAAAAATGATACCTCACTTCTTTGGGTAGGCCTAGCGCCCGCGACAGGATATGCCCCAAAACACAACGTGGACACATCACAGAAAACAGAGCTGTTTTTAGCAAAGTGACTACCTGTAGATTTTGGCCTCTAGCTCAGCCGCCACCTAGGGAAACCTACCAAACCTGTGCATTTCTGAAAACTAGAGACCTAGGGGAATCCAAGGAGGGGTGACTTGTGTGGCTCGGACCAGGTTCTGTTACCCAGAATCCTTTGCAAACCTCAAACTTTGGCTAAAAAAACACATGTTCCTCACATTTCTGTGGCAGAAAGTTCTGGAATCTGAGAGGAGCGACAAATTTCCTTCCACCCAGCATTCCCCCATGTCTCCCGATAAAAATGATACCTCACTTGTGTGGGTAGGCCTAGCGCCCGCGACAGGATATGCCCCAAAACACAACCTGGACACATCACAGAAAACAGAGCTGTTTTTAGCAAAGTGACTACCTGTAGATTTTGGCCTCTAGCTCAGCCGCCACCTAGGGAAACCTACCAAACCTGTGCATTTCTGAAAACTAGAGACCTAGGGGAATCCAAGGAGGGGTGACTTGTGTGGCTCGGACCAGGTTCGGTTACCCAGAATCCTTTGCAAACCTCAAAATGTGGCTAAAAAAAAACATATTCCTCACATTTCTGTGGCAGAAAGTTCTGGAATCTGAGAGGAGCCACAAATTTCCTTCCACCTAGCGTTCCCCCACGTCTCCCGATAAAAATGATACCTCACTTGTGTGGGTAGGCCTAGCGCCCGCGACAGGATATGCCCCAAAACACAACGTGGACATATCACAGAAAACAGAGCTGTTTTTAGCAAAGTGACTACCTGTAGATTTTGGCCTCTAGCTCAGCCGCCACCTAGGGAAACCTACCAAACCTGTGCATTTCTGAAAACTAGAGACCTAGGGGGATCCAAGGAGGGGTGACTTGCGGGGCTCGGACCAGGTTCTGTTACCCAGAATCCTTTGCAAACCTCAAAATTTGGCTAAAAAAACACATGTTCCTCACATTTCTGTGGCAGAAAGTTCTGGAATCTGAGAGGAGCCACAAATTTCCTTCCACCCAGCGTTCCCCCACGTCTCCCGATAAAAATGATACCTCACTTGTGTGGGTAGGCCTAGCGCCCGCGACAGGATATGCCCCAAAACACAACGTGGACATATCACAGAAAACAGAGCTGTTTTTAGCAAAGTGACTACCTGTAGATTTTGGCCTCTAGCTCAGCCGCCACCTAGGGAAACCTACCAAACCTGTGCATTTCTGAAAACTAGAGACCTAGGGGAATCCAAGGAGGGGAGACTTGCGGGGCTCGGACCAGGTTCTGTTACCCAGAATCCTTTGCAAACCTCAAAATTTGGCTAAAAAAACACATGTCCCTCACATTTCTGTGGCAGAAAGTTCTGGAATCTGAGAGGAGCTACAAATTTCCTTCCACCCAGCGTTCCCCCAAGTCTCCCGATAAAAATGATACCTCACTTGCGTGGGTAGGCCTAGCGCCGGCGACAGGAAACACCCCAAAGCGCAACGTGGACACATCCTAAATTTTGGAAAAAAACAGAGATGTTTTTTGCGAAGTGCCTACCTGTAGATTTTGGCCTCTAGCTCAGCCGGCACCTAGGGAAACCTACCAAACCTGTGCATTTCTGAAACCTAGAGACCTAGGGGAATCCAAGGAGGGGTGACTTGCGGGGCTCGGACCAGGTTCTGTTACCCAGAATCCTTTGCAAACCTCAAAATTTGGCTAAAAAAACACATGTCCCTCACATTTCTGTGGCAGAAAGTTCTGGAATCTGAGAGGAGCTACAAATTTCCTTCCACCCAGCGTTCCCCCAAGTCTCCCGATAAAAATGATACCTCACTTGCGTGGGTAGGCCTAGCGCCGGCGACAGGAAACACCCCAAAGCGCAACGTGGACACATCCTAAATTTTGGAAAAAAACAGAGATGTTTTTTGCGAAGTGCCTACCTGTAGATTTTGGCCTCTAGCTCAGCCGGCACCTAGGGAAACCTACCAAACCTGTGCATTTCTGAAACCTAGAGACCTAGGGGAATCCAAGGAGGGGTGACTTGCGGGGCTCGGACCAGGTTCTGTTACCCAGAATCCTTTGCAAACCTCAAAATTTGGCTAAAAATACACGTTACTCACATTTCTGTGGCAGAAAGTTCTGGAATCTGAGAGGAGCCACAAATTTCCTTCTACCCAGCGTTTCCCCAAGTCTCCCGATAAAAATGATACATCACTTGTGTGGGTAGGACTAGCGCCCACGAAAGGAAAGGGCCCAAAACACAACGTGGACACATCAATTTTTTTTATAAAAAGCAGTGCCTACCTGTGGATTTTGGCCTGTAGCTCAGCCGACACCTGAGGAAACCTAGCAAACCAGTGCATTTTTGAAAACTAGAAACCCAGGGGAATCCAAGATGGGGTGACTTGCGGGGCTCTGACCAGGTTATGTTACCCAGAATCCTTTGCAAACATCAAAATTTGGCCCAAAAAACACTTTTTCCTCTCATTTCGGTGACAGAAAGTTCTGGAATCTGAGAGGAGCCACAAATTTCCTTCCACCCAGCGTTCCCCTAAGACTCTCGATAAAAATGGTACATCACTTCTGTGGGTAGGCCTAGCGCCCACAAAAGGAAATGGCCCAAAACACAACGTGGACACAACATATTTTTTCACAGAAAACAGAGGTGTTTTTTGCAAGGTGCCTACCTGTGGTGTTTGGCCTGTAGCTCAGCCGGGCAGAAATGCCCTAAAATAAATTTGCCCCCCCAACCCCCACCCTCCCCCGCCGGGAGCGACCCTTGCCTACCGGGTCGCTCCCCCTGCGTGACATTGGCACCAAAAAACAAATCCCCGGTGCCTAGTGGTTTCTGCCCCCTTGGGGGCAGGTTGACCTAAACTCAGCCAATCTGCCCCCAGGGGGGCAGAAATGGTCTAAATACAATTTGCCCCCCCAGGGGAGCGACCCTTGCCTGATGGGTCGCTCCCCATCTCTAAAAAAAGAAACAAAAAAAAAAATTGCCCTGGTGCCTAGAGTGTTCTGCCCCCCCCCCCCGGGGGCAGTTCGGCCTAATAATAGGCCGATCTGTCCCCCGGGGGGGCAGAAATGGCCTAAAATAAATTTGCCCCCCCGGGAGCGACCCTTGCCTACGGGGTCGCTCCCCCTGCGTGACATTGGCGCCAAAAAACAAATCCCCGGTGCCTAGTGGTTTCTGCCCCCTTGGGGGCAGATTGACCTAAAATCGGCCAATCTGCCCCCAGGGGGGCAGAAATGGTCTAAATACAATTTGCCCCCCAGGGGAGCGACCCTTGCCTGATGGGTCGCTCCCCATCTCTAAAAAAAAGAAAGAACAAAAAAAAAAAACACAAAAAAAAAATTTGCCCTGGCGCCTAGAGGTTTCTTCCTCCCCTGGGGGCAGATCGGCCTAATAATAGGCCGATCTTCCCCCAGGGGGGGCAGAAATGGCCTAAAATAAATTGCCCTCCCCCCCAGGGAGCGACCCTTGCCTAAGGGGTCGCTCCCTTTGCGTGAAATTCACGCAAAGAAAAAACTCCCTGGTGTCTAGTGGTTTCTACCCCCCTTGGGGGCAGATTGGCCTCATCAAAATAGGCCAATCTGCCCCCAAGGGGGGCAGAAATGGCCAAAATATAATTTTCCCCCAAGGGGAGCGACCCTTGCCTAAGGGGTCGCTCCCCACCTCAAAAAATGAAAAAAAAAAAAAAAAAAAAAAAAAATGGTCCCTGGTGCATAGAGGTTTCTGCCCCCCCTGGGGGCAGATCGGCCTAATAAGGCCGATCTGCCCCCAGGGGGGGCAGAAAAGGCCTTTTCAAAAAAATGCCCCCCCTGGGAGCGACCCTTGCCCAAGGGGTCGCTCCCTTTTGTCAATTTCAAAGAAAAAAAAAAAATCCCTGGTGTCTAGTGGGGTTTCAAAAGCCGGATTGCAAGCAATCCGGCTTTTGAAACCCTCAGAGGGACTTCAAAGGGAAGGAAATACTTTTCCTTCCCTTTGAAGCCCCTCCGGGCCTCCCAAGTGATTGAAAAAGAAATGCTTTTGCATTTCTTTTTCAATCGCGCTGGAAGCAGAGCTTCCAGCGCGACGAGGGAGGCCCCTGTGACACATCAGCGCGCGCGCGCGCGCTGACGTCACAGGGGGGGGTGGGGGGGGTCGGGGGTGGAAGGGGAAGGGATTCCCCGGTCAGCCCTGACCTAGGGGGGTGGGGGGGCGGCCCTCGGGAGGAGCGCTAGCGCTTCTCCCGAGGGAAGCATTCAGGACGTAATGGTTACGTCCATGGCGCCACACGGGCGCTGCCATGGACGTAACCATTACGTCCGTGGCGGGGAAGGGGTTAATAACCAGAAATACACTTTCTCTTTTGGGGCATTTCTGGCTCTAGAACACCAATGCCTCTTACAAAGGGCTAATGAAAGTCAAAATCCATTTAAGCCTTCTCTTCAAGAAAGCATGCTGACAGGATCAAGGTCTTTTCTTCAAGAATACAATCATTGTTAACTTCAAAATAACAGTTTTCAGCGTGTTTTTGCCTTCAATATGTTGAGTCCTGACCAAATCATTATCCTATAGGGGTGAGAGATTGCCACTTCCAGAAAATCTGGAACAGCAGTGGGACAAATGCCTGCATGATATGGGTTATGTGTGGGGCGTATGAGTTCAATTTTCCCATTTTGTACTTTTTCTTTGTATGTTGCCACTGAAATTGTTTGCGATATTAGGTCTTCTTATTAGCAAGTTTCAGGTGTAACGAGCACTCACACTTGAAGGACTGCTAATTCTAACTTCATGTATAAGCCGTTCATTTCATGCTACTCAATGGGTATGTGACCAGCTAAAGAAACACCTTCTTTGATCAATTTCAGTAAGTTAAACTTGGTTCACTGGCAATCTCTTTATTACATAGATGCTAATTGTGTGGACATTGCTTCATCCCAGGTGTCTTCAACCTGTTGACCAGCTACCAGTATCTCCTAGACCCCTTCAGAGTAGCTCACAGCCTGGAGCTCATTTGTAAATAAGCACAGGGTCACATTTTTCCTTATAAAGTTAAGGGAATAATATGTTTATTTCACATCATTATCATCAGGCTGCAGATAGAAGCGCCTGATAAGGAGCAGGGATTGAGTCAGATTTACCATCCATGGTGAGGCACAGAGGTGAAGAATTGAAGCACTAAGGTATAAATGAAAATCCTTGTCAATTCAGTATTGGAAGTAAAAACTAAATTATGTTTTACAATGCTTTTAAATCTGAGAAAGTTCAAATGAAAAGTTACCTTATGATTAATTTAACTTTTTATTTTTATTTTTTTCAAATTGGTGCATTTACAAACAACAGCCCTCTTCCTCTTAGTGGACAGTAGAATACTGTGCCATGTTTATAACTGACATTTTTATAAAAAATGGGGGAAATTTAAAGTGCAGATAAATGTTCCACAATATGAACATTTTTGCACTTTAAATTTTTTCCATTTAAAAGAAAAAGTATTTTTGTGTTGTATATGTAACTGTGCCACATATGGTGAAAAAGTATGTCCTGTGCCACAAGTACATACAACGCATGCTCTGTTAACCGTACAGATATATCCCATTCATATGTACACATATTCATACATCCCCCAAAGACCACGCTCTCACTGACACACATTGCACCCTGTCATAGTGCCCCTAGATAAAGTATTTTGTTCAAACCATAGCATCGAAGTCAAGGAAGGTGGGCACGGGGGTATCTGGTAATAATGCACAAGTTGTTTAGCCTATGGTAGCTCACAATGATTTTCAATCATCAGAAGTAGCTCTCACTACAGAAAAGATTGGAGACCGCTGCTTCATCTGAAGACTGGAATTTAGGTCTTGCAATCTGAAATCCAGGCTTTGTTAAAGGAGCAGAAGTCATAAGCGTGGTTGTGGCAGTGTATTCAGGACATATGAAGGCAACAATTTTCCTGGTGTCTTTGGCAATGATGCATATGAAGTGATTGTAAAAGCACATTCTGTGAGATTGGCGGTGAGAGTCAATATGCTTTCATCTAATTCCAGAAGTAGATGTGTGTGCGACTTAGTGTATTCCAATCATGAGGCTGGAATCGTGATGGACAAACACCATCTTATCTGTCACAGCAGAAACTAGTTAGTCCTGGCCTCCTTGGAGTGGTTTCCTCAGACTTTTTGCCTTCAACCTCCTGTTTCTGCTGACTACGTTCTTGTTGGCCTCAGGAGTCTGTGCGCTTTACCACTGCTAACCATTGCTTAAGTGCTTGTGCTCTTCCCCTAAACCATGATGACATTGGAATATACCCAACTAGCATATTTAATTTACTTATAAGTCTCTAGTACAGTACGCTACTTGTGCCCATGGCCTGTAAATTAAATGCTACTAGTGGGCCTACAGCACTGATTGTGCTACCCACTAAAGTAGTCCTTAACCACGTCTCAAGCCTGCCACTGCTGAGTCTGTATGTGCAGTTTTACACTGCCATGTCGACCTGGCAAAGTAACCCTTTTGCTAGGCCTAAACCTTCCCCAGGGGGAAGGCTGTAGTATATGTAAAAGGTAGGGCATGCACTCTTAGGTTTTACATATTCTGGTAGTGAAAAACTCTACTGCTCGGCCTAACTCACCCATTGGCTAACATTGGGATTACCTTATTACATCGTATATGTGTAATTCACAATCTGGAAGAGATAAGGGGCAAGATGTATCAAACTTTTCTGCATTTGCAAACGGTGCAAATCGCAAAATTCAGACGTTTGTGAATGCAAAAATGCCTTCCACGATGTATGAAAGGCATTCACAGTGTGAAAATAAGGAATTGCTAAAATTGTGAATTTTTGCGAATATGACATGGTTTTGCATGTCGCAAACAGCGTATCGCAAATAACGACATGATTTACCAAATCGCTATTTGCGTGACGCAAACTGCGACAAAGATTTGCGATTCGCAGCTAGCAATCTTACAAATCCTGACATAATTTGCGATATGCTGATTGCTACATACAAAACCATGTCACAATGTGATGCATCAAAAATTCGCAAATCGCGAATATTCGCAGAATGGCCTTTTGCACAAGCAATTTACCACAAATTGAAATCAGGTGGTAACCAGGTACAACCTATATAAAGAGGCCCAGAATGACTCAGCCTCTTTTCCACAATGGCTGCTCTCTACGTGATGGCAAGGAGAATGAGGATCTTGGCAGGTTTGAGGAGTGGTAGGAGAAGACAGGAGCACATTTTCAGAGTGCGCATAACCCTTTTTGACCAGACAGAGGAGGAAATCTATGAGAAGTACAGGTTAAGCTCAGCCATGATACTTGACCTGATAGCAGATCTACAATCCATATTGCAGCGCACAACACACAGGACCAATAGTATACCCACCCATGTGCAGGTATTATGCTCCCTGCACCTATTGGCCTCAGGGAGCTATCAAGGGGTCATAGCAGCAGCAGGAGAGGGTCTCACAGAGTGTTCTCTCATGCTTTTTCAATGCAATTCTCAATGCCATGCTGAGCAAAATACATGAGCACATAAGATTCCCCAACACCCCACAGGAATCACAACAGACGAAAATACATTTCTATCAGATTGCACAATTCCCACATGTCATAGGTGCCATCGATGGGACTCATGTAGCAATCTGTCCACCATGGGCCACAGAGTATGTGTATCGTAACCGTAAGAACCATCATTCCATGAACATACAGGCGATTAGCAATGCCTCCAACATCATAAACGATCTCGTTGCCAGATACCCAGGTAGCACACATGCCTCATACATACCGCCACAGCGCGATTCACACAAGACTGCTAGCTGGGGAGTTTGGCGAAGGATACCTACTGGGTAAAGTAATAGTTGACAATGTTGCATTGATGTTATAGTGACATCAGATATCAACAGTACTCATCTTACTCTCTGTTCATTCCAGGAGAAAGTGCCTATGCAGTGCGGACCTATATACTGATGCTCTACCTGAGCCCTGCAACGCCAGCAGAGAGGAGGTACAATGCTTCACACAGGGCAACCCGCAGTGTTGTGGAGCGGACCTTCGGACTGCTGAAGAGCCGCTTCAGGTGCATCCAAAAGAGTGGAGGTGCACTACAGTACAGCCCAGAGACAACCTGCAAAATTGTGGCTACATGTGCAATGTTGCACAACATTGCAACATGAAGAGGCATGCCAGTTGAACCAATGGAGCCGGACTCAGATGAAGATGGTGATCCCTTACCACCCCATCACACAGTAGACAGGACCAGTGCAGCAGAGGGCAGGCAGACGTGGTGACATAACGCACAACCATTTCTGATGTAAGTAATGACAGCCCCACTTCAATATTATGTATTTCTGTAGTTAGCAACTTTATTACCTTGACTTCAGGTAACGTATGTGTCAATAGGACATAGCCATGAACTATAGGCAAACATGTGCGATTAACAATGTCACACTATTAGCATCATAGTATAACTGTGTAGCTAAATGTTACGGTAGTCCCCTGAAGCCCTCAACATTACTTCCTACGTCTACGCACTCCACTTGAGTGCTCAGTGGCCTCACTGGCACCACTTGTAGCGGGTTCACAGGCAGTACTGTGTCTGGTACTGCAACGCCTAGGATCCATCACATGGGCTGTGAGACTGCTGAGGCTAGAGAATTCCTCACTATCCCCACCACCCAGTTAACTATTTGGAGCACTGCATGCTGTCTGCATTGCATCCAGGACAATGGTTATTTGCACCAATCCCTGTGGAACGTCCCGACTGCAATGTGCCATCTCCACCTGTATGACCACAGCACGTCGTGAACTCAAGGCAGTTGAGCTAGCAAGCCGATTGACCGATCTGCAGAACCCATCAAACCTTCCCCATAAATAGGTGATGGAGCCTACGGTGGCTGACACGCTCCTGCAGAATCTCAGTGCAGAGGTCCCTAATGGCATTTGTCAACTCCCTTGTGTTTTCCGCTGCTGTTTGCTGTCCCTCATTCAGGGACTCCAACTGCTTGTGCAGTGATCCAGTGTTTTCATTGAGTACATCCATCTGCTTGTGCAGTACTCCCATATTGTCATTGTGAGACTCGAACTGTCTGTGCATTGTGCCCATGTTCTGATCGATTGATACCAACTGCCTGTGCATTGACCTCATGTGTTTGCATTGCAGGTGCTGCACTTTCAGCATGGAAGGTTCAAGGCCACCAAAGATTGATGGGCCCTCTCCTTTATTGGTGCACTGTCTGCCTGCTTTGTGACGCCGCCTGAGGGGAGTTGACAGACGCTGGGGTAGGGACTGCTATCTTCCTGTGAATCTAGCCTCTGTGGGTGGTGTGGGGACTTAATCCGGCATTTCATCTGAGTCCAGGTTATACTCTGGGAGAGGTAACACTCTTGCCTGCATCTAGTTGGTGCAGTACTGAAAGACTCACTGGTGTTTGAGTTGAACTGTGGCTGTGTTTCGACATCCCCCACATTTCCACATTCTGCTGCAGCAGGGCCCGGGACATCTGCAACGACAATGTGCAGCATGTCATTTATGAATGTATCACAAGAAGTTGCACAACAGTAATAATTGTGCACTAACATCGTATCACTGTGAGTTGTGTGTGTTGTTTTTCTATGTGGCTGAACACTAACTTGCTATTTATGTGGTATTTTGACTTTAGGTTTGTGGACTACCACTCCCATAAGGCATAGTTGCATTGTATGCAAGATGTGGCATGGACTACTTATCAAAATGCATCTAACTAATAGCTATCTTCTTAGGTGATATGTACATGCCCATATGGGGATAAACATAACTGCTGGCCTTACCTTTGCTGGTGCTGTGTGTCCCTGAGGTGTCAATGTCAGTGACACCACTGACAGCTTCAGGTAGCAGTGTGGACTCCACCATGTCTTCCATTGGTGTGGACGGTGTCTGGGTGGGTGGTCCTCCTCCGGTGCTCCTTGCCTCCTTTAGCCTGCTGGCTTCCCTCTCTTTGGCACGAGAATGCAAGTCATACCACTGCTTGCGTATCTCCTCAACAGAGCGCTGTGCAACACCCACTGTGCATATTTTGGTCTGGATTTCTGACCACAGTTTCCGCTTCTCACTTTCAGGTACCTAGAGTGAGTTCTTCCCAAACAGTTTGCCATGGTTCCTGACCACCTCCTCAGTGAGCACCTCTAATTCCTGCTCACTGAATTTAAGCCTGCGCTTCCTGTCTCCTTTGTCCTTCACTTTCCCATCATTGGCCATGTTGCAGTTTGGGCCTGGCAGGCTCACAAAGCTGGCTCCCTGGTGCTGGGCTGTGTCTCCCTGCCTGCTCCTGTGGGTGTGGCTCCTGGAAACAGCATGGGCTGACTCACTTCCTGGTTGTGATGTCATCAGGCTGTTCCGGTTTGCCGTTTTCTCAATTTGCGATTTTATGATGCCGAATCGCTATTTATTGCAAATTGCAATTGCCAATTTTAAGAAATTGCAATTACCGACTCGCAATTTTGATACATCCCATTTTGCATTTCTAAAATAGCGATTTCTTAAAATTAGCTATTTAAGAAATGCAAACCAGGAGCTTGATACATCTGGCCCAATATTTTCAAGTTTGGTGTCTCTGGAATCACGCTTTAAAATCACAACTTGGGGGCGTGGCCAAGATGGTGCAAAGTAGGATGTGCAGATCGTTCCACCACTGCCCAAACCGCCAAGCACCGTGTCTAGCTGAGTCCCAAGACATGCTGCAGTTCGCTGGACTGCCCCAAATGTTGCCATGACTGTGCTGCTTCTCAGCAGAGCCTCATTTTGGCCTAAGACTTACTTTTGCCATGGCTGCACAGCCCAACTCTGATCCAGGCAAAATGGCACCTACTGGCACCTGAGCTGTTCTGTTTGCAGTGGCCAGCCTTCTCCACTCCGACGGAAGCTCGGGGATACGCAGGCATAACCATGTCCCCGTCCAGGGGACTTACTAGATCGCCAGAGGGTCCTCCGCGACTGTGAGGTGAGCGGTGTGCAGGGCCTTGGGGGTGACTGGATGGTGGCCACCAGCTCCTCAACCTCACTGGCAGAGCCAGCCACTGTTTCCCCCATACCAACGGTGGCCAGCCCTTTGTGACGCAGTGAGAGGGGCCAGTGTGGAGGAGACCGTGGGCCTGGTATGGTCCTGCAGAACATGCGACGGCCCTGGAAGACACTGCTGCTACGGGACCCAGACACATGGCTGCAGATTAATCTTTGACCCGTAGAGAGCACGCTTGTAGACATCCTGGGGTATTGGAATTGTCCTGGGGCTTGCAGAGAAGTTCCTAGTCACGGCTGGAGGGCAGGAGAGGCCCTTGAAGGAGGTGCAGTTGGGGACTGCACAACTACCTGGCCTCCTCTTCGTGGAAGGACTTGATTGGAGATCTGCCAGCAGCACACCCCGTCCCCATACTGGAGGAGTCATACTACGCCAAACAGTCCTTGCTGGACCCGGGTTGTTGTTTGAGGCACAGTGAGTACAAGGCCTGGGAGAGTGATGAGGTGCAGTGTGGACTTTGTTCATCCACCTCAGACCCGGTGAGTCCTTTCTCGTGCACTGTGCGTCTGACTACTCCCTGGGATCTCTACAGCTATTAACCCTCATGTTGGAGTGCCTGTTGAGGACATTTACAGGTGCAGCTGATGCCGCGGAGGGACTGCCCGGTGATTGACCCATCCCGGAACCCGCCAGAGAACAGCCATAGTTCCACAGTCCATACCCACCCCCACCAGCATCATAACAGTAACAAAAGGCAAACATGAACAATCTGTGTGGGACATGCTCACCCGACCACCCCAGCTACCTCTAAGGACCCTACACTGGGATGGCAGCATCCTCACCAAGTGGAAGTGGAGGGGGTCCCGTCCATGAGCAGGCAGCAGTGATCTGCACCTTTCTGGCCTCCGTGTTTGACTCCCTGAAGGCGAACATTCAGGACCTCAAGGACATGAAACTCCATGAGAGAGAAAGTATCCTCCCTTGAGGATAAATAAATGTCAGGAACGGGGAAGTTGAAATGCTGAGGCAAGAGATTATCTGCCTACATGAGCAACAAGTCAACCTTTGGCTCAGGCAGAGGACCTGGAGAATAGATCCCACCTCAAATATTTATGCCTGCGGGGGTTGCAGTGGGCTCAGAGGGCTCAGACATGGGGGTTTTATGAGTTACAATTCTTGATTCTCCGTGATGGTGCTGCCAGCCCCAGGGTTATAGGTGGACAGCTGTGTATTTTGACTGATAGGCTTCTGCTTTAAACGATAAATAAAATTGATCCAAAAAAATCACAACTTATGGTGAAGTAACATTTTAAATTGTCATTTGAAAATGCCATTTTTCGAAAGTTGGCATTTTCTTACTTAAGCCATTTAGTGATTGTTGCCTGTGTCTGCTTAGATTTCTGGAGTAGGGTGACAGCTGGGCTTTGTGCATTCCACCTAGACAGCCACACAAAGTGGGGGTCTAGGTGTGATTTGATAAGCCTTGGTGGGTCATCTGGGGCAGGAGGGGAGGGAGGAGCTGGGCCTGTCTGACTTACACCTGAATAGGCTGTGTCCTGTCACACACAGAAAGAGCTGCATAACCCCCTGTAGGGAGCCTGGAGCCAGGGCAGGAAGGGTGGGGAATCTGTGCACGTCAAAGCCATGTCTTTGAAGTCTCCTCAAAGGCCAGCCTCGATATAAGTACTAGACCCCTGACACCACAACTTCAGTATACTTCTGGACCTGCGCATACTTTACAAATAAGAAGAGATGCTTTGCTGCTACAAGGGCTGCCAATCTGCTGGACTCTGTTGGACTTTTGCTTTGCAGTTCTGATCTGCTGTCTGCTGGCCTCTTGCCTCGAAGTGAGGACCTCACCTGCATCTCTACAGCCCAGAACACAGAGTGACTCCAAGGTTAGCCTACTTGCCTCCTAATCGGAAGAACCAGGGACATAACAGACTTCCAACCACCCACCTCTAGCACCTGGAATGTGCTGTGAGTCTGTGCCACCTCAGTACTGGACCCTTGGAAGTTGACCTAAGCAGCTTTCTCCAGTAGAACTAACAAATCCTCTGCTGCCTGGGCAGAAACAGCACAGTTCTGCCAGCATGTGGGAAGAACTGAAATATCACAGCTGTTGTTTCTGTGACAGAACCACTGCTTTGCTTTCAGGAACGGACACTGCAGTGCTTTCTTGGACGCAGGATCCCAGCATCTCCACTGATGACAGCCTCGATGATGACACCCTGCATCACAGCCACTGTACTCATCAGACAACATCAATGCAGCCAGAACCCTCACTCAAACTGCACCACATCTTCACACCAACGCATCGTCATTGCTGCATTGGGAATATCAATGCATCTCCTCAACTGTGAGGGACATTTTATGCATCTCTTCCACAGTTTGGGTTGTAACTGGTGCAACTCATTTGCTGCAAGGATTAAGTTGCTTTGGTCCAGTGGGCCCAGTGGGGTCCCTTATGCCAGGCTACTCTTCATTGCAGTCACAATTTTTGACTTTGTCCCAGTCTGGTGCGACTAGTTATAACCATTGTTTTACATTTTATTCTTTAAACATTTGTAACTCATGTTCTACTGATTGGTCTTGTTTTATTTATTAAATTAAGTTCTATCTTTCTAACTAGGTGTGGTATTTTTTTTTGGGTGGTGTTTTCACTGTTTGACTGTTTGAATTGTTCATCACATACTTTACACATTGCATCTACATTAATCCTGACTGCTCTGTGCAATGCTGCCAGAGGATGAGCATAGGTCAATTCAGGGTTTTCCTGACTCATCCTGACTAGGACAGTGGTTGCTGCTTGACAAGGACTCACACCCAAGTCAACCAACAACCCAATTTCTAACACTAGTGCAACAAGCTGAGTGGCAACACTAGTGGCCTAAGAGGACTCTGACCACCGGAACTGAGGAAGAGGCCTTCAAATGCTAAGAGTAAGTGGACTTCTAAGAGTAAGACTTCTAGCATGTGTTATCTGGATCGAGAAGAAGCCCATAGTTATTTTCACAGTCAGTGTACTTGCACATGCCTATCTCTCAACCAACAGGAACGATTGAAGGGACAGTTGTCCGTTGCAGCACATATACCACAGCTTTGTAATGAGAACCTGACATCTCTGCAGAAGTTAATTTAAACAGAGTAGAAAATTAGGCAGCAATTAGGATCAGATGGGTTGTTGATCCCTCGCACTAATACACTAATTTCATGAAAAATCCTGAAGAGTTCTACTTTGCTTTGTGTGAATGCTCGGCTGATTCCTTGGTCACTTGTATGCGTTCCTTCTGATAAACCCGATTCCCATGTTAAAGTTTATGTTGGCACAGAATAGCACTATTCCCAGAATATATGACTCCAGTGAAACCCCAGTCTATCAGTCTTCCTAATCTCTGTCCAGTTCAGGTTCATATACTTAAACTGTTGGATACTTAAATTGTTGGAACAGATATTGAAAGGAAAAGCGTACACAGGTTGAGTTTGTGTAGAGATTTTGCTGGAGAAGTAAGCTGTTCCTCCTACTGTTATGGATCAATTCATTTTTGAGTTGTGGTGTTGTGGTGTTTAGGGAACGTGTCGCTGTACTTGAGACGTCCAGATAAGAAACATCCTACTCACCTTATCCCTGAGAACTTGGGAAATGGATCAGTGATAAATGTGCAGGGCTGTCGCTGACCATGATGAATATAGGGCGGGACCAGTAGCACATGACCCTGGCACCCTAGAGGAGACCCAGACTAGAGAACTTGAACAGTCTCCTGGACTTCACCTGACCCAGAAGGCCTTGCTTACCCCCACATAGGCAGAACACATTGCTGGGCAGCAGCTTGTGAGTGCAGAGCCAGCTGCAGAAATGCTGCAAGTGGTATAGAGGAGTCCAAGTTACACCGCGCACATTACACTACCCTTTTAGGAGCCTTGGAGGAAGTGGAGGCTGTATGTAGGTCATGGCAGGGGAACAGATTGGGCTACAAGCAGTGGGCTGATAGACGGCAGGCTAGTATGCATAGTTTGGGCTGTACTGTAGGCCTGCAGCAGATGCATCAGTTATGCAGGCAGGGAATAGGCACCGGCACCAGATGAACACTGCCAGAACCACATCTGACCACAACCCATTACTCACCCTACCCACCCCTGCGGACATCCATACATCCTGTAATGTACCAATGGGACGCTTCAGCAAGGCTGATCAGTTAGGACGAATCATGGAATGTTGTTTCTTAACACTGGCTAATGTGCCTGCGTGCCTGGCCAAATTTTGAATGGCAGGACTAGCATTGAGACATTTATTTTAAGTTAATTTTATATTCTGGGCTGCTGCCCTAGATACAAATGGTAAAGAGACTCGGTACAGAGGAATAAGAACTGGTGATGCCCACTGCAAACACCAGTACCAATTAAGCACTTCCCAGATTTCGTAACAGAAAAGGAGGATAAACTAGGCAATGTGAATCATATTAGAGAGGCCTCCCTTTTTCTACTTTCTCCTTTATAAACTTGCCCTACTTATAACTATCCTAAGTTCACTCCCACACCTATTGTTCTCTGATGTGGAGCAGAAAATACGAGCTGTGTTTATGTTATTATATTGGGGAGAGGAGGTTCATTAGTCGCATTATTCAAACATTATTTGGACCCGTGTAGAGGACACCCCATCTCCTCTCTGCTAATCATCTGTCAACATGGCTGCAGAAACACAAATGACGACACACAAAAACAAACTCACTGCTTGGTCAAGCTAGCAAATGATACTATATCTCTGAGCCTGGGTTGATTATCTTCCTCCCCCTTCGGCCCCCTACACCATTGGGAGGCTGTCGTGCTCTAAGACCATCTCTCGGATTTTCTGTGTTGCATTTACAGCAGTTTAAGCTATTTGCTTTGCAAAAGCCTGAGAACTGATATACATGGCAGTAGGTAGAAATCTGCATTTTCTCCAGAGGCAATCAATGACTTAGTATGAATGGCAGGGGTATGCGTTTATGTAACGTGCTGGTACTCTATGAGGACAGTTCCCAGAGACTCTCACTGAGTATGTATGTGCTGCCTGCTTCTGCCCTTACATGATTCTAAGGGCCCAATTCACAAAGGTAAGTATCATGCAGATATACTGCTACACCTTGGTGTAACTTTCTCTTCAGAAAATTGCATTTAAGTAACAAATACTAGTGCAGTGCATAAACATGCGGGTAAATACACTATGTATCAATGAAGAGACACATATCCTTCATATTTACAGACTTTCTAGAAATGGCACAATGTTATATCGCAGTGGCCAGTGTGCTCACTCGCCCCGCGCCGAGGCCCTGCATGGGGTCTTCAAATTATTCATATGCACACCTCATTGGCAGAAGAGAGTCAGCACATTGTGGTCTAGAGAGGGCAATCCTGAGCCCTTATCACAGAAGGGGTGCACTTTTCCTGTTTGCGCCATGGAGCACCTTCAAATAGGTGCACCATCACAAACAAGGAAATCGTGCTCTATCACAGTGATGTGCTGCCCTCAGGGGAGTTGCAAACTCATGCAGCTGCCCTGATGGCTGCTTCAAAGCCACTCCGTGTTTCACAGTGCAGGCACAAACATGCCAGCACTTTGAGGAGGGATTAATGATGCCTTTGCGGGTGAGTGCATTGAGTGGACCCACCGACCTGCAATGGAACATCCATGGGACCCCCTTTCTTCCTTCCACAGGGCTGCCATCAGGGGGGTGCACTAACGGTGCACCACCTTTATGCGGCACACCTTCAGTGAGCCTACTGACAGCTTCTTTGCCTTTACTCCCACGTCCATAATATGACGCAGAGCCAAGGAGATCTCCTCATTGCATGAGCTCTTATCCCCATGTAAATGAGGGAAATGCCCTCTTGAGATAGCGCTGGTGCTACATATGCGCCAGCGCTATCAGCTTTACAGAAGGGGCTGCACAAGCATCTGCAGCCACTTCTGTAATACCAAAGTGCACCAAGGGCTCAGATAGCGGACACACATGCACATTGTGCCATGGGTCACTTTCTGCAATACAGCCCCTGGAGGTGGTTGTTGCAGGGCTGTCTTTGTGTGTTAAGTGCCCCCCTGTGGGCTTGTGGTACGGGCGCATCTGGTAATCCATCCCGCTAGCATTAACGTTTGGCCGTCCTAGAAGGACTTAGGGCCTAATTGCTATGATAGATGTTACCAATCACTGTGGGCTGCCCTCAGTTCTCCTTGTAAGTCTAGTAGCTCAACTGGAGTAGGAGATTGGAGGATTATGGAATACTTCCAGTGTAGTCACTATAAAAGGAGGAGGTTCACAACACTTCCTTCTGCCACAAAGCTTTCAGAAGTTCTTTTTCGTTGCATTCATCATCACCCCTTGGTTCTATTTTTGACCCAGGTTTTTTTCTCTATATTTCAGGATTTATTGTCCTCACCAGATGCTTTGCTTCAGTGAGTTCAGCTAGCTTGTTGTTTCTGTTTTCAGTCTCAGTTGTCTTTCATTCATCGCCCTTCGCAGAGTTCTTTTTTTTACTTTTGCCTGTTTCCCCCATATGCCTTTTCTGGAAGGTACAGGTTGCATTCCTCTCTGCTAAGACATCGGCAACAGTGTGGCTACTTGAAGAGTTCGCCCTTACCTCGGGAAGATGGAGACAAGGAAGCTAGGTTTGAGAAGAAGAACAGCACTTTACACACAATCCCTTTATATTAAGATGTAGCTATGGAACAGCAAGCATTTTGATTATGATTTTTAAGGGTCATAAGAGGAGGTTGCTGTGATGTGTGTTGCAATGTAGTTCCACACCATAAGGGCATACACAAAGAAAAACTGATAAAGTGCCTTTGCCTTCTTGAATGCTGATAATTAGAAAACCAGGGGCCAGATATAGCAAAGGTTTTTACCCATTATGGTGGTCATTCTGACCCTGGCGGTCTTTGACCGCCAGGGCGGAGGACCGCGGGAGCACCGCCGACAAGCCGGCGGTGCTCCAATGGGGATTCCGACCGCGGCGGTAAAGCCGCGGTCGGACCGGCACCACTGGCGGGGTCCCGCCAGTGTACCGCCGCCCCATTGAATCCTCCGCGGCGGCGCAGCTTGCTGCACCGCCGCGGGGATTCCGACCCCCCCTACCGCCATCCAGATCCCGGCGGTCGGACCGCCGAGATCCGGATGGCGGTAGGGGGGGTCGCGGGGCCCCTGGGGGCCCCTGCAGTGCCCATGCCACTGGCATGGGCATTGCAGGGGCCCCCGTAAGAGGGCCCCTACATGTATTTCACTGTCTGCTGCGCAGACAGTGAAATACGCAACGGGTGCAACTGCACCCGTCGCACAGCTTCCACTCCGCCGGCTCGATTCCGAGCCGGCTTCATCGTGGAAGCCTCTTTCCCGCTGGGCTGGCTGGCGGTCTGAAGGCGACCGCCCGCCAGCCCAGCGGGAAAGTCAGAATTACCGCCGCGGTCTTTCGACCGCGGAACGGTAACCTGACGGCGGGACTTTGGCGGGCGGCCTCCGCCGCCCGCCAAGGTCAGAATGAGGGCCTATGTGTCTATGGGAAAAAGTGTTCGTACATATGGCCCCAGGTTGCTAACGCTTCAGAGTTACAACTGGCCCTCTGAAATCGTAACTTGCTGGGCCGGCGCGTTTGATGGTTCCAGGGTGAAGTGTCTTGCGGCTAATTGCAGGACACTTCCTACCTCAATGAAGCGCCAATTCAATGTAACCAGAATTGTAGAGATAAGGTCAACATTTCTATATTGTACAATAGATATCTTATGTCATGTTGCGTTGTGCGTTTTCTAAGGGGCAGTGCCCTCCTGGTCCTTGGCCAACATAGAATAGAACAGCTCCCTCCAGGAAGTCTTAAAAGGATGGCCCAAAAAGAAGATCACACATAACAGCAACTGGCATTTAAACAACGAGCAGATATGAGGTACATGGTAAAATGCGGTTATAAATTCGTCACATTTTGAGTAAATGTAAACTATTTTCTATATTTAATGTCATTGCATGTCAAATGTAATGTCTGTGTATTTTTTTTAAATCTTGCAGCAGTATTTGGCTGCTGGTAGCTTTAAGAAGGGCGAAAAAGATGGCACATAAACAATGAAAGCTCTTTAAAAGGCTCCAATGGAGCACCAGAAATCAATCACACACGGAATGTTTTCAGCTTGAGTAAAGTGTCATTGACCAAACTGTTGATGGTTGAACAAGTTAGCTCTGTTCACGAACGATCAATAAACTACCTACAATAAATTAATCTTTCAGCTAGGGCTGGTGCGCAAACAAAACCTTGTGCTCTGAAACAAACGTACACATTACAGGAACGACAGAAAGCACGAATCCGAGTTTATCTTTATCCCCTTCGCTGCCAGGCCTTTTCCCCCTCCTGTGCGAGCCATTTTTTGGCTGTTAGGGGCAGTTTGCGCTTAGGCCCTCATAACGTTTTGTTCACATAAGCTACCCACGCCAAATTTGTGTCCTTTTTTCCCAACATCCTAGGGATTCTAGAGGTACCCAGACTTTGTGGGTTCTCCTGAAGGAGACCAAGAAATTAGTCAAAATACAGTGAAAATTTTGTTTTTTTCAAACAAATGGGAAAAAGGGCTGCAGAAGGCAGCTCATGGTTTTTTCCCTGAAAATGGCATCAACAAAGGGTTTGCGGTGGCAAGATCACCATCTTCCCAGCTTTCAGGATCAGGCAGACTGGAATTGGAAACCCCAATTTTTCAATTAAATTTTGACCTTTTACTGGGACATACCCCATTTTGTACTATTTTTTGTGCTTTCAGCCTCCTTCCAGTTAGTGACCAAAATGGGTGAGAAACCAATAAAAAAAATATTGAAATTGAGGTGAAAAAAACAGCCATTTTTCTCCATGTTTTACTCTGTAACTTTGTCCTGCGATGTCAGATGTTTGAAAGCAATATACCGTTACGTCAGCTGGACTCTTCTGGTTGCAGGGATATATAGGACTTGTTCATCAAGAACTCTAGGTACCCAGAGCCAATAAATGAGCTGCACCTTGCAATGGGTTTTTATTCAATACCGGGTATACAGCAATTCATTTGCTGGAATATAAAAAGTGAAAAATACGTATCAAGAAAACCTTTGTATTTCCAAAATGGCCGCAAGATAAGGTGTTGAGAAGTAGTGGTTATTTGCACATCTCTGAATTCCGGGGTGCCCATACTAGCGTGTGAATTACAGGGCATTTCTCAAATAGACGTCTTTTTTACACACTTCCTTACATTTGGAAGGAAACAATTTAGAGAAAGACAAGGGGCAATAGCATTTGTTTTCCTATTCTGTGTTCCCTAAGTCTCCCGATAAAAATGGTACTTCACTTGTGTGGGTAGGCCTAGCGCCCACGAAAGGAAATGGCTCAAAACATAACGTGGACACATCACATTTTTTCACAGAAAACAGAGGTGTTTTTTGCAAAGTGCCTACCTGTGGATTTTGGCCTGTAGCTCAGCCGGCACTGGGGAAAACCTAGCAAACCAGAGCATTTCCGAAAACTAGACACCTAGGGGAATCCAAGATGGGGTGACTTGTGGGGCTCTGACCAGGTTCTGTTACCCAGAATCCTTTGCAAACCTCACAATTTGACCAAAAAAACACATTTTCCTCTCATTTCGGTGACAGAAAGTTCTGGAATCTGAGAGGAGTCACAAATTTCCTTCCACCCTGCATTCCCCCAAGTCTCCCGATAAAAATGGTACCTCACTGGTGTGGATAGGCCTAGCGCCCACAAAAGGAAATGGCTCAAAAAACACAACGTGGACACATCACATTTTTTTACAGAAAACAGAGGTGTTTTTTACAAAGTGCCTACCTGTGGATTTTGGCCTCTAGCTCAGCCGGCACCTGCGGAAACCTAGCAAACCAGTGCATTTTTGAAAACTAGACACCTAGGGGAATCCAAGATGGGGTGACTTGTGGGGCTCTGACCAGGTTCTGTTACCCAGAATCCTTTCGCAAACCTCAACATTTGACCAAAAAAACACCTTTTCCTCTCATTTCAGTGATAGAAAGCTCTGGAATCTGAGAGGAGTCACACATTTCCTTCCACCCTGCATTCCCTAAAGTCTCCTGATAAAAATGGTACCTCACTTGTGTGGGTAGGCCTAGCACCCACGAAAGGAAATGGGCCAAAACACAACGTGGACACATCACATTTTTTCACAGAAAACAGAGGTGTTTTTTGCAAAGTGCCTACCTGTGGATTTTGGCCTCTAGCTCAGCCGGCCCCAGGGGGGGCAGAAATGGCCCAAAATAAATTTGCCCCCCAAGCCCCAGGGAAGCGACCCTTGCCTACGGGGTAGCTCCCCCTGTGAGACATTGGCGCAAAAAAAAAGATCCCTGGTGCCTTGTTGTTTCTGCCCCCCTTGGGGGCAGATTGACCTAAAATCTGCCGATTTGCCCCCAAGGGGGGCAGAAATGGTCTAAATACAATTTGCCACCCAGGGGAGCAACCCTTGCCTAATGGGTCACTCCACATCTCTAAAAAAAAATAAAAAAAATAAAAAAAAATTAGCCCTGGCGCCTAGAGGTTTCTGCCCCCCCTGGGGGCAGATCGGCCTAATAACAATAGGCCGATCTGCCCCCGGGAATGGCTTAAAATAAATTTGCCCCCCCAAACCCTGCCGGGGAGCGACCCTTGCCTACGGGGTCGCTCCACTTGCGTGACGTTGGCGTAAAAAAAAAATCCCCGGTGCCTAGTTGTTTCTGCCCCCCTTGGGGGCAGATTGACCTAAAATCCCCCAATCTGCCTCCAAGGGGGGCAGAAATGGTCTAAATACAATTTGCCCCCCCAGGGGAGCGACCCTTGCCTAATGGGTCGCTCCCCATCTCTAAAAAAGCATACAACAAAAAAAATGTGCCCTGGCGCCTAGAGGTTTCTGCCCCCCCTAGGGGCAGATCGGCCTAATTACAATAGGCCAATCTGCCCCCGGGGGGCAAAAATGGCCTAAAATAAATTTGCCTCCCCACCCCCCGGGGAGCGACCCTTGGCTACGGGGTCGATCCCCTTGCGTGACGTTGGCGCAAAAAAAAAAATCCCTGGTGCCTAGTGGTTTCTGTCCCCCTTGGGGGCAGATTGACCCAAAATCCGCCGAACTGCCCCAAAGGGGGGCAGAAATGGTCTAAATATAATTTGCCCCCCCAGGGGAGAGACCCTTGCCTAATGGGTCGCTCCACATCTCTAAAAAAACCTACAAACAAAAAAAAAAAAACACAAAAAAAAATTTGCCCTGGCGCCTAGAGGTTTCTGCCCCCCTTAGGCAGATCATCCTAATAACAATAGGCCGATCTGCCCCCGGGGGGAGCAAAAATTACCTAAAATAAATTTGCCCCAGATCGGGCAGATCGGCCTAATAACAATAGGCCGAACTGCCCCCGGGGGGGCAGGAATGGCCTAAAATAAATTTGCCCCCCAACCCCCCTCGGGGAGCGACCCTTGCCTACAGGGTCGCTCCCCTTGCGTGACATTGGCGCAAAAAAAAAATCCCTGGTGCCTAGTTGTTTCTGCCCCCCTTGGGGGCAGATTGACCTAAAATCCGCCGATCTGCCTCCAAGGGGGGCAGAAATGGTCTAAATACAATGTGCCCCCCAGGGGAGCGACCCTTGCCTAATGGGTCGCTCCCCATCTCTAAAAAAACATAAAATAAAATAAAAAAACACAACAAAAATTTGCCCTGGCGCCTAGAGGTTTCTGCCACTCCCTGGGGGCAGATCGGCCTAATAACAATAGGCTGATCTGCACCCGGGGGGGCAGAAATGGCCTAAAATAAATTTGCCCCCTTCAGGGAGCGACCCTTGCCTACGGGGTCGCTTCCCTTGCGTGACATTGGCGGAAAAAAAAAATCCCCGGTGCCTAGTTGTTTCTGCCCCCCCTGGGGGCAGACTGACCTAAAATCCGCAGATCTGCCTCTAAGGGGGGCAGAAATGGTCTAAATACAATTTGCCCCCCAGGGGAGCGACCCTTGCCTAATGGGTCGCTCCCCATCTCTATAAAAACATACAAACAAACAAAAAAACACAAAAAGAAATTTGCACTGGCGCCTAGAGGTTTCTGCCACCCCCTGGGGGCAGATCGGCCTAATAACAATAGGCCGATCTTCCCCCAGGGGGGACAGAAATTGCCTAAAATAAATTTGCCCCCCCATCCCCCTGGGGAGCGACCCTTGCCTACGGGGTCGCTCCCCTTGCGTGACGTTGGTGCCAAAATAAAATCCCTGGTGCCTAATGGTTTCTGCCCCCCTTGGGGGTAGATTGACCCAAAATCCGCAGATCTGCTCCCAAGGGGGGCAGAAATGGTCTAAATACAATTTGCCCCCCAGGGGAGCGACCCTTGACTAATGGGTCGCTCCCCGTCTCTAAAAAAAAAAAAAAAAAAAAATGTGCCCTGGTGCCTAGAGGTTTCTGCTTCCCTTTCCATCCCTGCCTTGGGGAGGTGGGGGGGAACCCCACAGAGGCTCCCTCTGGGCTCTGTGCCCAGGACGTAATGGTTACGTCCTGGGCACACGAGCACTGTGCCTCAGGACGTAACCATTACGTCCTGGGCACAGAAGGGGTTATAATTTTTTTAAAATTTTACTGCACCTCACTGCCAGAACAAGATCCATATGAACAACACATTTGCATCAGTTGAGCGTTGTGTGTTTTGACGCAGCCCCATGCAAAATTGCTGGTATTTAAAAAGCTATGCAAATATCGATTAGTGTGGAACTGTAAAAAAAAAGTATGCGTGTCAAAGGGAAAAGGCAGGACTGCATCGTATTTAGGCAATAAGGCACATTACTGTCCTTCCCACTGCGCTAGAGTTGTTTTGGCAGTCTAGCGCCAACGCAGGCACCCTTTCGCCATGGTGCAAGAGTGTCTGCTTGTAGGAAGGATTGTTTTTGTACAGGAAGGGGTATTTTTTTATTTGAGTTCATTCGGTCTACAAATCTAGGCCATTTAAAATAACAGAGATAACAATCATACATAATAAATAGTGTTTGTTTGGGGAGAAAAAAAGAAAAAATATATATATATATAATAATGATAATAATAACAGTATAAAAACAGTAGTAATCAGGACAATATTGGAATAAGATCAACAAGACTAGATATTTGATTGTAGATAAAAAGTACAATAAATAAGACATGGGTTAAAATGTTAAGAGAGAAAGGATAAAAACTAGGATATAAAATTCTGTCTAACATACCAATGTGTGCAAGTGCTTCCCCGTAGGACCTGGTCATCATCAATCCTCATATAGGGGGCAACAGGTTCCTGCTAAGAAATTTCTACTGATACTACTAAAAAATAACAGCTGGGACTCCTTCTGTCGACTAATGTCAAGATGGCTCACATGCCCTTTAAAACAATAAGCCTACGCCGGATGTACCAGGCCTCCGCTAAAAATTTGGTAACTGTAATAGCTACCACGGAGGATGTGTCGTATGTACAGATTCTGGTGGCGCTTGCTCTATCATGTAATGACATATTTTTGCAGAGGGGAATGATCCACCTCCCTCTGGGACTCTTATACGAAGGGCAAAAAAATAGTATGTGCTCTATTGTTTCTTTACGATTTTGGCAAGAGATACATCTATCATTTGAAACGATGTTAGAGGACCAGTGAGCCGTAAAACCATTAATAGGCAGTGTACCATATCTTAGTTGGAGATATAAAGCACGGGCGTATGGAGGCATGGGAAGGTTCAAGAAGTTCTCAGGCCAGGGCTCGTGCTTAAGTTGGAGAAATTCCATTGTTAGCCTGCCCGCCTCTTTTTGATGCAAGGAGTCTTCATTTACTTTCTCCCAATATCTTTTAGTAACAAGTTTCCTTGCATTATCGGGGATTTGCTCCGGATATTTCCAGTAGGAAGGAAAACCTATTTTGACCCAGGCAGATTTCATTTCCTTCAGCCATGGAATTTTCTCCAGTGCCTGAGGGGTGGCTATGAGCTCCCTTATGGCCAGCCTGTATGGTTCGAGTTCAACAGATTTCCATAAACGAATCCAATAGGAAAGAGGCCTTAGGGCTGCAGTGGTTTTAATACTGTTTAAACCTAGGTCTAGCCCTAGAGGGGTCATTGGTGAGCCCATACCTAGGCGGGCGATCTGTCTAAGAAAATGGTTTTCCTTGGTTTGCAGGATATCAAGGTTTTTGTGGGACCCCCAAAGTTCCGCTCCATAAAGGGCCGCTGCTCTGATTTGGACATTGTAAATCTCTGCAAGTATGTTCAAGGGGGGGCTCGGAGCCTTTCTCGATCTACGGACAAGGGCCCCACCTCTCTGGCTTATAATGAGAGCCCCTTTGTCAAGGGCTGCCTTCCATTTGCCTGTGGTCGATAGTCTGAAACCCAAGTAGTCAAACTCTTCTACTTTCTCCAAAGGGATCGAGTTCATTTCTATGCTAGCACGTGATCGTTTCTTGGAGGTACTATATATCATGAGTTTTGTTTTCTTGATGTTTATGTCCAGACCATAATCACTACAAAAAACACAAAATTGGTTGATCAGGTTTTGCATTCCCATTGGCAATTTAGATATCAAAATTGTATCATCTGCATATAGCAGACACGGGATTTTTTTCCCAACCAATTTAGGTGAATCATTTATACAGTTCTCTAAGTAGTGAATGCAATTGTTGATATATAGCAGAAAAAGAGTGGGTGCCAGGACACATCCCTGTCTAACACCTTTTTTAATAGCTACGGGGTCAGTCAGCTCACCCCCCTGGCCACATCTAATTTGAGCAAAGGTATCTTCATGCAGTTGAGCAATGAGTTTCAGGAGACCAGATGGCACTCCCATGTTAGATAATGTTGACCACAGCAGGTTCCTGGGGATCAAATCGAATGCGGCTCTGAGGTCTATGAAGACCACGTAAAGATTGCCCCTCCCCAGGTCAACGTTCTTCCATTTTATTGACATGAATCTTAGGGCTTGGTCAACTGTACTCACTGCAGGTCTAAAACCTGCTTGTAGGTCAGAGAGAGCTTCGGACTCCATAATCCATTCCTCGAGATGGAACAGAAGATGCTTTGCATAGATTTTCTGGGAGTTATCAAGGAGACTAATCGGACGATAGTTGGCAGGGATGCTCGGATTTCCTTTTTTGAAAATGGGTACTATTTCAGCCCCTTTCCAAGTGGGTGGAACGGGGGCCCCTGCTGCAATAGCATTGCAGATATGGTTGAGGTATGGTGCCCATATGGCTGGTCTTGATTTGTATAGATCGCCTGGAATCTTATCTGGGCCAGGGGCCTTTCCCCATTTCAGTGAGTCTATTGCTGCTCTTGTTTCGGTTAGAGAGAATGAGATCGAGGTGGTCTCTTGGTTTATTGAGGCATCGGGGGCCCACAGGGATGCTTCAGATGGCCCTTCGTATAGTTGCCCAAAGTGCTCTACCCATGATACTGAGGGGATTGAAGAACCAGGTGCGGCAGGGGAATTGCTACAATCGTCAGTTATTAGTTTCCAGAACCTAGATGTATCATTGGATTTAGCAGTCTCCAAAATAGTAACCCATCTGGCCTCTTCCCAACTTCTGCGTGCCTTAGAACATTCCTTCTTATAAACTTTTCTGGCTGTTCTTAACAGCTCAACATGGCCATCTTTTATTGCTTCCAGGAGAGACAGTTGTGCTTCTCTGCAACAATTGTCAAACCAAGGAGCGCAGTGCTTTTTGTTAGGATTATTAAGAATTTGTTTTGTAAAGAGATGCTTTAAAGATTGGAACAGGTCAGTGTGGGCTGCTAAGACTTTGTCACCCTCCCCATTTTCATTTAGCCGGATCATGCACTCCATCTGGTTGGCAAGCAGGTTGTAAATAGGTGCCAGATATTTAGGGGAAGAACTAATAGATTCCCATTTTAGGTTGCGTCTGTTATTAGTTAGAGCCAGCTGGAAGGCATGACTCTTGGAGTAGGGCACATTGAACGAAGGAAAAAGTCCTCTGGTCGATAAAATCAACGGGTCATGATCACTCTCAATTTGCTTTTGGACCCTCATATCGAACATGTGGCTCCACAGTCGGATGTCAAGAAGTATATAATCAATGCGACTGCTGAGCCTTCCGCGCCTAAAGGTAGCTTGCAAATTTACATCCGAGCGGGAGCGACCATTACAGGCTCGGAGGCCATGGGCTAGTGTGATATCGGCCAGTAAGCGCGCAGATTTGTTCAGCCTTGGTTTTTTGTTGGAGACTAGCTGAGGGATGCCCCAATGGGCATCCTCTTCATTATAAATTCCTTGGACTAGAGGATTAGGTTCAAAAGTGACATTGAAGTCCCCTCCAATCAAAACAAAGAAGGAGGGATTGTTTTTGAGGAGACTGTCCAAAATGGACAGGACATCAAAATCAGCATGGGAGCTCACATTCCTGTTATAGATATTAATTAAAAGTAAAGGTCTCTCTTCAGAAATCATTATTAATAGGACTTGCAAGTCACGGCAACCCGTATCTATTTCTTCTATCTTGCACCTAAGAGAAGTGTTGATCCACACAAGCAGCCCTCCCGATGGTCTCCCAGAAGATGACTTGCGTGCTGGAACCCAATAGCTTTTGAAGCCAAGTCTATATTTGGGTTCTAATGCCCACGTTTCTTGGAAGAGACAGATCAGGTGATCATCAATAAGACAGCCCCATCCTGGGCTTTGTAATTTGCTCTCCAACCCTGCTATGTTCCAGCTGAGTACCTTATCGAGATCCTCTGTTTTTATGGACCCTGCTTTATTCTGAGGATATTTCCCACCGGGGGGGAACTGCTAGGAACCATGCTAATTTCCTCAGGTATATTAGGACCAGTGGCTATCTCAATATGTGCCTTGTTAACCTCGCTGGATATAGCCCCAGCTATATATGAATTAGGTAGATTAGACCCCAGAATGTGTAGAACAGTTGCCGGGAACAGAATACATTCCTTGCTAGTTTGACTCGTGATGCTTGTGGGTGATCCCTGATTAACAGGATCTGCCAAGGTCAAAGGGGCAACAAAGTTAGAGATGCTGAGGGCAGTGGGATGAATGACCTCAGTCTCACCATTGCTCAAAGCCACTTCCGAAAGGTCATCTCCTAGTCAGTCTGTCTCAGAAAGAGATGACGAAGGGCATCTAGGGCCAGGTGCAGGGATAGACTGTGTGTGGATAGCCGAGGGAGCCCCGTATAACGTTGGCAGTTGTCTACTCCAAGCTGGCATGGGAGGTGGATAAAACACTTGTAGCCTGCAAAGGGAGGTTTTTTCAGTTGTAGGATAAGGTCTATTAGCGTTTAAAAAGAGCCGTTGAACAAGGTCAGGAGAATTGAAGTTGATGACTATGCAGTCCCCTGAACCGATCTTCGCTAGGGAGCCCACCCACCCTACCCTTCTCACCATCAGTATTGAGGGTGTCATGGAAAAAGCAAACCCTGCATTCACGTGCAACCAATGGATAACCTTGTTTTTAAGTTCGATAAAAGATTCAGTGGAATGAGGTTTGAGTTCAGGGACATTCGATATAATGAGTGCATAATGACATGATTCTGGAGGCAAATGAAGCACTTTTTGATCAGGGAGGCCCCTGGTCTTGTCACTCTTCTGGTGTTCTGTATGCGGGTACTCCCAAGTGGGGTTGCCAACTCCCAAAATAGTTACTGGATTATTCAATGGGGCGTTTCCTTTTATGAAGGGAACTGAAACCCTGTGGGGCTTATTCATTAAAATACTAGCTGTTTTGACTGTGCTGGGCCAATCTTGATTTAAAGAAGAAAAAGGGATTTTGGCTGTTTGGCCAGTGGATCTGTTAGCAGTGATGAGGTCATGGTTGACAAGGGGATGGGATTGGATTTCTACGGGTGTAACAGTTTTAGGTGGCTGACTATTAATAAGGCTTTCCAATTTGTCCTCGATTGATTGGAGGCGAGTTAGAATTGGGAGAAATAGTTTTGAAAGCTCATCTTTTATGAGATCCCTGGTGTGCTCATTTGCATGGCACTCGTTTGTATTGTGTAAGGGGATTAATGCCGTATCCTTTTTAGAGGGTTGGGCCATGATAGGGGGGCTCAAAGTCCTAGATCGTTTATTTTTAAGAACGGGTTCCCTTCGTTTCCTTTTTCCTTTGGTATTGGAATCTGCTAAGGTGAGGGGGCCTTCATTTATGAGACTCTGGGCCGGCAGAATAGGGACAGCGCAGGTGGTGATTACAGTTGTGGTTTCGTCCTGGTTCTCCTGGGAGTTTTTAGAGGGGGAAGGGAAAGGGGAAGTCAGTACAGGCTGAAATTCTATTCGCGGGGAGGGCTGTAGGGCCGAGCTATCATGGACTAGGATGTTGGTTGAAGAAGAGGGGGCAGCTAAGCGTCTCTGCACTAACTCAATTTCTTTTTCAAGTTCCCCAACAGCCTTTTGCGTGAAACCATCTAGGGTTCTGTTAGAGTGCTGCTTTCCTTCCAACCCACCCCCACGTCGACGGCCCATTATTCTTTAAATCAGGGGCCTTTAGTGAGCCCCCGGCTTATGTGGATGTGTAGGCCTTTGAGACCCAGCCACTGGCACTATAGTGTGATTAATAAGCTTCTCAGACCCTACTGTTAGCAAATCTCAAAGACAGGACCACAGTAAGATGCCCAAAGCGTATATATGAATATATATCGCCAGACCCAACCACTTATCGGGCGCAGACGGGCCCAGGGCGGGTAATGAATTATGGACTCCTGCCCTTGGGAGAGGAAGAATGGTGCCACCTCCTGCCACCCTCCAAAAAACGTGATTCAATAAGCAGTTATATGATGAACCGAAATAGATTCGGCTGGGTACACGGAAAAGTCTGCAAGTATCCGGTTAAGGTTAATAGATTTCCACGTACTTGATGGGGCCTGGGGCTCTGTGAGAGGACTACCCACGCACCGAGCAGTGGAACTTGAGATCTCCTTCAGGCAGCCATAGACAAGTTTGCTGTATGGTCCACGTCTTTGGTTGGATGTCAGGGGGGTGGCCCTGCCCTGCCTCTTCCTGGCAATGACGGGCAAAGACGGGCCCGCCCTTGGCCCGGGCTTCGCCCGGGCGAGTCCCGCGCTGCGGGAGCGCGAAGAAAGTTTTAAAGGGCTCCTGCCCTTTTGGCACACCTCCCGGCACAGAGCAGCGCTTCCCGCGACGGCGGGAGCGCGAAGAAAGTTTTAAAGGGCTCCTGCCCTTTTGGCACACCTCCCGGCACAGAGCAGCGCTTCCCGCGACGGCGGGAGCGCGAGAATAGTTTTAAAGGGCTCCTGCCCTTTTGGCACACCTCCCGGCACAGAGCAGCGCTTCCCGCGATGGCGGGAGCGCGAAGAAAGTTTTAAAGGGCTCCTGCCCTTTTGGCACACCTCCCGGCACAGAGCAGCGCTTCCCGCGACGGAGGGAGCGCGAAGAAAGTTTTAAAGGGCTCCTGCCCTTTTGGCACACCTCCCGGCACAGAGCAGCGCTTCCCGCGACGGCGGGAGCGCGAGAATAGTTTTAAAGGGCTCCTGCCCTTTTGGCACACCTCCCGGCACAGAGCAGCGCTTCCCGCGAAGGCGGGAGCGCGAAGAAAGTTTTAAAGGGCTCCTGCCCTTTTGGCACACCTCCCGGCACAGAGCAGCGCTTCCCGCGACGGCGGGAGCGCGAAGAAAGTTTTAAAGGGCTCCTGCCCTTTTGGCACACCTCCCGGCACAGAGCAGCGCTTCCCGCGACGGCGGGAGCGCGAGAATAGTTTTAAAGGGCTCCTGCCCTTTTGGCACACCTCCCGGCACAGAGCAGCGCTTCCCGCGACGGCGGGAGCGCGAAGAAAGTTTTAAAGGGCTCCTGCCCTTTTGGCACACCTCCCGGCACAGAGCAGCGCTTCCCGCGACGGCGGGAGCGCGAAGAAAGTTTTAAAGGGCTCCTGCCCTTTTGGCACACCTCCCGGCACAGAGCAGCGCTTCCCGTGACGGCGGGAGCGCGAGAATAGTTTTAAAGGGCTCCTGCCCTTTTGGCACACCTCCCGGCACAGAGCAGCGCTTCCCGTGACGGCGGGAGCGCGAAGAAAGTTTTAAAGGGCTCCTGCCCTTTTGGCACACCTCCCGGCACAGAGCAGCGCTTCCCGCGACGGCGGGAGCGCGAAGAAAGTTTTAAAGGGCTCCTGCCCTTTTGGCACACCTCCCGGCACAGAGCAGCAGGGGTATCTTCCTGCACAAAAACAATCCTAGGAGCCTTTTTAGGTTTTGTCTGCACACAGCTTGCGCTGTGCTCTGGGAAATCTATTTAATTAAATAGATCTTAAAAGAGGTTTACATCCTTTCCATTGCTTTTCCCTTGCTTTTCATTGGTTCATGTGCTTGCCACTCACTTTTCATACGTTTCTATTGGCTGTAGCATTTTTCCTGCATTTACCAATGCTTGTTCATCTTCTGTTTGCTCTTATCAATGCCCTGAGGCCCAAGCCTTGCCTTCATCCGCTTTGTGTGACTTTTTTAAAGCTTTTGTCTGCACTGTGATTGTGCTCTGCTTGTTTAATGTGCCATGCTTTATTTTTTGTTCTTGATTTAGATTTTGTTTTCACTCGAAACATCATGATTATTCCCCTACCTTTCTTTAAGCTGTGTATTTTCGTCAATGCAACATGATCATGCGATATTGGTACTGCTTGTTTCATTTTTCTGTGCTGCTTGAGCCATGTTTTTATAGCTCAAACTGAGCCCAACCGCTTTATAGAAGTACCAGGCTACAATATTCAAATGAAGAAACAAGGCAAGTAAGTGATTGGCCTTAATCACATGGGCCCTCATTACGAGTTTGGCAGTTTTTTGGGCAAGACCGCCATGTGAAATGGCGCTACCATACCGGCAGTGGTGGTGGTAAAGCAACCTCCGTATTACGAGTCACAAAACACAAAAAGAGGCAACCTCCGGCACAGCGGAACATGCATGGCGGAAAACGTTGGCGGTTCGCACTGCGGCGGAACAAAAAGGTATAGTGGAAAGTAGCTAAAACCACACTGGCCAGTTCAATTAACCCACACCTGATAACCATTGTTAGAAATGGGGTATTTGGTTGACAGTCAGGTTACCCCCTGTTCAAGCAAGGACCCTCACTCTAGTCAGGGTAAAAGAAAATCACCCTCAGCTAACCCCTGCTTACCCTCTTGGTAGCTTGGCAGAGTAGTAGGCTTAACTTCAGAGTGCTAGGTGTAAAGTATTTGTACCAACACACACAGTAACTTAATGAAAACACTACAAAATGACAACACCAGATTAGAAAAATAGGAAATATTTATCTAAACAAAACAAGACCAAAACGACAAAAATCCAACATACACAAGTCAAGTTATGAATTTTTAAAGATTAAACTCAAAAATAGCGTTTAGAAACAAAAATGCTTCGATGAGATGTTAACACGGCATCGTGACGGAGTCGTTCTCAACAAGCCGACACCAGTGGCGCCGGACACGGAGTCGTGTAGACCCCCAAGTACAGTACCTTTGGTGAAGAGTGAAAACAAGCCGATGCGCGAAGTCGGGGATCGCGGCGTCTGTGCGAAACGTTGAATCCGTGCACTTCAAGCGGCGTCGGTCACGGCGTGGTGCGGTGACTTCCACAGAGTCTCGGACTTCAGTGGGGCTGCCGCCGCGTCGGGCCTGCGAAGAGTGTTGCGTTCCAGCGAAGGTCACAGCGTCGGGTGCAGGCGGCGTCAGCGGATTCAGCAGCGGCGCCGGTCCGAAGTCAATTTCCTTGGATTTCCACCAGCTTTCGTTTCAAGGGCCCAGGGACTGGATAGGGCTCCACTTGTCAGAGCAGGAGTCGCTCCAGAGACTCCAGGTGCTGGCAGAGAGAAGTCTCTGCTGTCCCTGAGACTTCAAACAACAGGAGGCAAGCTCTAACTCAAGCCCTTGGAGATTTCTTCACAAGATGGAAGGCACACAAAGTCCAGTCTTTGCCCTCTTACTCTGGCAGAAGCAGCACTGCAGGAAAGCTCCACAAAGCACAGGCGGGGCAGCACTTCATCCTCAGCTGTTCAGCTCTTCTCCAGGCAGAGGTTCCTCTTGGTTCCAGAAGTGTTTCTCAAGTCCGTAGATTAGGGTGCCCTTCTTATACCCATTTTAGTCTTTGAAGTCACCTTTCTTCAAAGGGGACTCACACCTACTTGTGAAATCCTGCCTTGCCCAGGCAAGGCCTCAGACACACACCAGGGGGTTGGAGTCTGCATTGTCAGAGGGAGGCACAGTCCTTTCAGATGAGAGTGACCACTCCACCCCTCCCTCCTAGCAGAGATGGCTAATTAGGAAATGCAGGCTACACCCCAGCTCCCTTTGTGTCACTGTCTAGTGTGAGGTGAAAAACAACCCAACTGTCAAACTGACCCAGACAGGGAATCCACAAACAAGGCAGAGTCACAGAATGGTTTAAGCAAGAAAATGCTCACTTTCTAAAAGTGTCATTTTCAAACACACAATCTCAAAACCAACTTTACTAAAAGATGTATTTTTAAATTGTGAGTTCAGGGACCCCAAACTCCACATGTCCATCTACTCTCTAGGGGAATCTACACTTTAATCATATTTAAAGGTAGCCCCCATATTATCCTATGAGAGAGACAGGCCTTGCAACAGTGAAAAACAAAATTGGCAGTATTTCACTGTCAGGACATATAAACCACATTACTATATGTCCTACCTTATCCAAACTCTGCACCCTGCCCTTGGGGCTGCCTAGGGCCTACCTTAGGGGTGCCTTACATGTAAGAAAAGGGAAGGTTTAGGCCTGGCAAGTGGGTACACTTGCCAAGTCGAATTTACAGTGTAAAAATACACACAAAGACACTGCAGTGGCAGGTCCGAGACATGATTACAGAGCTACTTATGTGGGTGGCACAACCAGTGCTGCAGGCCCACTAGCAGCATTTGATTTACAGGCCCTGGGCACCTCTAGTGCACTGTACTAGGGACTTACTAATAAATCAAATATGCCAATCATGGATAAACCAAACACATACAATTTACACAGAGAGCATATGCACTTTGGCACTGGTTAGCAGTGGTAAAGTGCTCAGAGTTCAAAAGCCAACCGCAACAGGTCAGAAAAAATAGGAGGCAGGAGGCAGAAAGATTGGGGAGGACCCTGCATAAGCAAAAAAGTCCAACAACCATACACACACCACGCACACCTGACCACACCACCATATAACACCCCCATCACCAACAATCTTTTGCATCAGATCTGAGCAGCCACAGCCACACTGGAGACGAAGCATACACCAAACACAGCAAACAAACATCACACAGCACACATTGCACTAATCAACACCACAGGCCACCAGCACACACAGCCAAACACCCCCACATCACCACACACCCCGCACTGCACCTGACATGCACAGTGCATGCCCACCCTTCAACATGTCACGCCAGAAGCACCCACAGTTCACCGACAGTGAGTTGCAGGTCATGGTGGATTATCAGAGTAGAGCTACAGCTCATGGGAGTCCAGGTACAGCAAACATCCATAGCCAAAAAGACGGAGTTGTGGCAGAGGATTGTCGACAGGGCCAATGCAGTTGGCACAAACCCACGCAGAAGGGAGGACATCAGAAAGAAGTGGAACGACCTCAGGAGGAGGGTCTGATCCATGGCGTTGAGGCAGAGAATAGCCAGACACAGACTGGTGGTGTGCCCCACCTCATTCCCTTCAGTTGACATCCTGGGAGGAGAAAGTCCTGGGCATCTTGCATCCCGAGGGCCTGACTGTCATCAGCGGAGGGGTCGACTCTGGTAAGTCAGCAATAACCCCATACACCAACCACCCATGCTTAGCATGGCTCCTCACTACTCCCCAATCCACTGCAACCCACCCCACTGCCACTGTCCCAAACATCCCGTGCCCCTCCTCTGCATGTCACTCCACCCCGCTCCACCATCCCTACACACATACCCCTAATGCATGGATCTCAACCACATTGTGAAGAATCACAGCACCCATAATCCTAACCAAATCAATGTTTGCAGTGCAGCAGCTGTCATTGCTAGCACTGGGAAGCCAGTTGAGCCACTTCACAACTGGGAACATAACAACTACAGTCACACAACTTACATCTACCATATCCATCTACAGGTACCCCTGCCACTGACACCCTGCAGATAATGCCAGGCTCAGACAGCCCACCCTTAGGATGAAGGCCCCACTGGATGTCTGGATGAGGATGACTTGCCTAGGCCATCTGGGGCCACTGGCCATCCACCAACGGCACACCCACCCTGGACACACCGCATGCCCCTACCCATGTGGCAACCACACAGCAGCCATATCTCTGCCCCAGGGACCTATCAATCAGAGGTGTGCCCCATAGTGCAGAAGCCAGAGTCAAGGGCACCTACTCTAGACAATGAAGGCCCTGCTGCTACTGAGAGTGGGCACACTGTTCCAGGGGCACAGGCACAGGTGGCCAGGGGTAGTGGAAGGAGAACCATGAGCCATGGGGTAGTGGGAGGAGAGCACCAACTGACTGCCTAGGGGGGCCTCAACCAAGGGCTGGGTGTATACCCAGGACACAGTGGCCCAAATCCTCGCTACTGTGCAGGAGACCCAGCGGCTGCAGGGGCAATACCATCAGGAGGCTATGCAGCAGTGGCAGGCCCACAACACCACCATGGCCTCCATAGTAGGGGTGCTCAGGGACCTGACCACTGTCATTCGTGAGTCCACCACCCAGCAGCAGGCACCTACCACTGGCCACATCTCATCACAGCCCTTCACGCTAACGGCAGCCACTGGCATGGAGGCTCCACCACAGGGCTTGCAGGGCACCAGCAGCCTGACCCATGTAGCTGAGGAACCCCCATACAAGCGAGGACATCCAACTACACATAGAGGTGGACATGATGGCCAGACCATGGCCACCGCCAGGAAGTGATCCTCTCCTGAACATTCTCCCTTGTGTGTGACTGTGACACCCTGTCGACTGTCCACTCCCATATCACCATCTCCCCATAGCCAGCACACTGGACCCTAACTACCTTCAGCTGTACTCACCTCTGATGATCTCCGCCACCATGGCCCCACTCATCACCCCTTACACTTGTACATACCAAATAAACAACTATTGAGCACAGTTCATGTCTACCTATTTATTTGTCACAAGTGCGCATGGAACTGGCAATACCTGTACAATTGTACACACATGGGAGGGTGACAGAGAGGGTAGCAAAATCCCAGGAGGACGGGCGTGTAGCAGGAAGTGGCTGGACATATTTGTCAATGGAGGAAACAGGCCAAGCAGGGACCACAGAACACCACAACATTGTCCTGAAAGTAGAGCAAGACAGGGACACCAATCATTGTAGGCGTCACAAATGCAAACTCCACACAAATGCACTGTAGGAACAGGTATCCATCTCAGAAATGCCACTCATGTCCAAAACCATATGGGCAGTACCTACACACAATAACAACACTTACCAACCCAGTGGTCCAACCCGCACAGCACCCAGCACCCCATACCAACTGCCACCAACAATGTAGCACTGCCACCCAACTAAATACACACTGATGGCAGCAGTGCACCAGCACAACAGGAGCCTAACTATGGCCCTGACCAGTACATTGTGACTATCTACCCACCCAGAATCTGAACAGCAACCAATAGTGCCTGAATCTGAGCTGCAACCAATAGCGTCAGTGGTCAAAGACAACAGGTGGCATCAGGGACAAGGCAGCCAGTTGTAGAGGACACATACTATACAGTTTACACATACCAGCATCTCAGCTGAAGTAATGTCTAATCAGCTCCGCCCTGGAGTCAGCTGCATCCACATCATCCTCCTCTTCATCACTCTCCATGTCACCTTCATCAGCCACTGGCACAGCTACCCCCTCCTCTGCATCCAGCAATGGGGTGTGAGGTCTCATTGCCAGATTGTGTAGCATGCAGTAGGCCACAATGACCTGGCACACCTTCTGTGGGTTGTAGAGCAGGGCACCCCCGGAGACATGCAAACACCAGAACCTGGCCTTCAGCAGACCGAAGCATCTCTCAATGACCAGTCTGGTAAGACTGTGGGCCTCATTGTAACAGTCCTCTGCAGCTGAGGTTGGATGCCTCATGGGTGTCATGGGCCAGGTCAGGTTGGGATAGCCAGACTCACCTGTGTGTATAGAGGGAAGAGGAATGTCAAGACTGGGGGGTGGGGGGAATAGGGCAGGGACACAAGAGTCCAGAGAGCTAAGGGCCACACTTATGCTGGGGTACATACCGATGAGCCAGGCCCGGTTCCTCTGGAGTGGTGCCATCATTTGTGGGAAGCTGCTCCACCGCAGGATGTAAGAATCATGCACAGAGCCTGGGTACCTGGCCGTCACCTGTGAGGTGTACTGGTCCGCGAGACAAACCACCTGCACATTGACCGAATTAAAGTTCTTGCAGTTTCTGTACACCTGTTCATTCCTCCTGGGTGACACCAGGGCAATGTGGGTGTCATCAACTGCCACAATCACACAGTCAAACCCAGTTTTGACCGTGGGCAATTCTGAACGTCCGGGGAACTGGATGTAGCTGGACATATGTTTCATCAGGGCAGACAGTACATCCCTCATGACATCGCTGAACATAGGCTGTGATACCCCAGCTGCGAGGCCCACTGCGACCTGGAAGGAGCCTGAGGCAAGGTAGTGGAGGACTGACAACACCTGCGCTGTGGGAGGGATGGCTTTGGGATGAGCAATGGCAGGCAACAGATCCAGCTCTAACTGGGCCACCAGTTCCATAATGGTTGCACGGTTCAGGTGATAGGTCTGGATAATGTCACACTGTTCCAGGGTGTCAAGGTTGAATAGGGGCCCGTACAATGGTGCATTCCTCATCTTCAACTGTGCATAGTACCTGGGAACAGGAGAGAGGTGCTAAAATGTTGTGCAGCATAGACATATGACGGACTAAATTTCACACACATCACACATTGTAAATGTAAAATGGTTGCCGCCTGTCTGCATGCATGGGTCAGGCGGAAGTGAGATCACCCCACCGGCGTAACACGCCATGGAGGCAGTGGTCATGACCGCTGTGCAACTCACCATTGGCTCACACTGTTGCCAATGGGAGGCAGTAGCAGGAGCCAATGGTGACTGCCATTTCATGTGCTCATGTTCACTTGACTCCTGAACCTCCTGCACTGAAGACCTCCACTGCATGTGCTGCTGTGTACTGACTCTGGTAGCCAAGATGCCAGGGCCCCAGCTTTCACCCAGGATGAGTTTGAGTGGCTTGTGGAAGGGGTCCTGCCCCTGTATGGGGCACCAGAGCAGCAGGTGAGCCCATTGTCATTGTCCTGTATGGGGATGAGGGCCTTGATAGGGGGCAGTTTGAATGAAGCATGGACATGGGTGAGGGGCCGTGGGCTATGGTGGCTGACAATGTGTGGCTATGGAAGTGTGATGTGTGCTGTCCACTGCTGTCCAGGGATGCCACCCTACATGACTGTGTTCTTCTGTCTGTGTCACCCATGCAGGTCAGCGCCCATCAGAAGAAGGGGATTTGGTGTGCGATTGCCAAGCAAGTGCGGACCCTGTGGGTCCATGCCCGGCGGAGCACCCATTGCAGAAAGCGGGGGGAGGACCTGAGACGCTTGGCCTGGAAGACCGCAGAGGCCCAGCTGGGGACGTTTTCCCAATGAGGGGGGGTGCCCGTCCGATCCTGACCCCCCTAATGGCCCACATATTGGTGGTAGACTACCCTGAGGTAGATGGGCGCTTGAGGGCAGCACAGCAGCCACATGGAGGTAAGTACTCACTCTCACTTGTGACGTATGTTGGCATAGTGGCTCTGGGTGGGCACCATTGGGTAGCTGTGGCGTGGATGCTAGGGGCACTTATGTCCACTATGGGCTGTGTCCGTCTGGGCAGGATTGATATCACAGGTGTAAGTAATGCCATGCAGTCAGTGGTAGCAAATGCGGTGGGCATCTCCTCTGCCGCAGGCACCTCTGCCTCTGCCCCAGTCAGCCCCAGTCAGCCCTGCTGCCCTCAATGAGGAAGCTATTGACCTCCTGAGGTCCATCTTTGTGGGGCAGACAACTATTGTAAATGCCATCCAGGGACTAGCATCCCAGAAGCAACAGTGCAATGCGTTCCTGGAAGGCATTCACGGTGCCTTGTCTGGCCTACAAAGATTGTTTCAGGCTCTGGCCTCCTCCTTGACAGCAGCCAGTGTCCCTTCTTCTTCCGTCTCCCCTCCAGCTACCTGTTCCCAATCCCACATCCCTCTCCCCTCACCCATCCAAGGCACACCTACTGACCTACAAGCATCCACATCAACAGACACAGTACTCAAGGACAGACATAAGAACCACAGACACCAACACCCACCATGCACACACTCAACACACACATGCAGACATGACAACATCCAAACCCTGCACTGACTCCCCAAACATCTCCCCCTCACAGTTGACACACCACTTACACCTGCAGTCAGAATCATATCAGTCACTGTTCCTGCCACATGTGCCCTCACTGCCACCGTCACCACATCTTCTGACCCCAATTCATGCACCCCATACACCACTGGCGCAGACACCATGACTGTCAAAACACCCACATGCAGCACATCCACCATACCTGCAGACACCACCCCAACATACACTCACACTTCCCCCTGCTATGTCGCTGCATTCCCTCCCCACCTCCTTCCAGTACATCTAAACACACACACTCACCCAGCCAACAGTACCCAGCACGCACATTTCATACACCCACACACCTGCACCCATGGCACATCCACGTACAAACCTCACAACCATACCCACTCCCTCCACTCCCAAACGTCTTTCCCGTGACCTCCCATGTGTCCCCAATAAACGTTTCCTCTGTGAGTTTTCCCTGTTCCCCACCACTGACCCAGTCCCTGTTCCCTCCAAGTGCCCTGCCACCCTTCCTATGCCCACGCCTTCCGCATCCCAGCCTGCCACTGCTCCTGCCCCACATCCCAGCCTGCCACTGCTCCTGCCTCACATCACCTGACACTTCCGCCCCTGTCACGTTAACTGCTCCAGCTTCCAAACCCAAGGCCAAGCCACTTCCTCCTCTTCCCAGGCCAATCCCACTCCCTCCACTTCCAAGGCCAAGCCCACTCCTTCCACGTCCAAGACCAAGCTCAAACCCCCCCCTTGCTATGCCTCTCCATCCAAGGACAAGCCCAGGGACCCCCCCATCCAAAGGCCCCCCTCAGGGGTCCCCATCCAGGCCCAGATGGAAGGACCCCCCTCCAAGCCCAAGGACCCCCCCTGCCTCTACCTCCCCTCACCACTGAGGTGCCCGCATTCCCCATTGATGCCCCTGCCCTGTGGAGGCCTGCACTTTGCAGTCAGTTGTCAAGTTGGGGCGTCATCTTGTGCCCAGTGTGCTCGGGGCACTTTGGATTTCAGACTGTCCCTTGGGCATGTATGTACATTGGCTTTTGCACATATTTGCAATATATTGTATTTATGCGGCACTACACCATTGGTGTCATTGTTACCTATCTAGTCCTGGCTTTTATTCACCATGTATGTGTGGTTGTTGTGGGTATTGGTGTATGTGTGTGTGTGTGTTAGTACAGGTGTTTGTTTGCTTGTGTGTGTGTGGGCATGGCTTCCTGTGTCGTGTGTGTGTTTTAACGTTGTTCCCTCCAGTGTGTGCTAGGCTGGTGTACATACGGTTAGTGTTGTGGTCACCGTCGCTGGTCGGGGAGTTGCATGGCCAGGTAGAGGATTGGAAGGAGTTGCAGTTCGCATGCCATGGCACCTACAGATGTGCCTGTGTTACTGAAGGTATGTGTTCCCTTTTATATTGTTTGTTTCCGTCAGACTTTTGATGGCGGTGGTTCAGCCCCGGAAATCCTGGCGGTGTGCAACCTTGTAATATGGTCATGGGATGCTGCCTGACTGCCAGGCTAGAGATGGCTGCTGCCTGGTACGCCAGCCCTTCTGCTGTGGCGGGCCAAACGGTGACTTGGCTGTGTTCTGCAGGTACCTTTCCAGGACTTGTGAAATTGTGGTTTTCACCGCCAGGCCCGTGGCGAAGCAGCCGCCAAATCCACTTCGTCAGTACACTGACCGCCAAACTCGTAATGAGGGCCATGGTGTTGATTCTATGCCGGGACTCAAACGTGGCTCTAGGGATGATAAGTGAACTCTGGCCCTTAAACCACTACCCCTCCATGCTACAATCCTGATTGAATGAATAATTCACTGGCAGCCTCGCTGGTCTTCCTAGGACCATTTCAGTCAGACATTCACTGCTATACTGCTCATGAATCCTCTGATGCAGCGCAGCCTCTTTTTGCAGCGCCACTTCACCCTTTTGGATGTACCATATTCTGAAATGTGGTGCATGCGATTCAGCACTAGCCAGGAGGGGGCAGAAAAAGGGTGCCACAGGGGAGCAGGAGGAAGAAGCCAAGACACTTCTGTTCACAGCTCTCTTATGGATGGTTTGGGTTAAGCACTTTCGTGGCTGGGAGACTTTAAAGATGTGTGTTGGAAGTGTAGTTTTGTTTTGCAACATACAGCATCAGAAGCAGCACACGATGAGCACACGATGAGCTCAATGACTGATGACAAAACACCTATATACACTTTCCATCTTTGTAAGATGTGACCCTCAAGCAGAAGTAAATTGGATTGAGATTCCGTTCTTGGCTTCAGTCTTCTGCTGATAATTCTGTGTGAACAACTCTCATTTAGGCGTCTGTTTCTGAATCTTGCTGTGTGTCTTGCACTCTCTCTCTCTGTTATTTTGCGGTAGCATCTGTGTTACTGAGCAATTAATGCAAATCAATTAGAAACCCTATCTTATTTTTGACTCCTCAACTCAACACAGACTCTATCAGCACTTTTCAGTTCCGAGCTTTTAGGCATATAAATGTAATAGCGCATTCAAAGGCAAACATTTTTTTTAACTATAATGACTTTCTGACTCTATGACTTTTATGTAGATTTTCCGTCACCAAATACAAGTGGACATGTGCACTATATGGGGTGTGTTTATCCATGAGACAAAAAGATTAACATAAATATTTTCACTTAGAGTGAAGTGTGACTTTACTGTTATGGGAGAAGCAAAATAATTAGCAGACTGAATATGTAGTTTGCCAACTTTTAAGAGTGTACAGAGCATAATTTAGCATTTATGTAAATCTCTCCTTTTGTTTCTAAACTTTTCCTTGTATGTATTTTAGTGTTATGTCGCAATGGTAACCCTTCCATTGACAAACACGCTCTGGCCATTGTCTTTGACTAGGGCTGAAGTTTTTTCTACATAAGTCTGAGGAAGCACTGACCATTATTGCACCTTCCATGCTAATTACAACCAAATATAGTACGTTTTTTGAAGCACTGGTTCAAAACTGATATTCCGTTTTTGAGACACCTAGGGGAGCTGTACTTTGCAGGGACCCACTGTAATGCTCCCTTTTGTTTGGAAACCAAGCAATGCACTCACCAGACCCCCGAGGGGCAAAAGCGCACTGCCCAGTCCCCCCTCGGGCCGAAGCAGGGATCCACTTTTGTTTGCAACCTAGAAGCGCTGCATCAGAGGGCAGCTCTCGTTTACATAGCTGAAGCAAAGTGCTAATATAGGGCCTGAAAGTGAGCACTGTATACGAATTTTGTATAGCTGAAATTATTCTGCTGGTTCATTAATAATCACGTAGGCGAAACCTAATGCATTTACCAATGCTTGTTCCTCTTTCTATGTGTGCACCTCGCTCTCTCCAGGCTCCCTCCTACTCCTCACAAGTATGACTGGTCTTGGCAGACAGGCAGAAGGCATATGATCCAGGTTCAGGTCAAGTGGTCTTGAATTCCTGGGTGATAGCCCCTAATATAGCAGGGAGACATAGCAAACCTTGATCCCCAGTCCTGGTTGCAGCAGCTCAAAGTCTTGATGATCTTCTTTACACTCTGATGAACATGCTCCCACTTTTATAGTCCCTATCCAGAGACAGATGTGATTTAGTTTCTGGTCCTTTAAAATTAGTGTTTTGTGTATCAACTCTCTATCCTTTGTGAAAGGGACAGTCTGCCGCTGGAGGAGCATTTGCAGTTCTGACTGTTCCACAGTAACAGGGCAAGGAAACAGCTAGGGATCACACCTGGCTTTCAACCTCCACTGTATTATGCTTCACAAAGGTTCAAAGGCCTAAGCCTTCTCCTCTTTAAGAGTTCCTGGTCCTACAGTGCCACCCTTATCACACCCACCATCTTGTCTGAAAATAAGCCCAGGCCCCATTTACCAGTAATACTTTCTTGAATCAAGTAGACTTTTGGTGTGCATAGAGGATGGTCTGCTCCCCTTCCTCATGTGTAGGTGTTCCCTCCCAAGCCTCCAGGAATATCAGCAATCCACATCTCCTGTCTGGGGTTGCAGTCCGCACCTCCAACTAACTTTTCCAGGCTGTGTGCTTCCAAGTTATCTACTGTGCACAGGTACACATACAACACAAAATGCACATGTAATTATCATGCGCTGCCCAGTACTACATACAGTCATCATGTAGGCCAAGGGTTAGAGTACAGACCAACAGAACTCTACATGAGTGGATCGATAGGCACCACTCCACTAACACAGCTAAATAGGCTTGTTAACACTACTGACGTTTATGAAAGACAAAATGGGTATGCTGCCTCCACTGCCCTCATATCGCTCAACTCTTGGTAAGAGCAATATCACTTGGTGCACCACTCTCTTTCTAACAAGACTGCATTACCATGATACAGGCCTAGATCTTGGAGGATACGCATGATTAGTTTTTGCCTTTGACCTAAAATCAATACAATCATGCAGCAGTGCACTCTGGGTAGGATAGGGGTACACGCCCGCCATCATGCATGGGACTTTTCTCTCCCAATAACACATAAAGGAAGAAAAGAGTTATGTGTGTTATGGAAGGCACCTGGGCAGGGAACATTCAACAGAAGCTGTCAGTCACTGTCAGTTTTGAACCACCACAAACAGTGCACCACCAACCAGCAGTTGTCCAAGTGAGTGTATTGCCCAGAATGTCCTTTCAGTATGGTAGATAATGAAGACCTTTGAGTCTTTTTTGATACCTTTAGGTTTGTGATTGGTATGTATCAGTTCTCTGGTCACAAATAAAGTATAGAAGTTTTAAGAAAGGTGATTATCATGTAGGGTGGGTGACAGCCCACCTCAAGTAATAATCACCATTCTTGTCAGGGTGAACCCTTAAAGTCACTAAATGAACCTATGCTGCTCCAACCCGGTAACTATGGCACAGAAAAGACAGGCTTAACTTAGAGCAATTTGTAACATATTTATGTAGTATCAGAACAATAATAAAGTCAAAAAGCCAAACAATAAATATCCCAAACAGAATTAGAAAAAATAGGGGAACATTTAAAAAACAAAATGTCAAAATCCGATAAGAGAAACCACAGGTATGATTTTTTTTAAATGTCTTAATTAAAAATAGCACCAAAAAATCACAAAGTTCCAATGATAGTCAATGGATAAGGTAGACCACGACTTAGGAAACATTTGAGGTTGACTGCAATGGAGCACGGGTTGGATATGGTAACCAGGTTCATTCTTGTCAAAGAATTTACAGCCTGACTTAGAGCATGGTTTATATCTTGGCGCTATGGATAATCCATCTCCGCCATGATTAAACCCTCTGATGGCCCAATGGAGTAAGGCTCATCAGAGTTTGACCTCTAATTCCGCTCACCTGATTTAGATGAGCAGAATTAGAAGCCAGTATTCATTAGGGGTGGGTAAAAAATTCTGCTCCGGTGCCTGAGTTTGTGGAGTTTTGCCCATTCTGCAGTCTGCTTGGAGCATGGAGTTCCAACAAAACCCCACCAACTGCTATGTGGTGGTGTTTTTTCTTGTGCGTGGCTCACCAATACTATGTGGTGGTGTTTTTTCTTGTGCATGGCTCACCTATGTTAAGTTGGTGAGCGCAGGAAAGTATTTGGGTCCCCTAGCATGACTTTTGGGAGCTAGAGCTTCTCCCGGTGAGTTTTCTCAACACAGTCGGTCATGGCAGGTCGTGACCATTCACGATGAGAAAGCTCCCGCTCAAATAGAAAATCTACTCGAGCAGCAGAACGAAGCAGCGCCATCTGGCACACTGCATGGTGTCGTTCACACTGATTTTACAGCGTGAAAGAAGCTCTCATTGCTAAAAATCAGGATGTCAATGGGCAAAAGGCTCCCCTTCGTAGACCCCAAAAATAATGGTGCACATGTAGAGCACATATACACCGTGGGCATTGCAATTTAAAAAAAAAAGTTTTGGGTGCTTTCTTTAAATTGCACATGGTTACCTTTGACTTCAAGGCTATGGGAATTGCATTTCCCAAATACCAAATCACATTTAGGAAGTGCTGTGTACATCAGAATAGGAATCACAAATAGGTAATATTGTTTGTGATTTCCTATTCTGGTAATTGCAAATTGTGATTTCTTCAGGGTAGAAGTCACAATTTGAGATTTCCTAAAGGCCTTTGTACATCAGAAAAGGCCGTTTTGCATTTCTTAATGGCTCGAAATACCAATTTGGACCATTAAGAAATGCAAAAAGGCTTTGTACATCTGGCCCTTAGTCTTTTAAATCCCAACTAACCACATGAGTACACGTGTAAGCCCCCCAGGACCTTACAAGAGGGCCCTTAGAGACTCTCAGGGTTCAGGTAGAGGCCTACAGCAAAGTCCTGTGCAAGTCCAGTTGCCACTAGTTACCTGGATTTTATCGGAAAAAGGCCTTTTGTAGCTTGTGATGTGCATGTAGCCACACTTGAGGTCAACCAACTAACATTTGAGTTCCAAATCTTTATGCAGGGTATGATAGGGAGCAGATGTAGTCCCTTAGGGCTCCTCTTAGGACACAGCAGATCCAGTCTTCTGCTGTTCTATTGCAGGCCCAGAAGTGGGTGCCTGAAGGTGCTAAATGTATGCCTGGCCCTAGCTAGTGAGTGCAGGGGACTCCTGGTTCCTCACTAACTAATGGGATAAAAGTTCCAGTTCCCAGAGCTGCAGACTTTGAAGTTTGGGGAACCAGATAAGAGTCTCGACATTGGCTCCACATCCTGTGAGTCTGGGGAAATGACTTAGAACCCAATGTAATTGTTGCTGGATGGAGTAATCTTCATTGGCATGACAGAGGATTTAGTATCCAGGTTGAGACTAATCTGCCTGCTAAATTTAGAAATGATCTCTAAGCTGGAGGTCATTGCTAAAGCATTGGCAGGACCCACCATTGCAGTGTTTTCTGTCCTGCATAATGGAGACCTGCACCAAACTGTTTTATTTTCAAAACGAAAACACCAAAGCAGGATTTTCATTTTGACAATAAAAAAGGAAATGCTTACCTTGCCATGGGAGTCCTCTCCCTTGGCTAGAGGAGCATTTAGCAGTTTTCACTGCTCCTTACCGTCAGGTTATTCCTGGTGGTGATGAGCAGTAAAAAACTGACCTCTAATTCCTCCCATCTAAATTAAGTGGGCATGTTGGACCTGGTCCTCTTTGCAGGTTAACCCCCAAACGTCCTCTTTGCAGGTTAACCCCCAAAACTTTTTGCTTTTACCTCTCTTGTTTTCTGAACCTATGTGTTTTGGCTTTTAGGGCTCTGTGCACTTTATCACTGCTAACCAGTGCTAAAACGTATGTGCTCTCTCCTTTAAACATGGTAAAATAGGGCTTACACCCATGTGTCATATTTAATTTACTTGTAATTCCCTAGTAAATTGGTATCCCATAAAACAGTGCTAGTAAATTAAATGCTACTAGTGTGCCTGCAGCACTTACTATGTCACCCACTTAAGTAGCCCTTTGAAAACATGCCACAGGCCTGTCATTGCAGCCTGTGTTTGAAGTTTTAAACTACCATTTCGACCTGGCAAAATAAACCTTTTGCCAGACTTAAACCTTCCTTTTTAATATATGAATAAGTCACCCCCCAACAGCCCATAAGGCAGGGTGCATTTCTTATTCTTTCCTTTTTTTATTTATTTCATCTTTCTTTGTTACTTAGGTTTTCTCCTCTTTGTTTCTATTCTTTGTTCATTCCTCTTCATTTGCTTCTTTCTTTTCTTCTTTCCTGTTTCTTTCTTTCCTTCATGTTTCGTCTTTCGTTCTTTCTTTCTTTGTTTCTTTCTTCCTTTCTTTCTTTCTTTCTTTCTTTCATTCTTTCTTTCCTTTCTTCTTTCTTTCTTTCTATCAATGCCAGACTGATTGGCTTTTTTAAATCCCTGTTAGCCAAGAGTGTTTTATTTTACTACAACTATGTGTATAAATAGTTACTTATAGAGGTTTTCAGCCACACTTCATCCATTAGCATCCCTGTCACAAAGAACACATCTACACACAAAGTAGTTCTGTGCAGTGCCAAAGAGTACTATGGCAATCTATGCTTTTTTGAGAGAAAAATAACACGTTTTTCTTTAGCCAATGCTTCTTTCTTAGAATGACGAGGGCCTGACACCTTCCCAGACAATAACATTTTGCAATGCCATTGCCTCCCTTGTTGACTGTAGGAGGCTGGACTGGCTTGTAGTGAGTACCAAGGGGTACTTGCACCTTGCACCAGGCCCAGTTATCCCTTATTAGTGTATAGGGTGTCTAGCAGCTTAGGCTGATAGATAATGGTAGCTTAGCAGAGCAGCTTAGGCTGAACTAGGAGACGTGTGAAGCTACTACAGTACCACTTAGTGTCATATGCACAATATCATAAGAAAACACAATACACAGTTATACTAAAAATAAAGGTACTTTATTTTTATGACAATATGCCAAAGTATCTTAGAGTGTACCCTCAGTGAGAGGATAGAAAATATACACAAGATATATATACACAATAGCAAAAATATGCAGTATAGTCTTAGAAAACAGTGCAAACAATGTATAGTTACAATAGGATGCAATGGGGAAACATAGGGATAGGGGCAACACAAACCATATACTCCAGAAGTGGAATGCGAACCACGAATGGACCCCAAACCTATGTGACCTTGTAGAGAGTCGCTGGGACTATTAGAAAATAGTGAGAGTTAGAAAAATAACCCTCCCCAAGACCCTGAAAAGTGAGTGCAAAGTGCACTAAAGTTCCCCTAAGGACAAAATAGTCGTGTTAGAGGGAAAATGCAAGGAAAACACAAATCAGCAATGCAACAACGATGGATTCCTGACTGAGGGTACCTGTGGAACAAGGGGACCAAGTCCAAAAGTCACAAGCAACTCGGAGATGGGCAGATGCCCAAGCAATGCCAGCGGTTGGTGCAAAGAAGCTCTTACTAGGCTGAAGAACTGTGAATACTGCAGGAACGACAAGGGCTAGAGACTTCCCCTTTGGAGGATGGATCCCCCACGCCTTGGAGAGTCGTGCAGAAGTGTTTTCCCGCCGGATGGACGCCAACAAGCCTTGCTACACGCAAATCGTGCGTTTGGCGTTTTTGGACGCTGCTGGGGCCCAGGAGGGACCAGGAGGTCGCAAATTGGACCTGCAGAGAGAGGGGACATCGAGCAAGACAAAGAGCCCTCACTGAAGCAGGTAGCACCCGGAGAAGTGCCAGAAACAGGCACTACGAGGATGCGTGAAACGGTGCTCGCCGAAGTTGCACAAAGGAGTCCCACGTCGCCGGAGACCAACTTAGAAAGTCGTGCAATGCAGGTTAGAGTGCCGTGGACCCAGGCTTGGCTGTGCACGAAGGATTTCCGCCGGAAGTGCACAGGGGCCGGAGTAGCTTGCAAAGTCGCGGTTCCCAGCAATGCAGCCCAGCGAGGTGAGGCAAGGACTTACCTCCACCAAACTTGGGCTGAAGAGTCACTGGACTGTGGGGGTCACTTGGACGGTGTCGCTGGATTCGAGGGACCTCGCTCGTCGTGCTGAGAGGAGACCCAAGGGACCGGTAATGCAGCTTTTTGGTGCCTGCGGTTGCAGGGGGAAGATTCCGTCGACCCACAGGAGATTTCTTCGGAGCTTCTGGTGCAGAGAGGAGGCAGACTACCCCCACAGCATGCACAAGCAGGAAAACAGTCGAGAAGGCGGCAGGATCAGCGTTACAGAGTTGCAGTAGTCGTCTTTGCTACTATGTTGCAGGTTTGCAGGCTTCCAGCGCGGTCAGCGGTCGATTCCTTATCAGAAGGTGAAGAGGGAGATGCAGAGGAACTCGGCTGAGCTCATGCATTCGTTATCTAAAGTTTCCCCAGAGACAGAGACCCTAAATAGCCAGAAAAGAGGGTTTGGCTACCTAGGAGAGAGGAAAGGCTACTAACACCTGAAGGAGCCTATCACAAGGAGTCTCTGACGTCACCTGGTGGCACTGGCCACTCAGAGCAGTCCAGTGTGCCAGCAGCACCTCTGTTTCCAAGATGGCAGAGGTCTGGAGCACACTGGAGGAGCTCTGGACACCTCCCAGGGGAGGTGCAGGTCAGGGGAGTGGTCACTCCCCTTTCCTTTGTCCAGTTTCGCGCCAGAGCAGGGGCTAAGGGGTCCCTGAACCGGTGTAGACTGGCTTATGCAGAATTGGGCACATCTGTGCCCAACAAAGCATTTCCAGAGGCTGGGGGAGGCTACTCCTCCCCTGCCTTCACACCATTTTCCAAAGGGAGAGGGTGTCACACCCTCTCTCAGAGGAAGTTCTTTGTTCTGCCATCCTGGGCCAGGCCTGGCTGGACCCCAGGAGGGCAGCTGCCTGTCTGAGGGGTTGGCAGCAGCAGCAGCTGCAGTGAAACCCCAGGAAGGGCAGTCTGGCAGTACCAGGGTCTGTGCTACAGACCACTGGGATCATGGAATTGTACCAACAATTCCAGGATGGCATAGAGGGGGCAATTCCATGATCATAGACATGTTACATGGCCATATTCGGAGTTACCATGGTGAAGCTACATATAGGTAGTGACCTATATGTAGTGCACGCGTGTAATGGTGTCCCCGCACTCACAAAGTTCAGTGAATTGGCTCTGAACAATGTGGGGGCACCTTGGCTAGTGCCAGGGTGCCCTCACACTAAGTAACTTTGCACCTAACCTTTACCAGGTAAAGGTTAGACATATAGGTGACTTATAAGTTACTTAAGTGCAGTGTAAAATGGCTGTGAAATAACGTGGACGTTATTTCACTCAGGCTGCAGTGGCAGGCCTGTGTAAGAATTGTCAGAGCTCCCTATGGGTGGCAAAAGAAATGCTGCAGCCCATAGGGATCTCCTGGAACCCCAATACCCTGGGTACCTCAGTACCATATACTAGGGAATTATAAGGGTGTTCCAGTAAGCCAATGTAAATTGGTAAAAATGGTCACTAGCCTGTCAGTGACAATTTGGAAAGAAATGAGAGAGCATAACCACTGAGGTTCTGGTTAGCAGAGCCTCAGTGAGACAGTTAGGCACCACACAGGGAACATATACATGCACACCTATGAGCACTGGGGCCCTGTGTGACAGGGTCCCAGTGACACATACATATAGGCCACAAACCTATGAGCACTGGGGTCCTGACCAGCAGGATCCCAGTGACACATAACAAACATACTGAAAACATAGTGTTTTCACTATGAGCACTGAGGCCTGGCTATCAGGATCCCAGTGAGACAGTGAAAACAGTGACAAACACTCTGACATACACTCACAAACAGGCCAAAAGTGGGGGTAACAAGGCTAGAAAGAGGCTACCTTCTCACACAACCCCCCCCCAAACGAAGGACAATAAGGCTAACCTTGGCCAGTTGAGACTTTATTGTCTAAGTGGTGATAAGTAGAGAGTAGCTCTGCAATAGACTGGTTACTCCCTTTATCATCCACTATATGGTTACTTCCCTGTGGGGATGTAAACCACCCTGTTTGAAGTTTTTTAGCTAACCAACGATGTGAAGATGTATTTTCAGAGTTTCTATCAGTAAGTTTTAGTTTAGAGCAGTGGGAATTATCCACTGAACCTATTTGTAATGATGGAAATGCCAGACAGGGATGCTGTCTCAGTAAAGCCATAGCTGGACAAAAACTTTGTCCATTTGGCTGGAAGAGAGAACAGGGATGCTGTTTCTCTTGAGTTGGAGCAGGGCAGGGATGCTGTCCTATGAGCTCCACACTAGGGCAGGGATGCTGTCCTAAGTGTTGTGAGGCAGTACAGGGTTTCTGCACTAAAGTTTCTCTGGGAGGGTTGGAGGGATGCTCCATGTTAACTAAAATGGTGCTGTTTTTCTCACCAATGTTAGTTATCCCACAGAGAGGTACTTCCACCTCAGGGGGTCCAGCTTTTCCAGCTGATGATTCCCTTGGAACAGGTGCCACCCCAGGAGAGGTTTCTCCCACCACAGGAATAGTATCCTGAATGGTAGGGTGGTTAGGGGATACTGTGATACCCTTTTTACCTGTTGATGGAGAGGGATCCTGAGTTTTCAGGCCTTCTGTCCTTTGCTTTTTCATTTCACTTGAAATGAGAGGGAACAATTCCTCAGGGATGCCCAGCATGGGTGCATGGGCATAAAACTCTACATCAGCCCAACCTGAGGCCTCTAGGTCATACCTAAGAGACAGTCTACAGGTAAGCTAGGTGATACCACCACCTGCTTAGGGCCAGTAACTCCACCCCAACTAAACTGAATTATAGCTAAGGGAAGAAACTTAGTGGAGTTATGGACATCAATAATCTTAAACTGTTGTCCAATGATGTGTTGTTCAGGAGGCACTAGGTTTTCAGTCACCAAAGTGAAACTGGCACCTGTGTCCCTGTAGGCCAAGGCCTCAACACCATTTATTGAAACTGTCTGCCTGTACTTATCCATTGTAAGGGGACAAGCAGCCAGTGTGGCAAGGCCAGTGCCACAAGGTGTGACAGAAACTGTCTTGGGACTGATTACATCAGTTTCCACTATGGACCCATAAGTGAACCCAACTACACCCTTTGCTTGACTGTTGCCAGCAGTCCCACCACTAGTACCACTACTGCTAGGGGCACTAGAGCTTGATGTATTAGTGGTGGTAGGCTCAGGGGGTTTACCTGGACAGGACTTATCCCCTGGCCTATGGCCTCTGTTTTTACACACAAAGCACCAAGGTTTTTTAATGTGTGCAGGTTGGGAAGAAGAGGAAGAATTTGTTTTATCCCCACCCTCTGAAGAGTGTTTAAGATTTGAAGTGGGATCTTTGGTTTTACCCTTATCCCCATGCTTATCTTGAGATTTTTCACCATCTTTCTTCTTATTGCCATCTTTGTCACCCCCTGTATGAACTTTTCTGTTCACCCTTGTTCTGACCCATTTGTCTGCCTTCTTTCCCAATTCTTGGGGAGAGGTCAGATCAGAGTCTACCAGGTACTGGTGCAACAAATCAGACACACAATTATTAAGTATATGCTCTCTCAGGATTGTGTTATACAGGCTTTCATAATCAGTAACTTTACTGCCATGTAACCACCCCTCCAAGGCCTTCACTGAATGGTCAATGAAATCAACCCAGTCTTGTGAAGACTCCTTTTTGGTCTCTCTGAACTTTATCCTGTACTGTTCAGTGGTTAAGCCATAACCATCCAGGAGTGCATTCTTAAGAACTGTAAAATTATTGGCATCACTTTCTTTCACAGTAAGGAGCCTATCCCTACCTTTTCCACTAAATGATAGCCATAGGATAGCAGCCCACTGCCTTTGAGGGACATCCTGTACAACACAGGCCCTCTCAAGTGCAGCAAACCACTTGTTAATGTCATCCCCCTCCTTATAAGGGGGAACTATCTTGTGCAGATTCCTGGAATCATGCTCTTTTGCAGGATGACTATGGGGAATACTGCTGCTGCCACCATGGGTATCTAAACCCAACTTCTGTCTTTCCTTCTCTAATTCAAAAGACTGTCTATCCAAATCCAGCTGTTGCTTTTTAAGCTTCAGTCTGGTTTGTTCCACCCTCAACTTATTGAGTTCCCTCTCTAACATTCTGTCATCAGGGTTGGTGGGAGGGACATTTCTAGAAACAGAGCTATGATGGGAATGAACAGAAGGAGACCTGTCCCTTACAGGAGCCACCCTAACAGCTTGGTTTACAGAAACATTACTACCAGTATGGTGAGAGTATATGCTTTTGCTATGATGTGAGACAACACTATTTCTATGGTGTGGCTCATCATCATTACCATCTATGCTAGACTGTCTAGTAATGGGCAGGCTAGGAAGTTTCTTTCCTAAATCTTTTCCTGGGGGAGTCCCTGAATCAGATTGGGAACTATTAGGTACTTTTTCAACAGATGGGGCACCTATGGCCTTATCCTGTTCTCTAAGCATGTTAAGTAACAGTTCCAAGGAAGGATTCTTCCCTACACTCAAACCTCTCTCTATACAGAGACTCCTTGCTCCTTTCCAGCTAAGGTGATCATATGCAATTTTGGACAGTTCAACATTTTGGCCTGTACCAGACATTTTTTAGAGAGAGTTAAAGTGATAGATAAAGAGAAAAAAGTTTTCAGAACTTTTTGGAAAGACAGAAAAAAAAACTTTTTAAACTTTTAAGAACTTTTTGAAAGTTTAGGAGTACTTTTCAGCACTTAGAAAAGAGTGAAAAGAGGAAATGCAAAACTTTTTGGCTATGTGTATATACACTGACCTTGTTTTGTATATTTTTCTCTTATGAAAAGTACAATGACAAGAGTGGTAAGTAGTCTCAAGCACTTATCCCACCACTGCACAACCAATGTAGGAGGCTGGACTGGCTTGTAGTGAGTACCAAGGGGTACTTGCACCTTGCACCAGGCCCAGTTATCCCTTATTAGTGTATAGGGTGTCTAGCAGCTTAGGCTGATAGATAATGGTAGCTTAGCAGAGCAGCTTAGGCTGAACTAGGAGACGTGTGAAGCTACTACAGTACCACTTAGTGTCATATGCACAATATCATAAGAAAACACAATACACAGTTATACTAAAAATAAAGGTACTTTATTTTTATGACAATATGCCAAAGTATCTTAGAGTGTACCCTCAGTGAGAGGATAGAAAATATACACAAGATATATATACACAATAGCAAAAATATGCAGTATAGTCTTAGAAAACAGTGCAAACAATGTATAGTTACAATAGGATGCAATGGGGAAACATAGGGATAGGGGCAACACAAACCATATACTCCAGAAGTGGAATGCGAACCACGAATGGACCCCAAACCTATGTGACCTTGTAGAGAGTCGCTGGGACTATTAGAAAATAGTGAGAGTTAGAAAAATAACCCTCCCCAAGACCCTGAAAAGTGAGTGCAAAGTGCACTAAAGTTCCCCTAAGGACAAAATAGTCGTGTTAGAGGGAAAATGCAAGGAAAACACAAATCAGCAATGCAACAACGATGGATTCCTGACTGAGGGTACCTGTGGAACAAGGGGACCAAGTCCAAAAGTCACAAGCAACTCGGAGATGGGCAGATGCCCAAGCAATGCCAGCGGTTGGTGCAAAGAAGCTCTTACTAGGCTGAAGAACTGTGAATACTGCAGGAACGACAAGGGCTAGAGACTTCCCCTTTGGAGGATGGATCCCCCACGCCTTGGAGAGTCGTGCAGAAGTGTTTTCCCGCCGGATGGACGCCAACAAGCCTTGCTACACGCAAATCGTGCGTTTGGCGTTTTTGGACGCTGCTGGGGCCCAGGAGGGACCAGGAGGTCGCAAATTGGACCTGCAGAGAGAGGGAACGTCGAGCAAGACAAAGAGCCCTCACTGAAGCAGGTAGCACCCAGAGAAGTGCCAGAAACAGGCACTACGAGGATGCGTGAAACGGTGCTCGCCGAAGTTGCACAAAGGAGTCGCCGGAGACCAACTTAGAAAGTCGTGCAATGCAGGTTAGAGTGCCGTGGACCCAGGCTTGGCTGTGCACGAAGGATTTCCGCCGGAAGTGCACAGGGGCCGGAGTAGCTTGCAAAGTCGCGGTTCCCAGCAATGCAGCCCAGCGAGGTGAGGCAAGGACTTACCTCCACCAAACTTGGGCTGAAGAGTCACTGGACTGTGGGGGTCACTTGGACGGTGTCGCTGGATTCGAGGGACCTCGCTCGTCGTGCTGAGAGGAGACCCAAGGGACCGGTAATGCAGCTTTTTGGTGCCTGCGGTTGCAGGGGGAAGATTCCGTCGACCCACGGGAGATTTCTTCGGAGCTTCTGGTGCAGAGAGGAGGCAGACTACCCCCACAGCATGCACAAGCAGGAAAACAGTCGAGAAGGCGGCAGGATCAGCGTTACAGAGTTGCAGTAGTCGTCTTTGCTACTATGTTGCAGGTTTGCAGGCTTCCAGCGCGGTCAGCGGTCGATTCCTTATCAGAAGGTGAAGAGGGAGATGCAGAGGAACTCGGCTGAGCTCATGCATTCGTTATCTAAAGTTTCCCCAGAGACAGAGACCCTAAATAGCCAGAAAAGAGGGTTTGGCTACCTAGGAGAGAGGAAAGGCTACTAACACCTGAAGGAGCCTATCACAAGGAGTCTCTGACGTCACCTGGTGGCACTGGCCACTCAGAGCAGTCCAGTGTGCCAGCAGCACCTCTGTTTTCAAGATGGCAGAGGTCTGGAGCACACTGGAGGAGCTCTGGACACCTCCCAGGGGAGGTGCAGGTCAGGGGAGTGGTCACTCCCCTTTCCTTTGTCCAGTTTCGCGCCAGAGCAGGGGCTAAGGGGTCCCTGAACCGGTGTAGACTGGCTTATGCAGAATTGGGCACATCTGTGCCCAACAAAGCATTTCCAGAGGCTGGGGGAGGCTACTCCTCCCCTGCCTTCACACCATTTTCCAAAGGGAGAGGGTGTCACACCCTCTCTCAGAGGAAGTTCTTTGTTCTGCCATCCTGGGCCAGGCCTGGCTGGACCCCAGGAGGGCAGCTGCCTGTCTGAGGGGTTGGCAGCAGCAGCAGCTGCAGTGAAACCCCAGGAAGGGCAGTCTGGCAGTACCAGGGTCTGTGCTACAGACCACTGGGATCATGGAATTGTACCAACAATTCCAGGATGGCATAGAGGGGGCAATTCCATGATCATAGACATGTTACATGGCCATATTCGGAGTTACCATGGTGAAGCTACATATAGGTAGTGACCTATATGTAGTGCACGCGTGTAATGGTGTCCCCGCACTCACAAAGTTCAGTGAATTGGCTCTGAACAATGTGGGGGCACCTTGGCTAGTGCCAGGGTGCCCTCACACTAAGTAACTTTGCACCTAACCTTTACCAGGTAAAGGTTAGACATATAGGTGACTTATAAGTTACTTAAGTGCAGTGTAAAATGGCTGTGAAATAACGTGGACGTTATTTCACTCAGGCTGCAGTGGCAGGCCTGTGTAAGAATTGTCAGAGCTCCCTATGGGTGGCAAAAGAAATGCTGCAGCCCATAGGGATCTCCTGGAACCCCAATACCCTGGGTACCTCAGTACCATATACTAGGGAATTATAAGGGTGTTCCAGTAAGCCAATGTAAATTGGTAAAAATGGTCACTAGCCTGTCAGTGACAATTTGGAAAGAAATGAGAGAGCATAACCACTGAGGTTCTGGTTAGCAGAGCCTCAGTGAGACAGTTAGGCACCACACAGGGAACATATACATGCACACCTATGAGCACTGGGGCCCTGTGTGACAGGGTCCCAGTGACACATACATATAGGCCACAAACCTATGAGCACTGGGGTCCTGACCAGCAGGATCCCAGTGACACATAACAAACATACTGAAAACATAGTGTTTTCACTATGAGCACTGAGGCCTGGCTATCAGGATCCCAGTGAGACAGTGAAAACAGTGACAAACACTCTGACATACACTCACAAACAGGCCAAAAGTGGGGGTAACAAGGCTAGAAAGAGGCTACCTTCTCACATTGACCTTCCATGAACTTGCTGCATGGCAAGTAAAAGGGCAACCCACCATAGAGGAGTTCTGCAAGACACAGAAGGATTGCCAAACCTTGAGGGCCTTGCTGGAGGCTGGTTATTAGTAGAGGTAAGTACACACCCATCACTTGCAATAATGTCTCCAGACAATGTTAGGGTCAGTCAAGGTATCAAAACATTAGCCCTTGGCTCAACCCCTGATAGCCTGGCAATGAGCAGACAGCCTTAACTTAGGAGACAGGTATGTAAAGCATTTAAATACACCAATATAGTGAATAAGTAAGCCACAACACACAATAAAAATCCAACACCAATTTATAGAAATATGAAACATTTTTATATTTTAAATGACACCTAAGTGACAAAAATCCAATATAAGGAACCCAATTTATGAATTTTTAAACATTAAATAAAAAAATATGCTTACTAGTGCTTAGAAATCAGTAGGACCAACTGGGGACATCTGGTCGTGCTTCACCAGGACAAAGTCAAAGTTTGAGGCTGACCGCAATGGAGCCCCGCTCGGATACACTGTCAAAATTTTACATTCACACTTAGAAACTTTCCTAGAGCTTTTCTTTCTCAATGCTGTGCGGTCCTTCTCAGCAAGTTGATTTCAATGTGATGTCGTTAGACTGCTTTTTCGTGGGCCCCTGGTCAAATCCTGTCTAGAGTTCTGGAGCTTTCAGCAGGATGAACCTGAAATCCTGGCCGGGTCGAGGGTGAAAATAGTCGGCTTGACTCACAATGGCGAGTCGGTCCACTTCTGCAGCCTTTTCCAAAAGTTTCTCCAAACTTCTGGAACTTCTTCCTGAAGGTCCCCTGGAGGGTTCAAGGTGTCCAAAACACAAATCCAAGGGTCTAGAAACTCTGAGATGGTCCTTGGAATTTTAGGACCACTGTTCCCACTATGCACCTGCCCAAATCCTTAAAAGTCCAATGGACGCACTCTGAGCTGCGGACGTTTGTGATAGTTGGTGCAGGCAAGCTCTGTTAACCTGTTGCTTTCAAGGAGTCCACTCCTGAGTTCTTCTTGAAGCTGATAGGGCTGTTGTTTCAGAGTGCAACAGGAGTGTACTTCAGTGTGCAGCCCTCTGATTTGCAGACTAGGGTTTCAGCTGTGCAGTCCTTCTTCTTCTTTTGGTTTCAGGCAGCAGTTCTAAGTGGCAATGCAGATTATCCACTTTTGTTCAATCATCTTGAGGCACAAGCAGGGGGGTCACCCTTGTCCAATTAGCTGCAGGTTGCCACCCAAAAGCATGACAGCTTCTCCCAAAGTGTGGTATTTTCTTGTCCCAGGAAGTACTGCACTTTAAAATTCCAAGATGGACAATTTTCCTCTTCAGGAGCAAGACCTGGTTAAACTGACCACTGGTCTGGATCATTTTCATTAAACTTCCCCTCTAAACAATTGCAAGCTCCGTTCCTGGGCTGCTAGCTATCTGTGGGGTATAGGATGAGAGGGCAGGCCTGGCTGACATTCCTTCCTTTCTGTCCTGCTTCCGTTTGAAGCCCAGTTTGATTTACCAAGCCCCCTTCCTGGCCTGGCCTGGCCTCAGCATCTGCCAGCCTCCCCCTCATCAGATAACCTCTGCTCAGTGCATGCCACTTATCACCTCATCAAAGCAGCCTGGCTAATCCTGTTAAGGCTGACCAATCAGGAGAGGCCATTAGCAGGGTGGAATTTGGCTTACAGAAAATAAAGTTGTATAACTTATTTTCTGTATTAGTTATGATACATTTAACAGTGGCAAGTTGTTGGATTTATCATTACCAATCTGTTGAGTCCTTTTGTGACACATT